>NW_024037057.1:887500-1487500 GCF_015706575.1 Patiria miniata
GTACACCAGCGCGGAAGTGGTTTCAGGTTGCAACATTTTTTTTCCTGGCGTGTTCAGCATGTGTATCGCCACACCTGTACAACCAAGTCATTGCGTGTGTATATGCTCCATACGTCAAAATAGATAGTTCAGACGACGATTTTATTCTGACTAAAAAATAGATTTTGCAGTGACGGCGGAGAATCTGACAGTGAAGATGCATTGCAATTTTCTGAAAGCAAATTTTCACGCAGACGGTCCTATTCATGCTCGTTATGGAGAACAATTGTCCGACGTGTTCAAAGTGTGGATTCATAATTCCGAATCGACACTTTACTAACGATTCGTCGTTCCGAATCCACGCTTTGTGACCAGTGTAAGAGATTCGTAGATCCGAATCAACACTTTTTAACAATAGTGTGACGTAAGGGGGTAGTCATCTGTATTCCTCTTCGTTTTAATAACTCACATAATTCTTTAGAAAGACACTTCCTTGGCAAGCAGCAAATTATGAATTCTCAGTGGGGGGCACCTGGGGAGATGGGAATTTGCCATTTCCTCTACATTTTAATTTTCACATCATTTTGATGACCAAATTCTTAAAACTTGAGTCAAAAAGTCTTCTTTTTTTCAGCAGCCTCACACCCCTTCCAATCAAAAATAATTATTATTATGCAAAGCGCTACGGGAACTAAGACAAAAACAAAATAACAGTAATGCCGGGCAGGCCCTTTGAGAACCAAAACTTACGATTTTCTAAATTCAATGAGGGCCAATCTGCACTGGGTGACATTTTTAATACCTAATTAAACACTTACATAATTTATTCCATTAACAGGCGGCTAATTATGGAACTTTAACTCGTTCTTAAACACAAATGCTGAGAGGTATCCATTCTTAAGTTGTGGATCTTACATTTTAGTCACGTTAATTAGCTTTTAGTGAAGGTTTCGCACATGTGCTCAATATTCTAATTAACGGTCAAACTTAGCGCTAATTAGGGCATTATTAAGCATGGAACGCACGGGATTTCTCATTCTTAAGTTATTGGTCATTGAACACTAGTTATTGGTTAATCGAATACTACCTTTTCGCGCTGGAACCGTGCTTATGCACGATTTGTTAATGAAAAGTCAAGTTTGGGGGGTCTTTATGGTGCCCCCTCCCAAATGCACGGGGTGAGACACTAGAGAATGACGGTCTTGAAGGTTGGACTCCCCACCTACTCGCTGCCACCATCAATCATACCTGACGGCTTTAATCCGTAGAAGCAAGCCTCTCCTTCTTAACTAAAGAGTCCCTGCAATGAACTTTCCCGAGGAACACATTTTGTGCAACTTTTTACTATTCTTGAAATGTATGAAAACTATATATTTGATATACTTTTTTGGTTAATCTTACTGCAAAGTGCACCTAATAATATTCTTTAAACATTTGAAAGTGTCCATGCTTTTCCGGACTGTTGCTGTTGCTGTTATGCCATTTCAGGAAGACATTGTTCAGATTTAGGGGTTTTCTGTTCAAATCGTGAACCCAAAATGTGCTATTTGAAAACGTTTTTGAAAAAGGGATACTCATTGGCTTACTACAATGTACCATCGTAAAAAAAAAATCACCAAAGAAAACAAATTCATGACAGCAAAATATCCAAAATGCTAGCAACTGTTTGTGCTGAAATAGCCGGGTAAAAGGAAAGGCATCAAAAATGCCTCTAAAAATGGAACAATAAAACTTGAAAATAAGGTTAAAATGTGATACAAAGATGTATTTTCAAGGTTTGCATTGAAAAATTAACTTGCATGGGCCCTGTAAATAGGTGTTCAGACAGACATACGCTTGAATAAACCTAAAGGAGTGGAACTGTGATCGTCTCATGGAAGTGGCCTATGAAAACATTTGAGACATTTCCCAAGAGACGTGTTCCCGATGGTGAAACCATTGCCAAACATATATGCCCCGATGTCTTGCACGTCAAGAAATCGTCAACGTAAATATTCTTGCAACGTATTAATCAAGTAGAAAAGATCATCAGTGAAAAAAAAAATCATTTCATTGCATACATCTTGTTTCCCTCATAACAGTTAATTGGTTAACTTATAAATTTTTACAGTTACCAAGATTTCGGGGAAAATATCAACCTCGGAGGAAAATAGGAAAATATCAATTCAAATATCTCATTAGCTTGAATGACCAAACGATGAAAGTGATTGCCCATAAACGAATAAGAAACGGAAAGCATGGTTATACGTTAAAGGCACACCGACGTTCGCTACTTTGAATGCGTCAACTATCAAACTATTTCACAGACGTTATTTAAGAATGCTACAAAGTAAGTATTGAATGCACTAAAACCAAATAGAATGTCCCGAAACGAAAACCAACATTCGGTGCAAAATCTGGGGTGCCTGAAAATGAAAATAAATGTCCCCCATTTAAAAAGAAACCTTCATTTGATCACGTGTAAAAATAACGATAGTTGAATGGCTGATAATGAAAATGGTTAGAACAATTCGTAAAGTGGCCGGGAAAAGCTATACTTACGGTTGATATGGAGTACGTTCGAGTAGCTTGCACATGTAAGTAAAACATACACGAGAGCGTTCGATTGGCCATCACGTGATAATCGTGGCTGCCCCGCTGTGCATGTGAAACACCAGCTTCAGAAAGATCACATCAAATACGCGCAATTGTTTGAATGAATGAAATAGACAAAAGGAGCACTAGGCAGTGAGATCATCATTAGACTATTTTTAATAAACGTCGTTTCAAGTAAGCTTGTGGTTGGTGTGTTTATCGTCAATAGTCCCGATGAACCTTGTATATTTCCATGTGGTCCATTTTAATTCCTTGCTGTATAAAGTAATGCAGTAGTTTGAACAAAGTAATAAAGTAAATCGGATAGAACGTTCTGTGTAGTTTTTTTCTCCCCTTCCCCCGGATCTCTGGTGCGGAGTATCTATTTCAAGAAAGATCTAAGAACCTGCATGTGCCTTGCCAGGAAACCCCTTAGAGAGGTACATAATTTCCGATAACCGTCTTGCCGAGAAGCAGTCTGAAAAAGACCATATTTATTGTAATTTGTCGCCCTCTCACGGTGACAAACATTTCATTCCTGGGTGCAAACCTGCACAAAAGTTCCCATAGACACTAGTGCTAAATGCGCATACTTCAAAATTCTTTTAAAAATACTCAAAACTCTCACAGATATTCAAACTGCACAGAAAAAGGATGATCAATGTGTCATCTTTCATTTTCTTTTCATTTTTTGGTGGGTTGACCATCGACTTTTCGAGATATTCTCACCCAAAGAAGACGACCCCTATTTTCCCCAAAGCGGAAAAGTTGCCGTCTTGAAAAACGATCCCTCCACAACATGGTAAAATAGCGCCACTTTCGAGCCCAATAGTATCCAAAGTGCTCAGAGTTTGAAGCTCGAAGTCCGGGCCACTGGTTCATTACCATATCTCTTCAATTCCCCAATTTTATGGCTCTCAAAACTCTTTTATATATAATATTTTGAGGGTATAACTTGTATTCATGAGCTCAGCGGACGGATTTTTGGCATTTTTACAGGCGCGCACCCTCAAGAATCATTTCCCCAGTTAGCGCTTGCAGATATTCATTGAACATTTTAAATACTTACAGGCTGACTTTGTACCCCAAATTGGTGTTACATGTTATCGGTAATAATTCAATTTTGGAAGAGTAGGTAGTTTATCTCCAGTCGTACGGGATGTATTTTCCCGAACAATGTTTTACCAAGAAATACAAGACGTATAAGGTGAAAACCAGACAATATTTGTTTTTCAAAGGGAGCAATATTTTTTTGTGCTGATTACTCCAAATCTTCCATCTTTTACACAATTGCAATGAATTGGCAGTACTTCAAGTGACTTTATCATCAATAAGAAATCCTACAAATATACCCCCCCCCCCCCCCCCCCCCCCCGCAGGGCCGTAGGCTCGTAGCCAGCCAGATGGTAGCCTTTAGTCAAGTCCCACGCGCTTAGGCGGGCGGGCTAAATACCCCCTGTTCATTTACCGTGGGACGGTTTTGTTATTGAGGAAGTGTGGGACCCTTCAAGCCAAAGCGGGAGACGGTCCACGCATGAACGCACACGGTACAGCCGTGCATGGTGACGGTTTGCAGTGGGGCTTGTATGTTTAGGGCAGACAAGAGATTAGAGGATTAGCAATGTACCAGGTCTTTGCGGTCGGTGAGTAGAAGCCGCCAATGATGGGTATGAAACCGCAGGATTCATTGTTATAAAAATGATTATTTGTAGCGGGAGCCGGGAGTGCCAACCGTGGGACGGTTTGTAGAAACAGGTCACCCGCTTTCTTTTCAAGCGGGAGCCGATAAAAGAGGGGCTCAATTGAAAGCGGCTCCCGGTAAGTGAACAGGGGGTATTTAGCCTGTCCGCCTTACCCGGACACGTGACGCACCATGGATGCTGACACGTAAAAAGACTAGCACGAGCGGTGATGCGCGAGGGCCTTTACCATCTCGTGGAGAACGCTTATGTTTTTCTTCACATTAGTCTACCGATTTGGTAGACATGCACAATGCATTACCCATTGTGAATTGACCAATGAAAATGCAGAATTACTAACGTAAATCAGCCATCGTCTGGCGCCAGACAGCACGCGCGCCATTTCTTTTATTAAACCTTGAATAAAAGAAATGTCTATTTATATAAAATAAACCGAGATTGTTATTAACATCATAAACAAATGAACAAAAAGTAAAAGTTATGGTCCATAATAGAAGTTAGCTCCGTTTCGCGCCATATGATGCATTTTAAAGCAGGCGGGAAGGTTTAAAATTGCTTTCTGGGACATGTAACAAAATTAGCAGGTCACATAGAACGATCATAAGCATGAACCCAAATGCAAATTGATAATGCCAAGCTCGTGCAAATGCAATATCGCCTTGAATTCTTTGGTGAAACTGTGAGCTGACGAGCCTCGTCTGCCGTCGTGGTAGTGGTATGGTAACGTCTTGCCCTCCAAGGATTCGGCAAACGGCCAGAAACCGAAGACATCAATTCGGTCACACAGATCGAAGATGGACGTGAACACGTGCAGACCTGTTTAAACGAAATGAGATTTTGGTCTTGGGTACGACATCAGTAGAGCCACAAAAATAAAAGATACAGAAACAACTGGGAAAGGGAACATAGTAAAAGACATCAGCCAACACGATTGTACATACAAACAATAGGTCAGCATGAATCGTATAAACGTCTGTGAAAACCTTCCAGATTGTATCGGACAGCAGAAGGAAGGAGGTATAGGAGGGAAGCCATTCAATAAATCCACCTTCGCCTTTTAAAAAAAAAACTGTTGTTGGGGATCATAATGTCCGAAAGGTTAACGGGCTGCAAATTCCTGCACTTGTAATTTTTTTCTCGAAAATAATGGCTTACCTGTTGTGGTCCAGCCAGTTACATTCAACGTTTTCTTCCAAAGCTTTGCCACGGTGGTGTAGTGGTCAGGGTGGCCAAGGATGGGCGTGACTAGCTTGGAATATCGGGCAGCACTCGCGACTCTGAGGAGGGTTCGATGATGCAAGGTGGAAGCAAATGCTGGCAGCCACAGTTGGCTGCCCTTAAACTGCTTTAAGACTTCCTCAAAGTCTGCATAGTTTTGCTTGGTCCTCAGCCTATTAAACCTGTAAGGGTGCAGCATAAAACCGGTCTTGTTTGGTATATTCATTTTATTATTGTTTAACAGCACCGAGCAAACAATAACAGTCAGAGCTTGTTGGCACCAAATAATAATGTATCGGTTTGAGAGTGCTATACTAGTATAATTAAACTATTATCTCATCCGTTTAAAAATTGACCAAAATAATAACAAACAATAGAGGCTGTAGAATTTTGAGCGGGGTCTTTCCCTGATACGCAATTATAAACAATGTCGCGAACAAAGCACTGTCATTCACGAACCCCGGGTGGCTGCCAATACGAACACGTCTTGTGTTCAAGAGTTGTAAAAAAAAAACTGAGTGTCTCAAAAAGGGCAGGGGAAAGTATCACTGCAAAGGACTTGTAGGATCATCAACAGAAATCTTCGAGGAATAAGGAACACACTTTAGAAATCAAGTCCAGATGAACCTCAGCAAAAGTTTCCTCTGAAGTAAGCGCGCATCTTGCTGTGCTTATGCTTATGCTTACGGTCTCCATGAAATAGATAACGTTTCTATTTACATAAAATCGTGTGCTGATATATTCATGCCCTATAGTTTATATTTATGCCCTATAGAACAACGCAACAAACATGAATGAAGGCGTTATGTGACCTCTAGCTGCAATCCTGAATTTTTATGCATTTGTGTTTATGTCGAATTTTTTTTTTATTTTGTAACATTTGAGTGTTCCCGTTGATTTTCTTTACCTTTGACCCCTCCCTTCCACAATCCTGTTGTTCACATAACAACCTCCCTTCCCATGCCTTCCATCCCCAAGACAACTTCCCTATCCTACTTGTATCAACCTCTGCCCCTGTGTACACCCAACCTTTCCATCCTCTTTTCCCAACCTTTTTCATCCTGTGCGGTTTTACAGCCTGTTTGTACAGAATTTTAAAAAGGAAGCCTGGTTTTTATTGCATTTGTATTTCACTAAACTGTTTTTCTCGATTTTTACTGTTTGTTTTGTATCTGTGTACTTTAATACCATACATGTTTTCCCAGCTCCATTCCCCTCAACCCGTCCCTATCACTCCCTCCCTTCCTATGCCCTTTCATGATGGTTATTCTTTAAATCTCTGTGTAATTTTATTTTTTATGTAACTATTCTGCAATTCCGCTGCTGGCGGCGATAGAATAGAACAATAAACCATTAATAATAATAATAATAATAATGTGGGGCAAAGAGTTGGAATACTCAATTAGTGGAGAGATTTCGGGCCAGACAAAGGAAGAAGATTAATAGGGCAATTATATGCACTAACCTTTTGTATACTAATGAAGGGTTTAACGTCGTGAAGTGTGTTTTGATGCCAACGTCGGCTTCATAGCCTTTCACATAAGCCAAGTTGAATCTGTTGGAATAATAGTAATATAATGGAAGACACAATTTTAGTGACCGGTTAAGCACGTGCGTAATGGTACAGTCAACGAAAAGCGAGTGTTGCACCACAGAGCATTTATTCAGAGAGGTTTTCGTGAATTTAAATGACCTACCTGAGGACAAAGTTTGCCTTGTCTATGAGATTTCCACATCGGGATCCGTTCAGTACACCGCTGGAGCCAACAACACTACAGGTCCGATGACGTCTACGTTTATATATTGTATCCTGTAACAAATTATGTTAATTAGGTGTGATAAAAGCAACATTTTAATTTATAAATTATACAAAATTTACACAAAAGTTTTGCTTCAAATCTTGAATCATTCATGCGACACTTGACATTTCAGTTCCCAAATCAGTCAATTCAAGACTTATGCACAATGAGCAACGTGGGCAAATGTTGAGGCCTAATTTCATTTTTGTGAGATTTTTTTTTGTCCGATACCTGCATCCTAGACAACTATTTTAAGTGTTTTTCCTTAAAAAGATGGTACCAAAAATAAAAATATAAAAAAATAATTAAAAAGGTAGGCCTTTCATGTATCCGAGCAACCAAAGTGTTGAGATCGTCAACTCTATGTGATTGATTTCAACTTTTAAGATGTTTGAAAGCAATAAAAAGACATTTTGCGTAAAACGCGTTAAAGGTTTGAAAATTCTGCCTTTCTTTTTCACACCCTTCCAGTTTATGAACATCGGACGGTCTTTAGTGTTTCCCAAAAGTAATGCCAAGTGATGCATCAAAACATAGTTAGTTTTTGCCGAGTAGGAATAAGCAGATATTTTCGGATACGAGTGTTTCCACAGGTAACTTGCATTTGGTGTCATATCGAGATTTCTGCCACATTTTTGTTGTTGTTGTTGGGGAGGGGGGGGGGGAGTACATTTGGTTGACTTACCCTTGGAAGCGATCTCCACAAGGTTTTGGACATTAGCATAGAGCCACGAAGATAAAAGCTGATATTTTGGTCCAGCCGCGTATTTTGTCGTGTTGCGATGAAATTTTCAAACCGTCCTTCTTTCCCTAGAGCAGCTCGTAAGTCGACCCTGTCAAACAATGTGAAAAAGGGAGAGATCCGAAAGACTGTTCACCGTCAATCAATCACACGCTCGTATCATGCATTTGGCACTTTGAAAACCAACCACCCTCACAGTTTGGCCCGGAACTTCTTGACATGTAAGTTTTCGTCAAACCCTTGCTAGATTAGGTTAAAGGGAATATACATCATTTGCTTTTGCTGTAATTTTCAGAAATGGATGGAATTGGGGGGTTGGAAATATATAGCAAATATAGTTACACTGACTTTTTGGAGGTTTTGGGTTCGAAAATGCTATAAAAACCAAGAAAAACAATCATTTTCTTGTAGTCTGGTTCCCTGACTCCATTTAGGAAGAAACAGAGCAGTTTACATATATTGGGGAATTGTAAGGTAAGGGAACCAGTCTAGCTGGCTTGTACCCGTTCATAGGTGTGTAATCGATTGCAAACAAGTGTGATGGTCAACTGGGGCCAGTATTAGAAAAAAAGCCAGTTTTTTCCAACGCTGATCAGCCGATCAGCGTTGGAAATTGATACAAAAATACCACTTTTCTTGAAAATGACAGTATACCAGGTGCCATGATTTTATAGTATGCTTTACACTGTCATTCACTAACAGTCCAGCAAGGTATTTCAAAATGATTTGGTAGTTTTATTTTTTGATGTTTGCAAATGTTGTATTTTTCCTTTAAGGAGTTGAATATTATAAAAAAAAAAAAAAAGGAAATGTATTTCAGTGCTCTTACCTGAACTCCTTTGCATTGCTTGAATTGTACACCCATTTCTGCTTGCTGATGGCAGCGAGGTAGCTAAAAAGCTCGGAGTCGTTTTGAGAGTAACGAGGGGCGTACTTCTGTGCAAAGACACTGGATAGAGGATTATGATGAAAAGGGACAGTCGTCGTAAAAGTCATATTACACTCTTGTAAACACTAAACGTAAGATTATGTAGTCATGTAGTCGGAAAAAAATACTACACCCGAGAGCATCGTTAATCAGTTTTAATTAGCTGAATTTGTTATCAGTATTTTCTGTCTTTTAAGATCATGCTTGTTTATATCAAAGTATGAGAGGGGTAAAGACATGAGAAACGGAGCAATGAATCAACTACGAGGATGTTTCCTCGTTCCGCTTTGAACTTCGGCAAAACGTGTTTCCTCCTTCTTCGTGTTATTTGTCCCTTCATTAATTGAAACAAAATGATGGATGTCATAGGAAAAATAATGAAAAGAGGTTGATGCTGCACTCTCAAAAAGATATGTGAAAAAAGAATTAGGTAAAAATAGTTATGTAAAATAAAACCTAATTTATGTCAGATTCACCGGAAAAAAAGTCCTTGAAAACACGTACATTTAGTAAAGTAAAGCAGTCAGTTTGGCTAAGATGGAGAACACCATGACATCGGTGAAACTCTGGGGTATGCCGCAGCTATTTTCGGTTTTTGAAGGCAACATTTTCAAAAGCTTTTGTGATTGTCATACCGTCCCCAGTCCACAGAAATGCCTGGACACTTTGCACAAGAAAATGTTACAGGACATTATGTAGTGTACTACATGCTCATAATTGTACACCTCGTTTCCAATGGTAAGCCCGACAGAAAACTTTCTTCCTGTATCCTGATTCGATGCCGCAATCGGCTAGTTATTGATTTATATCGTGTAGTTAATGTTGATATTTCCAACGTGCATTACGTGTTTTCACGATCATTGTTATTCTAACGTCAACGCCTTCTCTAAAATGCTCCTTTCCTTTCCAATTTGCTCATAATAATATGCAATGTGATACTGCATATTGGCGGGATAAGATTGTAACATTTTATCTTCGAAAACAATCGTGTTTTCGTAACTCACAGCGCGACGAATTGATTGTGTTTTTACCCCAGTCATCGCATACAAAAGCAAACGCTAATGTAATGCACAGGCAGGCACCAGACCACTATTCCTCATTTGCATACGTGTTCAAAAATGGTGCACATGCAAATGATCCAGTACCAGGGTGAGAGAGCAGGTAGTAGTGGGCGCGTACTGCTCGACACCCTGGGGACGAATATCCTGTCGTTTCTAATCGTGCAAAGTGTCGATGAATTTCTGGTGATTAGTGATGGTATGACAATCACAAGAGCTTTAGGAAAATGTTACCTTCACAGACCGAACATATTTGCGGCATACACCATCGTTGTCAAAGACGTAGTGGTGTTCTCCATCTTCACTTAGGCCTATACGCTATAATTTGCTGCACCGCATGTTGGCCTACGTTTTCAATTTGGAATAATCTATGTTAAAGGAATCAGTTAAATTATGTTCAATAACAAACACACTCTAAGCAGTTCGGGAAAGGAAAATATAAATTGAAAATGAAACAAGTGGTGTTTTGATTTTGTTTCTTCAATGAGAAAGCATAATTTTAACGTGGGAATGAAGTGTTGCTTTACCTGAAAGTTGTGTAAAGTTTACTTAGTTGTCTTTTACCTAATGAACATGTAAATACAGGGTGTCCTGAAAATAATGGTGCATGTTAACCCCGCCCTTTTCGCCAATTTACAACCGGAATTTACTGAAAATGTTTACACAATCTGCAAGGTTACAGATTTAGCTTGAGAATACCATTTGTCTAATTAAGATTGCTTTTCCAATCCAGAGATATGATTGAATAACTGCAAAGCCAAAAAAACAAAACAAAAAAAAACCCAAAACAACAATTCTGTGCCACGTTTAGGAAGCGAGTACTTCAAAGATCAGACAATAGCAGTATGGCTCTTTTGATAAGATTATCCCTATGAGTGTAAGACAAACATTCCATTCATACGACAATATAGGGTTTTGTTCTTATGTTGAAACAATTTAAAAGTACAGACAGATTCACTTCTTTAAAACTTCAATGAAAGAGTTCAATATTGCACACTCTGCTTAAAATCACTAACAGTAATGATTTGGTTTTAGACTAGGACTATACTGATTTTAACTGCTTCACAGAAAGTGGCACAAAATGAGTTTCTTGGCTTTGCCGTTATTCAAACATATCTTTGGATTTACAAAAGCAATCTCAATGAAACAAACGGTATTTTCAAGCTAAATCTATTACCTTCAAGATGATGTAAACATCCGCAGACAATTTTGGTTGTTAATTAGCAAAATTGAAGGGATTTGCATGCACCATATTTTTTTCAGGACGCCCTGTATATTTACACAGACATCAAGTAAACTTTTACACAACTGTCAAGAAAACCTTTACCAAACACACGTTACGTAACTTCTATCATAATTGCAAGCGAGTTCGCATATACATATAAATATAATAAATGTTTACACAACCTGTGTATTTTTTTTCTAAGAGTGTGAATACACAACCGTTTTTTAATTTCTCCTTAATTGGAACAGCCAGGTTTTTATTAATGCTGAAAAGTCCTTGTCGTTTACCCTAAAATGAATTCTTGTGCATGGTTCCTACCTAGCCGGACCGAAAGATTCAGTTGTTGGCTGGGACTCATCTTTGATTGTCCAGTTAGTTGTTTGTTCAACACGCTCGTCAACTTCTTTTAATCTGTAACGAGATTTAACACTGATTTATTTACCAACTTACTATACAGGGTGAGTAAAATAAAACAGTGACCGAATTACAAAATACAAATATTAAAAACAAACATGTGGCTCGCTCTGCTTCATAAAAATAACATTGGGATTAAGTACATGGTATGGATTAGTAACTGTGAAAAAATGTCACGTAATTTGCACATTCTATTCCCCAGATATGTCTATATATTTTAATGCAAATGTCACAAAATGCAGCTGTCCACCACTAATCATTTACCATTCTGCGAACTGATGAATACATATTAAATACAATGAAACATGGGTGTTCCTGGTCACTCAATTATCCTTCGAATTAAGGGAAGGGTAGATAGCAATGAATCCTGAATAAAGGTTTTCCTCTAAGTGTACGTAGATTATATTATGCAGAACTAGCCTAGGTCCGGTTCCCGCACCCTGAATACAAAATCACAAAATAATGTTAGCGCGAAACCAGCTGTGCAGTTTGTGTGGTGATGAGCTTCGAGTTTCGCTGAATTAAAAAGAGTCTTTGGCATCTATAAATAAAGAAAGGGGCACGATTTTCAGTACTTTGAAACCTATGCAGTTGATGTGCTTGAACGTTTCATTCATGGAACCACTGGCGATTTTGTCTACTTGTTATGGCACGAGTCGGTTCTGTTTTTTTTTAGATAGCCATGTGTTCAAGTGTCAGGACTGTTATCCATGCGCGAAGCTGTACTCATCATTTTCAAAAATAACCAATAATACCGTGCACGCGCAAAGGTGATCCAATTAATGGCCTTAATTAAATGGTATGGGGGACCAGTCTACCAACGTACACGAAACTTTAGGCTAAACATGTATACTTCATGCACCAACTATCTGTGTACATGTACACATGCATGCGATACAATGTACAGTGCATGTGCATATTATGTGCATTGTGCACGGTGACAATCAGGCGCGGATCAAGGGCGGGGGTTTGGGGGTAAAAAAAAACAGCTCTATCAAAATGTTTTTTTTTCCTATATAAATTCCTAAAAACTAATATCAACCCCAACCCCCCCCCCCCTGCTCTGACACCAAAAACAGTTACACTGGTTTTAATATACGCCTGTGCACAAAATACGGACAGAGCCTGCTTGGTAACGGGGGTATTTGTACACTATCCTGTATTATATAGTGTTAATAATCGTCGGATTTGAACAGCGCCCCCATTGAAAGTATGGTACGAGCCCCCCACCTATTGATTTTACGGAGTCAATTGTCCAGACAAAAAAACAAATCAACATTTCAGCATTGATTTGCTGATGGAACGCCTCCCTGCAAACATTCCCTTGGTGTACATAGCACATCACAAATTCATACCACATGCCCTAGGCCTTGGCCTCAGTTACACGTACAAAACAATAATGGTAAGTTAGAATTGTGTACGCTTTGCAACGAAATGCAAAATTTTGGCATTGCAAAGAAACAAATGTAAAAACTTAAAAATAAGCAATGTAAATGTTCATTTGTTTCAAGTAGAAAACAAAAAAGGAGATTTCCACATTGTTGTGTAGGTCGGGTGAGGGCATCAATAATTATTTTGGGGCTTAATATCTGTTCAATGAGTATCATACTATATAAACCTCCATACAATTACGGATTTGCCATGTAAAAGCTTTTGAAAAGTGGTACTGAAACAAACCACCGATGTTAACTCCACCAGAGATGTTCTGAATGTCATTAGGACAATTATCGAATCATCACTTCCGATTCTTTTCAGAACCACTTCGTACAAACACGATTCATATCCATGTGCTTACATTAATGTCTTGAGAATTACTGTATCGGGGTACCATTGTGTCAGACATATTCTTCAGATCTTACCTCGTATTGTTGATTGCTGTCGACCTCACACTGGCCATTTTAGGAGTACTTTTGCGTAATAGTACATTCTCCCTCCTGTCATCCATCTCGAAATCGGTGGTTGGACTACTGAGCATGACTGAAGTCAGGACCATTAATGTCAATACAAAAAGAATTGATCGGCATATTGGAGTTGACAATACCCGTTTACTGCGCAGTACGACCCAGCGAGAGATGGAAGGACAGGTGATCCTTGGTTTGTCTGGGTAGACGTGTTTACTACTCCACCAGTAATCCTTGGGACGGGCATACCTTGTGTGACGAGAAGCTTCTTCCATGATCATGTTGTCGTTTCCTTTGATTATGAGTAGGGATGATAAACATAGGAGCTTGTCCTATCAATGCACGGAGGATAAATTTTTGATTGAAGTCTTCACAGGACCAAAAGTGGTACCCCGGCCAGGCCGGCCTAACAGGACTGCCGTGTAGGCCTACGTGAAGGGCACCACGGCGTGGAGTTTGACTCCCCGGTTACGATTTAATCTGTGCAAAGGAAACAAAATGTAGTTTGGTGTATTTGCTAGTATTTTTCTATAAATAGATCAACAGTGCACAATGTCAAGGTACGATATATTCTGAACTTTTCCTGGGGAAGCCGTTTAAAACCTTTGAAAAAGATACACCAATGTCTGAAATGTTGCTCGCAACAAAATTATGTTTGAGTGTTTTTTTTTGTTTTATGATTCGCTTTTAGAGAGGCTTGGCGCATCACTCTCCCTTCATTTATTGTCAGTTATAGTCTGTTATTGTCATTTATCGCTGTTTCTTTGCTCGTATCCTCACCCTGCAAAAAGGACGCTGGGATACGCTGATGACCTATGTATAAAGCATCTGGCTGCAGCTGTTCAAGACAGCAGTTAGACAATGTGAGCAAATGCTATCCGAAAACTTCCCATTTAAATTCGCACATGCCATACCGGATGTGATTTCTGTTTCATTGGAAGAGTTTGCCATGTGGCAAAATTGTGAGCGTCGCATAATGATAACGCTATCCGACCGTTTGTGATTCGAAACGGAGCCTGAGCAAGTGACGGCAATTGAAAATTTACAAAACAGATACGTTTGACAGAATTTCTTAAATTATTACGCTTTTCAACGAAAAAAAAACATCTCTAAACTGGATTAAGAGTAATGAATCAGTTTTAACGGCCGGTTTCAAACCTTGCAGAGTCCTGACCGTGATGACGGGCAGGTCACAGGTCACGCAAAATCCAACCAATCAGAACGTGAATTCATCAGAGTATAATAATAATAATAATAATAATAGTGAACATTTATACCGCGCCATATTTGTCAATATGACACTCCTGGCGCAAATTATGAGACGTGATGACAATTTCATACATATAATAGTGGCGCATAATAACTCCATATTTATTCATGCAGTAGCACACAGGTAAGTTTTCAATGTATCCCAGGGTCTTGTTTGCAGGGCGGGCGGGGGGGGGGGGTACGAGCGAACGCTGTTTCACCCTTTCTAGATGGGTCAATACATGTATAAATAATGAATGACTACGGGTGCAATGTTCAGTGTAATGTCATGAGCTGAGATAGATGGAACGTTCCATTCAAAGGGGCCGGCGAGGCCGAGTGGAATGGAACATTCCATGCATTCTGTCATCTAATGAAATTATTTTCTTCCTTGCACGAATGTGAAACATTCATTATTTGTTAAATACTACACTTAGCCTTGGTCAGGGCGTTCGTCATTATCCGCCCGTACGGTCAACCCCGTCCGCAGGGTGTCGAGCAAATGATCCAATACCACTACCTGCTTTCTTACCCTGGTATTGGATCATTTGCATGTGCAATTTTTTGAATACGTATGCAAATAAGGAATAGTCTGGTGTCTGCATGCCCGTTACATTAGCGTTTGATTTTGTATGCGGTGTCTGGGGTAAAAACCAGCATCAATTCGTCGCGCCGTGAGTAAAGCCCGGTTCATACTTCACGCGTTCGCTTTCGCGTGAAGTATGAACCGGGCTTTACGAGAACACGCGATTATTTTCGAAGTAAAAATGTTACAATCTTATCCTGCAAATTATGTAGTATAACATGTCATATTAATATGAGCAATTTGGAAAGGAAAGTTGTATTTCTGCGAAGGCGTGGACGTTATAATTACAATGATCGTGAAAACACGTAATGCACGTTGGATGTAACAACACCAACTACACAATTTTGGTTTCGAATCAGCATACAGGGCTTACTAAACGAGGTTGGAAATAAAGTAAGCACTGGTGACGAGGTTGTCTGTACGGTATAATCGGTGGCATATCCTCGCTATGCAGTGCATGTAAATATACATTGCGAACAGCGACCTCATGCGCCTTGGTCCAATCGTCGGCGAAAGCTTATGTTTTTCATTATTTTGCGCTAGATTTTTAGCGCAGGACGTGGGAATACAGATAAGTGTAGGCGGGCTAATATAGGTTTTCCCGGCCAATTTCGCAAAAATAGCATTCGAATTCATCTTGATAGTGGCCAATTTGAAGCGGAGTAGCGCCCTGCTGTCATTCCCGTTGTTCGTATTAGATTTTAGGCGTTCAAATTCGTTTAAGAACCTGACATTTTCATGTTTAACTTATCATAAATTGAAGTTACGTCATTCGGTTTAGGTGATCATTCAATTTCGCAGTCGGTTTGGTCAAGGGTTATTTGCATGACACATTTGATTTCTTTTTCATTTCCGTGCATTCTATTTAGCACTTTTTGCATTCAAAAAAATTAAAATAAAACGAAGGCATACGACGCGAGTCTTTTTATTTGTTGCACCTTTTTATCATTTCTGTTTTTCCGTTTCATTTTTTTTTCAAAGTGTCTACTATCTGTCTCCTTATTCTAAAGAAGTAAAAATGTAAACAAATTAAACAAAAAGGGGGCATAAAATGAAACAACAAACCTATAGGCAACACTGAACTTAGGTGATGTTTTCCCTTCTTTTTATCGTGTTCGCATAAATCGATATGTTCTTAATTCTTTGTCTTTGGGTTTTTGATCTTCTGTTTTCAAATGTGATTTGTGGTTACATATTTGTTTATATCTCTTCAACTTTTTTAGATGTTTAATCATCTTAGAGTCCCTTTTTGTCTCTCTTTATTCATGAGGATACTGTCTCCTGCAGTCATGTTAGCCATCCATCTCTTGCCGTGCATATACATCTGAAATTCTCACGTAACGCCCATGAGCTGCCATTTTGATATTTCTAGTGCTTCAAGCTAACAGTGGGCATGGTGATCAGAGTATTGGCAGAATCTTGTTGGAGACAGGTTTTATATCCATACTTTCAAATTGGAACAATTTGTTTTCAAATTGTTTTCAAATGTGATTTGTGGTTACATATTTGTTTATATCTCTTTAACTTTTTTAGATGTTTAATCATCTTAGAGTCCCTTTTTGTCTCTCTTTATTCATGAGGATACTGTCTCCTGCAGGTATGTTAGCCATCCATCTCTTGCCGTGCATATACATCTGAAATTCTCACGTAACGCCCATGAGCTGCCATTTTGATATTTCTAGTGCTTCAAGCTAACAGTGGGCATGGTGATCAGAGTATTGGCAGAATCTTGTTGGAGACAGGTTTTATATCCATACTTTCAAATTGGAACAAAGGCACTCCATCTAATTCTAACATACAATGGAATGACATGAACCTATTTCGAATTCATTTGCTTACTTTTCACAAATGCCTGCTTAATGGTGAAATTTAATGACCAAACTTACACAGCTGGAAGCTCCGGCGAATTTGAATGCTCGTTTGTGCAATTTTTTATATGAATGGCCTGTTGTTAAAATTGCATGATTAAAATGTGAAATCGCATGCTTCAAATGTTGAATTGATTGTTTTTTTTAGGAAATTGAATGTTGATCTCAACGTGCATTCAAATTCGTGCGAAAATGAGTGATTGGTCACCAAATTGGCTGCCAAATCTGCTAACTTGGCCTGGAAAACCTATATTTCTTGTGCTTCAAGCTAACAGTGTGCACGGTGATCAGAGTATTTGCAGAATCTTCCATACTTCCAAAGTGGAACAAAGGCACTCCATCTAATTCTAACAAACAACGGAATGACATAAACCTATTTCGAATTCATTTGCCTACTTTTCACAAATGCCTGCTTAATAGTGAATTTGAATGACCAAACTTACACAGCTGGAAGCTCCGGTGAATTTGGATGCTCGTTCGTGCAATTTTAATTTAAATGCCCTGTTGTTAAAATTTCATGATTAAAATGTGAAATCGCATGCTTCAAATGTTAAATTGATTGGTGTTTTTAGAAAAATAATGTTGATCTTAACGTGCATTCAAATTCGTGCGAAAATGATTAATTGGTCACCAATTTGGCCGCCAATTCTGCTAACTTGGCCGGGAAAACCTATATGTGGAGTGTCCAATCACACTTTGGTAAATCACGATGTCATCAAATATTTGCAGCTATTCGCCTTTTGCAGACGTGTCAGAAACAACATTTGTGGGCATTGGTGCTGTGTGTAATGTGAGACATACAACGTTTGTGTGTATAATGTACAGTACATGTCTCACACGTAGAGCTTTATTAAATTACTAGTGCGCTGACTCCTGTACAAAGTGATGCACAAACCTATAGAAAACTCGAAATTGTGTCCGAAGTTTATACGTCTATTTGCACATCTGCATTTGTATTCTATACAGCTGCGTTATCGAAGCTGATTCGCCCAAAGCCGCGACGCACGATCAGCAAATAAGCATTCGCTGCATATGTTTACCATGACTTATTTTTAAAACCGTAATGGCGCGGTTAAGTTGTTTGCGTACGTTCTACTTGAGCGTTGCATTTAGAGTACACCTTCAAAATTCAATCCATCTCAATTCATAATTTTCTACAACATGAATTCAAAATGTCTGCGCCCGGGACGGCTTCACAGCTTCTCCGCGCGAAAGAATGAGGAGTTAGCGCTCTAGTAATTTGATATAGCTCTATGGTCTCACGTTATCGCAATATGACCTTTCAACCCGCGCTTACTATTATGCAAGTATTACGCAGCGGTCGACCAATAAAAAAAAAAGACTTTTAAGGTCAGCTGAGGCTATTAGCATAATAAGCACCATCCTTAAAACCTCACATACGATTGGACCAAGGCGTTAGTCTAGATCCAAGTAATTTGCATATAAATAGTGGCCGTATGAGGTCGCTGTTCGTGCTGTATTTTTTACATGCACTGCATAGCAAACAGTCAGGGTTCGCCGAAGATATACCGCTGAATACCGTACGGACGGATAATGACGAACGCATTGACCAAGGCTAGGTGAAGGCATGCATGGTGCATACCACAAAATAGCAGGGATATCTGAAAATATTCCAGCGTTTGACCATAACGTCTTTCAAATCAATTTATAGATGTTCTATCCGCACTATTGTCGGAAACAGATTATTTACCATGTTGCTTTTGCTAGAGAAAACAAATAATATATCCATTTCGAACGAACCATCAAACAAACAAAAACGGCACTTGTTAAGTAATATAGGTTTTCCCGGCCAATTTCACCAAGTTTTCATTCAATTTAACGCCTGGCTCATTGAGTTTAGATTGAAATAGGAAAATCACGCAGATCGTCATTCCACAATCAAAAAGAATCATTCAATTTCACCATCCAAACATTCTATCGTCTTTTAGCTTCACTTGTCCCTGTAAAAGATGCATTCAAATTGAAGGGGCACTAGGTCCTGAAATCCCCGAAAATTTCATGTTTTGGATTGTTTACTTAGCCTATTTTAAACATATGGTTGAAAGGAAACCAACCTTATGTTTACCGTTCCCGAAAAATAAGGAAAAATCCCCGCTTGTTTACAACGGACACGACGGAGTACGAATACGCTTTTCGTGTCGTTCTCACACAGTGTACGAAACACGTTGTGTGTTTCGGGAACAGCGGTGACCAATCAACAAAGCAAACATGTAGTTTCTTCAACGTTCGCAAAAGGCGAACGCTTTACGAGCGAAATTTGTGGGTCGCAAAAGTGGACCCGAAATTCGTTCTCGCACGCATAATACGTGAATAAGACAAAACGCCTAGTTTTTAAAGGATATAGTTGTGTGGATTTGAATATCCTAGTTTTAAATGTTCTTTCCTATTAACATTATCTCGTTCAAAGCGCATTTTGTAGCCCAGTTAGGCTGTGCCAGGACTCAGTGTCCCTAGTATCGTACTGTTCATTCAATTTCGTCTGAACCAGCAGTAAAGGGTTAATCGGGCATTCATTTTCATTAATGGGCAAACATATTTCACATTTGTTCAAGCATCTTTTGGAAATTGCTGCAAGTTCGTATTCTTGTAAAATTCTGGGGGAGAGGGTGGTTCGCACTATCTTCTGATAGGGGGCACTGTTAAAACAAACAATCATGGACATTTTCGCTCTTCATCCCTGCAAAATTTCCCGAAGGACGTACGATTTTCCGACAGGCAAATTTCGCCGTCCTGATTTTGCTCCTATTATGCTTTTAAAAAGTCTAGCTCGTTGCAAATGCCACTCTGCACTCCCCAACCCCTGATTACGCCACTGTGTCTTGCACGTCAAGAGATCGATGGGTGAATCAGCGATAAATAAAAGAAAACAGTTTACAAAACAGAACGACAAAAGAACAGTAAACAAAGTTAAAGGATTTGTTCCAATTTAAACCAATATAGAAAAGCTCAACAGTGAAAAAGAAATTCCTAAGCCCTTTCCATTTTATTATTTCGTTACATCATAGTCTGGTTCCCAGACCTGACAATTATTCCCGACGCTCATCAGAAACAGTCAGAATCTTTTGGTCTGGTAACCAGACCAATCACTGCAGCGCGGCCGCGCTACATAGACTGTACATGTGCAACTTTTGTGTTTATTGCATTTTGGGAGGGGGCGTAATCATACATGAAGCCACTATGTTACATGTCTAGTCGAATTGGAGGGGGATTTTTTTTGGGGGGGGGGGGGCAGCCACCATGATCAATTTATTTTGTCTGATTGGGCATTTTTCTTTTTTGAGAAGTGATTTATATCTGAGAAAATAGCAAGGATTGACCGATATGTGCACGCTAACTTTATTTAGGGAATAATTTTTATTGTTGGAAAATTCCAAGAAAATTGCCAATTTGCCGCCGTGAAGTAAAATTGATTTAAAGGAGAAGAAAATTGGGTTTTGTTATCAGCATCAGCACGACCGTTCCTCATTCTTTTTACTTTTGGGGATAGGAGTCAAATGATCCGAGGACCGAAGGCTCTGCGAACTGATGTACATTTTTGACTTTATCTTGCGACCAGCATGACTAAGTCTTGTAAGTTGTAGGGGAAAATTCTTGTTGATTTACACTGGTATGGATGTCGATACCAGTGTAGGTACATAATGTCTAGAGCGTATTTCAGAGACAAATTTGAAAAACGCGAATACAACAAAGAAGGGGGGGGGGCGCTTGCTAGGCACCACAAAATGACACCGGGGGAGTTGTTCATTAAACAGATGTACATCATGTATATCTACGCCCCTTGACCTTACATCAAAACGGCGCATTTAAAACATTTAAAACTTTTTCATCCTTTTTCAGTACTCTATTGAATACATTTTGGTTGTATAGGGAAGTTTAAAAATACCTCAAAAACTGCCCTTTTTGTCTTCTCACCACGTGGGCGGGGTTGTGGGGTGTGATCCAATAGCCCACCCCCCTTGGTCGAAAATTGGGGGATATATACCCCCATTACCACAAACCTTCACAATTGATATTTAAACAAGAATTGAAGTCGGTTAACTGTGGGCCAGGACAGGGTAAGTTCACGCACAAAGCTAGGCCCTTTATCTGATGCTGTGACTTAACCAAGATGTAACGGAAGATGGATTTTGTAACGAATTCCAATTGTACACGTAATTAGTCAACTAAATGAATAGGCTGGTGTGTTCATTTATTCAAACCGTGGGCAAAAAATACCAGAGAACAAAAGAGAACAATATCGTCCACGATTCCCAGCATACGTCCACGATTGTGTCTTTGTGTGTCTCACTGTTGTCCATTTTGTCCTTTGTCACTGTCTCTGTTTTTCTCGGTCATGTCCACTTGTCAGTCGATAGGTTTGGGTATACAAAAGCGTGACGCTTTACCTTATACCTAAATGTTGTAAAATTGTTTTAGTATTGATCCATGTACATTATTATACACAACTACATAATTCATTGCATTTTGCTCTGTATAATATGTTTAAACGGCATTGTAACATTTTACTGTGTGGAAATGGCAACATTGAAATAAATGTTTCTGCTACTACTACTACTACTACTATTGTGGTCGTGTACAAAACATATGGGAGTCTTCCTAAAAAGTTAAGGTACAAACAAAAGAGGGACATTTGGACGTTCACGATCGACGGTGTGAACACGATTGGATGCGTGGGGATGTGTTTCGAGAGATTTGAACGACAAAATATGCACTGAACGCGCGCCGAGAAGCTGTTATGGGGCAATTAACTCGCCACGACATGTGCATCAACGGTTCGCGCAGTTAAGTTATATAAGCTAAGAAAACCCCATTGGTAAAAACTCACAAAGGGGGATTCGGTTTTGAATCGAATTATAGGGTTAAGAATAGTCCTGGTTTCGAAGCTAACAATCGTTGATTTCACAATTCCCAGGGAACATAAAAATAACACTTGCTCCGTATGCTCTGAACTACGGAGCTTTTAAAGGGACATAGGTGGAAAAAAAAATTGAAAAAATCCATCGTAAGAATGAAAACAAATCTGCGTTCGAACGCAAAAAATCTGCGTCCGAACGAAAAAAATCTGCGTTCGAACGAAAAAGCTGTTTGCTGTTTGCTGTAAGCTGTTTGCCCTCCCTGTGCTGCCCCACCACTTATGTGGGTGATTTGGTCACGTTTATTCAGGTCCAACATGCATGACATATGTGCCCAATGTAGGTCCGTGGCCCAAGTACAGGGATTTCAATAACAGGTCTTAAAGCAGTCTATGAGCTTTCAAACGGTCTTACTAGGGCTTGCTGTTAGTTGGTCATGAAGTTTAACCATTGCAATGAAGATCTAGCTAATTGTCCTTCTTTTTTTAAGAGTCCCTATCCTGTTACAATACTAGCTACAACACAACCCCCCCCCCCACCCCATCAGTCCCACCCATTATGCTATGCTGAGGCAACACACTTATGAGACATTTTTAAAAGTAATTTGCCTTTTTGGTTTCTTTTTTATAAAGTGAGGCAAGTTTTAAAAAAATAATTAAAAAAGGCTATATAATTATCTTTCAAATTTTTCAGGTAAATAAATATAACTGGTCGTCATTGTGATTTTCAGAAATTTGTCTATCCACAAATCCTTTACAGTATAAATGTTCATTCCTAATCCTTGTAATAGTTCCAAACTTTAGAAGCGACTGACATGTATATATTGTTTGATCATTTCTGGCTTTCAATAAGCCTATTTTACTAGTCTAACACTAGTACATGTACATGTACTTTCTGCTTCCTCACTTTCAGATACGGGATTCACTAATTAGCTGATTCCTACTCATACTCATAGCAATCGACAAACATGTCGGGCTATTCTGATAGCCATGGCTAACCTGACATGTTTTTTGGTGGCCCATGGATAACCAGTTAAATGTGGAGAAACTGTTGCACTTACAAGAGCATGATATGAGTCAGCTCATGATTGATACGTTTTACATGTTTGGTACAACAGTTTTCAGGGCAAAGAATGTGTTGACCCACAAAAATCACCAACATAAGTGGTGGGGCAGCACAGGGAGGGCAAACAGCTTACAGCAAACAGCAAACAGCTTTTTCGTTCGAACGCAGATTTTTTTTCGTTCGAACGCAGATTTTTTGCGTTCGAACGCAGATTTTTTGCGTTCGAACGCAGATTTTTTGCGTTCGAACGCAGATTTTTTGCGTTCGAACGCAGATTTTTTGCGTTCGAACGCAGATTTGTTTTCATTCTTACGATGGATTTTTTCAATTTTTTTTTTTTCACCTTGGTCCCTTTAAAAGCTCCGTACTGAACCAGGATACGATATGTATTTACTTATTTTTGAAAATAGTGTTTTTGAAGACACAATGCCGAATCAAAACCAGACGCACAAGAACTCGTTCACATTCATCTACAAAGAAACCCATGGCCCCATCCCTAACAACATGTTTCATTATCTCATTGACCACAATTTGCGTCAATCAAGGCCAAAAAAACGTCAGACTACTGGGAGATTCATCTAGAAGTCTTCTTCCAGAAGTCGTTGTATCTCAAAACACTTCCTGCGTGGAATGTGCTACCCGGTGTCGCCCGTTGTGCCTCAACGTTACAAAGCTTAGTTCACACATTCCCCAGTTATTGCCACGAATACCCCGATCTTTCCCGAAAAAAAATTCTTCAGTGATGGCATCAGGAGAAAATAGCCCCCATTCGCTGTTTGTAAGAATAACTAAAGAATGAAACAGAAATGGGCAGCCGAATCAGACCAAATCAAGCCGAATTATTGCGATTTATTGCAGAATAAAAAAACGAATTGTAGCGATGTTGTCATCAATAATATATGAAAAACTCCAGAATCATCCAGAATGACCGAGAATTATGCTGATTTTAATTATTAGGAAAATCTGGATAGTTCAGCATTATTCGTTATTCATTCTTGCTAAGTTCTTTGATTATTCTTATTTATTCTAAGCAAAATCTTAGTGTATTTGTAAGTTATTCTTATAATTTAAATTTATAATGTCTTGATATTCGTAATGATTCGGCATGATTCTGGACTGTTAACAACACGAATAATTCTACGAAACTTGTCCGAATGCTGTAAAAATGTCTAGAATTAGTTTACAAGAAGAATAGACCAAGAATTGAAATTGGTTCCCGAGTCACCCCGTCAATTTTGAACATGTCCAAAACTGTCGGGTCGCTTACCTGTCTTTAACGATCTTTCACCGAACTAACAGAATCATCCCGAGGCAGCCAAGAACCATTCCCCGATTTACTCAAGAATTGCTTTTCGCGGCGATTCGGCTTAAAATTTGGAATGTGTGAACCTGGCATAATATCGCGATTGCTTATCTACATAAATCATTCGCTGATTTACATAAGTCTATATCTGATCATGGCCACCAGACAAAATTTGCACCGACTCCTTGCATTGCACTAACTGTACGGGATAGTCACACAAGGCTTTTGTACAGAAGAAAACAGTCGCAAGATGCAGATGCTGATGTCATCAGGCCAAACAAAATATGAAGGATCGCAAATTTTTAGAAACCACATTCTCTACTGTTTATAGAAGTAAGGTTAATTTACATATCGAATCAAAATAGTCGGGAAAAAAGGGGCAACGTACCAGTAATCTTGTCGGTGCAATTTGCATCGTCATCATGGCTGTTCAGCTCCGGCTAACTAGAAGGGGATTGCAGTGCAACGGGTTGTACGTGCATGTACATGTATTTGATCTCACTCAATGAAAGGTAGACTTTGTACTACAGCTATTATTCCGGTTTCAGGTAGGCCTGAAGTAACTGCACGCCTTTGTTCTGGTTTAAGAGAACACGGATCTTGCTCTTTCAAATCACACACGGTCCTATCACAAGCCTATACTTTCGTTTCAGGTTGGAACTTCTGTGGACAAAAATAGAATAGCTATGGCAACTGCAAACAGCTAAACATAGTGTAAGGGTAATCGTATCTCAGTGGACGAGGTATACACAACGTCACCCGCTTGGATTTCATGAAGGCAAATTGACCTCCAGTCTTTACTCTGTAACTGTTTTCTGTGCATTTTAATCGGCGGGCATCTAGCCTGTTTTTAGCGTAGGACCAATTATTTCCCATAAATATACTTTCAACAATATTATTGATGAAATGAATTTCTTTTTGACTTTCGAGAGCCTTACTTTCATTAATTTGTGTTTTTAACCTGAAGTGTAAAATTGTTGAATGGCGAAATTCATTAAAAACGATGACCAAAATATCAATTTTCCTAAGAATGCCTTTTGTTTTGTAAATTAAAGTCCTTGACTCATATCCAACTAAACTAGTCACTTTAACATCAGATTGCTGCCGCGAACCAGAAGTGTTTTTCTCGTAGGTACTTTTTAGTAGTGAGGATATTGTAGCGATGCTGTTTTATTGTTTAACTGGCTGCAATTTGGTGAAGTAAAAGTTGGCTAGTCCCTACCGCCCTTATCCAAGAGCAGTGGCGACCGCTAATCTGTTTTTAACGAAAATCTTGTGAAAGAAACTCAGATTTACAAAGCACTATTGATCGGTCACTTGCAAAACAATATACGAACAAATCAAAGCGTAGATCTAAGGATATTGACCCTGGCAACTTGGTAACTCAAATGACAAATGAAAGCCCAACAGTTGACCCCGGATGCTGGGCGTCACCAGGTTTTATTATTTTTTCTTAAGGGGTCAGAGTTACTAGTTCACTGGTGGGCAAAATTTGCCAACAGACCACCCCTTGCAAGGGTTTTGTACGGTGACCTGGCCGCGATTTGAATTCCATACCAATTTACTATGGGCGTGTACTTTGAGGTGCTAGTCACTTTATCGGACTTTATTCTGCCTGAAAAAATCCTCCAAAACACAAATCGGTAAAAGAAAAATGTTCCAAAATGACTAACAAACCCTTTTTACTGAAAGATAAAAGGAATAAAGAAGAAGAAATAAAACAAAAAGAAGCATCCAATGGGAATCGAACTCACACCATTGGATTTGTGATCAGTGACTTGATCGAGATGGTAGTTTTGAACACCATATTTTGGCATGTAATATAATAGCGAGTGTGTGATATGGAAAAATATATCGCCACCCAGCTGCGGTAAATTCAAAATGTGGAGGTTGATACCATCTGACTAATGAGGGCGCTCTTCGAAGCGGACATAACTGAGTGATATTTTTGGTCTTACAACTACAGGACAGCATTTGCAAAAAAGTGCATTCGCCGATTTAATGACAACAAAACAAACAATCTGCAGCAGGTTGTGAAAACACTAACCTGATACTTCATCTTTATTTTTCTCTACTCAAAGCATAGTTTTCCGTTGTCAGCGCGATGGTTCGGTCCAAATCATCGCAAGGAAATGAGGGGAATTCCTCTGGCGCTCAAAATGACAGCACACTGCGTATTGACTTCAATGGACGCAGAATCCTATTATTAACTAATAATCAAGTGGGATACTTCTTGATATTTTGACATTTTCATTTTTGAATGTTTGCAAATGGTGTCCATCAACTCTAATACAAGGAGTGGTTCTGAAGTTGTCATTTCCATGGGTGATGGGGGTGGGGTGGTGGAATGCCCACTTGCCTCTCGTCACGCCCATGCCCCTTGTCATATAGGCTACATAAAATCCATCCAATGAGAGCCATTATCAGTTCGAGGCGGGGGGGGGGGGGCGAATAGTTAAGTTAAACTACGCAGGTAACCGTGGAGCGTTCTATTTTCCCTGGCGAAGCTGAGGGAAAATAGAATACTCCAAGCATCACCTGGGGCCGATTTCACAAAACGTGTCTTATCTTGCGACTCATTTGATGAGTAAAGACGCGGAGCCCCCCCCCCCCTCTAAAATCGATCAGAGCTAAGATTCGTCCTATAGACTATTTTCACTTTAGCAAGACGCATCAAAAGTACAAATTGTATGGCTGTTTCACGTTTGTTTTTTACCGCTTTGACGATTTGGAAAGAAACGCGCAAAACCAACTTCCCGTGCGTGTGAACTAGAACACGAACCAGTGGCGTATCAAGGGGGGGGGGGGCGGCAGATTTTTGTTGAAAATGTTTTTTGTCAGCAATGAATTAAATAAATGTTTAAAGAGTTGTTCTAACATCAATCCCACCAAAGAAAACCCGTTCAACAACCATTACAATGCGCCGTTGAAATGTCCATATAATAATATAGTATGCATAATAATGGTCAGTTTTAAAAAACCGCCCCCCATTTGGAAGATGGGTACCACCCCCCCCCCCACCCCCCCCCCCCCCCACCCTTCTGCTTGTTGATTTTACGGAGTGTAAGTGTCCGGAGAAAAACACATGTCTACATTTCGGCGCGGATGTGCGGTCGCCCCCCCCCCCCAAAAAAAAAAAAAAAATCAAATGCTGGATACGCTAGCTGTTGACACAAACTTTCGCCGGAAAAAGTGCTCCACTCAACAAAATGACACTAAAGGTTGGTCTACAAAAGATACCATAGAGTCGTTCTTGCTTCCCATTTCATCACTCTATTAAAAAAAAAAGGTGGTCGCCCAACCCCCGTCACTCCCTCCCCCAACAAGCAACAGGTGAGAAGCACAGTTCCATAAGTTACCATGATTAGCGGGTTTAGCATAGCATGTGTTTTTTTCACGTTTTGGGTTTTTTTTCACGAAATCCCCGTTTTTTCTACAAGTGGTTGTTTTGGAAACATGCTGTGCCACCTGCTTAAAACAAAGCACCTGAGTATTTCCAAGATTACATAGATCGATCATAAAAATGTAATGTCTAAAATTGATGATAACGTTCCCCCCTTACATGCTCAATTAATCAAACAAACCAAAATCTGCAATTTTTACCAACACATTACATGTACCAATACAATTGTCTAACATTTGGAATTGTGTATGGATGGAGGCCTCCAGAAAGACCCCACTGTGCATGTGTCAAGTTAACAAGGAACAATTACAATTTGTAATGCAATGATAACGATCGAAGTTTGTTGGTACAGAGCCAGTAATAATATTATAACTAGTCAAAAAAGGAGATAAATCTACCTGCAAATATTTGTTAATTAATAGTTTTATATTTGCATTTGAATGATGATACACCCTGAGTACAGCCTGATGACCCGGCGCCGGTTGCTTTTATGCTTCGGTGCCAATTAAAATCTTCCTCGAAACAGGTTTCATATCGTCACCGTTTTGACGAAAAAGACGAATGTTCGCACACAGCTGCAAACCGAGTTTTGAGAAAGTCCGTTTGAAGTTTGTCGATTTTTTTTAATCGCTTGTTCGCGTACATTTGTCCGACAGAATTGAAATATATAACTGATGCGATAGCACAGCATTTAAATAGCCAAAACAAAGATATTCGTCACTTCGTCAAAACAGAAACCCTAGATATAGAGATATCTCTATTTTGTTGCGAGAAGAACAGTTTTCAGGGTGCACACTACTTAAACCTGATAATTAGTGTGTGCTGAGTTCATTAATATTGTGTGATCCAACAGGAAATTTGGAATAAGAGGTCCTTGCGGCCTATACTTGGGGCATTTTGTAGAACATTTTCTGGAAATCAAACATTTGTGACTTGTGGCTGGCAACTTTGGGGATTTCGTTCACAAAAAGCTTTATAATAATAATAATAATAATAATAATACAAAGTATTTATATAGCACTTTACAAAGAACAAAGCGCTTAACACACATCCACAACAAAAATAACAGGAAAGAAAAACAGACACAGTACGATAACAAATTGACTTGGAACAAATATGTCTTAAGGAAACTTTTGAATAAAGGCAGTGAGACCGCCTCTCTCAGACAAGAAGGAAGCTCATTCCACATGCGAGGGGCGGCCACAACGAAAGAGCTATCTCCAGCCTTCTTCCTACTTCTAGGGACAGAAAGCCGGGTCTGATCAGACGATGAGCGGAGTCGGTGTCTGTAAGCATCGATCAGGATTATGTGAGTGATGTGAATGTAGCAGGTCAACCGGATATGATGGAGCATGAGTGTTGAGAATTGTGTACACAAGGGTGAACATTTGGAAGGTTATCCTCTGTTTAACAGGGAGCCAATGTAGCTCTGCCAGCAGGCCCTCAGAAGGCTGGTCCCGGCCGCATGCGAAGACCAGCCGAGCAGCCTTGTTTTGTTGGCGCTGAAACCGTTTAAGATCTTTTTCACGAGCACCTATAGCAAAAGAGAGTTCGCATAGTCGAGACGGGATAGGACTAGACTTCTAACGGCGTGATGGCAGGCATCCTGTGTAATAAACCGGCGAATACGCCACAAGTTGCGTATGTGGAAATTAACAGTTTTACACAGAGAGCCAACGTGATGAGAGAGAATCCAGTGTGATTCCTAAGTCCTTCATGGATGTGGAAGCTGAAATGCATTAGTCTCCCAATTCTAATTGGAGATCAGGGAGATTAGCAACAACATGATAACTGGCGAAAGCAATGAACTCAATCTTGTCTTGGTAAAGCTTCAGCATGTCTTGAGACATCCATTCATTGATCATGAAAACGCAAAATGATAAATTGCCAAGCACCTGTTGACAGTCACCCTCAGATTTAAGGTCGAACTCAGCATAAAGTTGAATATCATCTGCATATTCATGAAATGAAATGCCATGCCTACGAATGATCTCACCGATAGGATTGGTGTACAATATGAGTCCCAACGGACCTAGCTACTACGGATTCCTGGGGTATGGAATAGGTGAAAATGTGCTCCTCGGACAAATCTCTTTTGATCTAAACCTATGCTATGACGTCACACTATTGTTAAAAGTGTGGATTCGGAACTACGAATCTGTTACGTTGGTCACAAAGTGTGGATTCGGAACGAAGAATCTTTAGTAAAGTGTGGGTTCGGAATTACGAATCCACACTTTGAACATGTCGGACAATTGTTCTCCATAATGAGCATTAATAGGACCGTCTGCATGAAAATTTCCTTCCGCAATTACAAATGCATCTTCCCTGTCAGATTCTCCGCCGTCACTGCAAAACCTACTTTGAGTCAGAAAGAAATCATCGTCCGAACTATCAATTTGTCAACGGAAGGAGCCGGGACAAATGTTGCAACCTGACGCCACTTTTTTTCTCCATATATCATCTTAATGAAGGGCATTCATTGCATCTGGGACTGAAAAATACTTCCAATTTTGTTAGGAAATACTTTAAAAAAAATATTGACTCTCCGTAGACTTTGTACACAATCGCGGAAGTGGCGTCAGGTTGCAACATTTATCCCAAGTCTTTTCATCTCCACTCGTACTCACTGTTAATGCCAATACTTCTTTTGACGCAATGGTTTAAGTCGAAGAATACACTCGCAAGTGTGGATTCTTAATTTACGAATTCACTCGGCGCTTCGCACCTCGTGAATTCTTAAATTACGAATCCACACTTTCTCGTGTATTCTCCTTAACGGAAACCTTAGCTGTGCGGTTTTTTAGGTATGTGCTGAACCAAGACTCAATGGTACCTCTTATTCCAAATCGGCTCTGGAGTCTCTGTAGAAGGATGTCGTGATCGACCGTGTCGAAGGCAGCCGACATGTCAAGCAAGACCATAAAAACAGCTTTGCTTTAGGGAACAAAGAATATCGTTTTTGACCCTAAGAAGGACAGTCTCGGTACTGTGATGATGCTTGTACGCGGACTGGAACTGTTCACCTTGTTTGTAGCTTTCCATGTAGTCAATAACTTGACATGTCAAAGCCTTCTCTATAACCTTGGACAGAAGAGGTATGTTGGAAACAGGTCGATAACTCTTAAACTGATTACGGTCAAGTGAACTCTTTTGAATTACAGGAGTTATGATGGAGTGTTTAAGGTTTGATGGGAAAATACCAGCTGAGAGGGAAGCATTAACAATGTGTGTGATAACCGGGAGAAGAGTGGATAGATTTTCTTTAACCAACCAGGATGGTAAAGTATCCAATGAACACGATTTATTTGGAAGACGCATGATGATTTGTTTAATGTCGTCACAGGTAATCTGCTCAAACTCAGTGAAAGAAAAGACCGTGGAAGTTGCATCATTAACACTAACACCCGTGTTAAATTGAGTGTACACATTGGACCGTATGTTCTCAACCTTTTCCTTGAAAAACAACAAAAAGTTGTCAGCAAGCTTTTTATTGGAATCACAATCGGGTAGAGTTTGAGCAGTCTTGTTAAGGAGAGCATTGATGGTAGCATACATATCTTTAACATTTATTGGTGCTTTTGTCAGAATAATACTGCATCTTTAAATAGCCAAAACAAAGATATTCATCAATTTGTCAAAACAGAAACTCTAAAAATAGAGATATCTCCATTTTGTTGCGGGTAGAACAGTTTTTAGGGTGCACACTACTAAAACCTGATAATAAGTGTGCGCTGAGTTTTAAGTAATATTGTGTGATCCCACGGGAAGTTTTGAATAAGAGGTGCTTTAACTTGTGGGTCTGTTTCACATAGAGGCGGGGGGCTACATTTAGACCTTGGCCTAGAGATTGACAACCATTTTGAGGGGCGGTTTGGGGGAATGGAGTATAAATTTGAATTGACCCGGCTACTACTAATAAAATTAAAAAGAAAAATGTCCTGGGGTCAAAACCTTCAATTCCAGCGAAGAAACCTCGCCGCCTTGCTCCTGAGAGTCACCAGGTGGCGCTGTCTCTCCGATTTTGATTTTTTTTCTATGAGCGCGTATTAGTATTGGAACCTAAGTTAGCGGAGTGATGTCATAGGTGTATATTTTTACGGTCTCAGGAGGGCGCTCTAAGCTTGCCAGTAATGCCACAATTTTTATGATACTAGTCTAATTGCCCAAAAATTCCTTTGATTTTGCACCATACTTTGATTCGCCCAATGTTGTGAGTGCTTTTATACATTTGGAAAGTTAGACAAAGAATCAAAGTTTAATGTGTATAAAGAGGGGGGGTAGGAATAACAGTCCTCAGAAACAGTAATGTTGGTCCTCTGTTTGAGCATACAATTGAAATGAATGGGGATGCACGTTGAATACAATCATGTATAACTAGAAATGTGTTTGTGGACAAACACTGAGCTGTTTAAATTCGACCGTTTGCGCATGAACTGCCATGAAGGGGTTTCATCCTAGTCGAGTGTATTAACATTAGTCTGTGTACTGTGGAGACGTACGTACACAACATATGCCAGAGTGGGAATAAAATTAGAAATCAACTGATTAAAAATCACATGATTACGTCATCATGACGTCATAACAAGAGCTGTTTCGATGTGTACACCCATACAGCTAATAGATGACATTGCATGGGCTCTTAAAGCGAGCAGGGATGTACTAGGAACACACTTGTAATAGATAAAAAGGAAGTGGAACAGTAACAATAAAAGAAACCCAGAACGGGAAAATATGAAGGCAGAAAAGGCAGGGGAAAGCAGGGACTGCAGACTGAAGTAACATTAATTTGAATCGAAAACCAACCTTATAACTGTCGCCATTAATTTGGATAGCAACATTTGTATTTGACGGGTCGTTGCGATACAATCTGACCCTTAAGGAGCATTTGGGGCTATGAGGAGCTGAATATAAGCCGTAATGACAGCAAAGCAAAGCTCCGTCAGAAACCAATGATACAATAAGAAACTCTCAACCCAAGCGCCTCACACCATTCTCCGGTTTACGATGGGCTTCCCTGCCCGATTGGCAATACACGATCCCCAGCAGGCGTTGAGGTGTCACAAAAAAATGTCAAGCGACTTAGCGGCAGGATTTCCGGCAGTGTCGGGTGAAATAACCGCTCAGAAAAAAATCGACACGTACTGTTTTCGAGTGCCAGTTACTGCCTAAATCGATGTATTATACGATCTAATTCTCCCCATTGCCAACTATCGACTTTTCTAACCTAATTCTTTCCCCAAGTCCTGAGCATTTTTTTCACGTATTGCAACGTGATGCGTATTACCTCCTCTAATGCACGCATTATATTCAATCGTTAGGCAATGCGAAAGGATATTATCTGAAAGTGTGGGGCGAATTGGTACTTATGGCCACACGAGTGCCAGGCACAAGAAAGGAGAATTACCTGATCTAGTTTTTGGTCTAATAAAAAGGCTTTTATTGCCAAAGTTGCCAGGGGTCCACATCGCTTTTAAACATAGGCTTTCGTATATAGGTCGAACGTACCTTTCTGAGTGAGTGGGAGTAAGATGCCCCGCCATCATGTTGGCTCAAGACATGAAGAAATGGTGTCATGGCTGTCAACTGTAACAAAATGAACTTTGGTTTTTGTTCAGGACATAATATCCGAACTAGAACACGCCGAGGTCGAACTTTACCCACGCGTCACCACGAGGTCTACGCTGGTTCCCCGCTGTATATTGCTATACCTGCGACTATTGGTATCCAGCTATGCCACTAGCCCCGCAGGCTCGCACCAGAAAGTCGACTAAAGTGGCGTATAGTCGACAAGCGTGTATTCAAGACCAAGTACAAAAGCTAAATGATTTACAACAGTTCGATTTTGTTCTCATTACTAAAGCCTGACGAATTTGAGTGAGGCATTGTCCTCGCATCGTTTGAATTTAGTGCACTGATCTTATGAAGTTAATTATTAATCTCGTAGGCCTGTATGCATGAAAACGAAACGTACACAGGAGGTAACTTGTTCATTTACACAGACTTTGGTATTTGTATTGAAATATCGAAACGGGTGTTATCTCTATGGGACCTAATTAATAGAATGTAGGTGATTGTTATCGACAAGGGGGCCATGTATTCATCTATAGTTTTTATCAAGGCAGGCGCACGAACTAATCACAACAACGTCATATTACCCTCAAAATAGATTCATGCACTTAAACCACTAGAATGGGCATAAGAGACAACAATCACATCAATCATATGACATTGGTTCCTCGTGACACAAGAATGTTTATGTCTACATTTTAAATTTTGCTTTAGTTTTTCACTTAATTTTGATATTCACATATTCTCATATATCGTATATTTCACTTTTTGAACCATGGTTTATATATTGGTTCGTTAGTATCGGGTATACACTGTGTCCCAGAAAAAGTGGGCCCGAACAAATCAGTGGCCAAATCTAAACAAATATTCATGTGAAACTAAATTTTCTTTTTGTGTTTTTTACAGGCTCTTGATGTTGTTTATTGCCTGTGGAAAAAGAAACGGAATTGATTGAAAACTTTTAAAGCCACCACTAAGTGGTGCACCAAGGATATGGCTTGGGGGGGGGGGGGCTCAATAAAATAATTAAAAAATGTTTAGAAGTTTGATTTTTTTTTCTTCAAAAAATGTTGCCAAAAATATTTGGCCGCAGATAATGGGAGACGGACTATTTTGACGTTGCTGGCGCCATTTACACCCCTTTTATACTACTGAAAAATAGGCCACATACATCACCGGGAAAAGTCGTGGGAATTATAAAAAAAAAGCCCCCCCCCAAAAAAAAAAAAAAAATGACACCCTCGGGGGGGGGAGGGGGAGGGCTGAAGACCCCCCCCCCTCCACCCCTAACCCCCTCGTGTGCGCCACTGCCATCACTAGAAATGTAAGAGCTGCATAAAGTCGAAATTTACACTTTTTGCGGCATTAGCTTGTGCTGGTAGATTAGTGGAGAGAGGGAGACCATGCACCTGTATCACACAGGAACACAATGGACATGCAATCAAGAAGAGACAATTCTGCGAAGAGACGGAGTCTTTTATTTACATGTAAATGTTACATGAAATAAAGACACACTCTCTTCTTGTTTGCATGTGAAATGTGTTCGTGTGTGATACAGGTTCGTGGTTTCCCTCTCTCCACTAATTTACTAGCACAAGCTTATGCCGCAAAAAGCGAACATTTCGATTTTATGGAGCTCTTACGTTTCTAGTCATGGCTTTAGAAGTTTTCAATCAATTCAGTTTATTTTTTCACAGGCAATAACCAACATCAACAACATGAAAAAAACACAAACACAATTTAGTCTCGCATGAATATTTGTTTTGTATTTGTGTTTGCATTTGGTTTATTTCCATTTGTCACAAATTAATATAATGCAAATGCAACAGATTATTTACTACAACAATAACTAAACTTACCAGAATGATAATACATGTACAACACTTTGATCAATTAAACATAAATGGTGACAGATGGGGGAACCAGGAAAAAAGCCTCAGCTTATACAGAGCCTGGTCCCGTTTGTGAATAACTTATGAAATAAACAACAATTATATCTATAATTTAAAACAGTGGTCAATAAATTAATTAATTAATTATTTGCTTGGCTTAATAGTAGAAAAACTTAAGGAAATTGAAATTGCTTTCCAATTCATCAGTGTCATCCATATTGATGCTCAATTTTCGGTCCCGCTTTTTCTGGGACACACCGTAGATCTCGGGTCGTTAGTCTTCGTTCCTCTGGATGACACTGATGAATTAGAAAGCAAATATTACAAGACATATCACGTTACATGCACACTAAATTACAATTACACCGACAATGCTTCACGATCTGTACATCTGGATCTATATAGCTCTTACAATCATTACAAGCAGTTTATCATTAAAATCATTAAAATTATAAAAAAAACAATACAGCTTTGACATATCTGGGACATCTGTTACTTCACAAATCGATAAATTTTAATTGATGGCAGGTTTATCTAAAGCTATTTTAAGCCTCTTCTGATCCACAGCAAACTTTGACAGCTGTGAATTTCAAAAAAAAATTATCCGATGTTTTTCATTTTGATACTACAGAGATGCAGCGAAATTCAGCAAGTTTATCGTCAGATACTACAAAATAATTATGCTGGTCCTGTTCTGTATGCTACTTTCAAGTGATAACAGATTCTGGCTTGAAGAAAATAGATAATTAAATCTAAAAATTAATGTGGCCTGACGTTGCGAACTTAGCAAGTTCTTCTTCAGAGGCTAAAACAGAAATGACAGAGGTACATACATTAACATGGGGGTGCACACAAACATGCAGGGATGAAAGAAGAAACACAAAAGGAGGATTAGGTGCGAAAGGTGTGGAAAGATGCAGGGGAGGGTGGATGAGAGAACAAAGAAACAAAGGGAGATGGCAAACCACAAGGGGTCTGGTATGAACAGGGGAGGGACCAGAAAGGGGAAGGATCAAAGGTCACAGGGAGTGGGAACGGACAAAAGAGTGTGGGAGTGAAGGGGGATTATGCGGGGGGGGGGACAGTATGGAGGTGGAAAGGGATGAAAGATGGGGAAAGATGGGGAAACACAAACAATGAAGACCAGGTGGATTATCTGTAACAGAAGACAATGGAGGAAGAAAAATATTAATCATTTCCAAGTTGGATGTTGAGACCATGTGGTTGAATAGTTCGAAGACGATTCATCCACACTTTCTCTCTGCTGAGGCGAACTGAGTCCTTGCGATGGCCAAGAGATTCAATGCCCTGCAAAATCATATCAGAAATGGAGTGGTTAGGCAGGTTGAAGTGATGACCAACAGGGGTGTCTAGTTTCTTGGTGTTGACCGTTGACCGGTGGGCATAGAAACGCTTCTTGAGCGTATTCTTAGTCTCACCTACATACTGCACTCCACAGACCCTGCAAGAAATAAGATATATGACATTAGGGGTGTTACAAGTGATGTTACCAATGGTTCTGTGGGTAGTGACAGAAGAGTGGCCAGAAAAGGAGTCAGACTCCTGGATATGAATCTGGCAGACAACACATCTGGAACTGCACTTGAAAGTACCATGCTGGGTGGGAGGGGATGCATCTAAGGATGGGACTTCAGCTCGAACAATCAAGTCCCGTAGATTTCGAGGACGCCTGTAAGCCAACGTGGGGCCGTTGGGGATGGCGCGGGCAAGGCGATCTGAAGTATGGAGGATATGATGATTGTCATTAGTGATTTTGCGAAGGGGAGGGAGATTGGGGTGGAACGTGGTAACCAAGGGAATCATGGGTTTGGCCATGGCATCAGGGGCCTTTCCTGTGAGAGCTAGATTTCTGGGGATAGCTTTAGCTCTGGCAATGGCACGATGAACTTGGCGAGAGCTGTGACCCCTGGCCACCAAGTTGTTCCTCAGTATCTGTGTATGGCGGGAGAAATCGGAATCATTAGAACAAATTCTTCTGAGTCTGAGTGCCTGGCTAAACGCTATGCCAGTTTTGCAGTGCCTGGGGTGACAGCTGGAGGAGTGGAGGTACTGGTGGGTGTCTGTGGGTTTGGAATACAGGTCAGTGGTTAGTGAGTTGCCTTGCTTGCGGACGGTGACATCCAGAAAGTGGGTTTGGTGAGCCGAGAACTCCGATGTGAATTTGATGGTTCTGTGGAAGGAATTGATGTGGTTAGTGAAGGTCAAGAGACTGTCCTCATCGCTGGTCCAGATGAAAAAAACATCATCAATATATCTCCACCAGATCCAAGGGCGACATGGGGCCGAGGCAAGAATGCGTTCTTCGAGGTCACCCATGAAGAGGCAAGCCATGGATGGGGCCATGCGAGTGCCCATTGCAGTGCCGTGTACCTGTAGATAGTGTTCACCAAGGAAGGAAAAATTGTTCTTCGTTAGTATAAGTCTCATGAGGGTGCCAACATCACTGATGGGAGGAGTCGTGTGTCCTGCCTTGGCCAGAGCCAAGGAGCAAGCACGAACACCCTCCTCATGGGGGATGTTGGTGTACAGAGATGAGACGTCGAAAGTCCCAATGATGGCCGTGCTGGGAATCTGGTCCTTGATTCCTTCAAGCTTGCGTAGGAAGTCTGGGGTGTCGTGAATGTATGACGAAATCTGTGGGACAAGGGGTTTGAGAAAACTGTCAATGAACAGGGAGATGCGTTCTCCCTGTTGAGACAAGTGGTACAGATGTTCTTACCCAGAGGTCACGTTTAATTGGCTGTGAAATAAACTTAAGTGATAAACTGACCAAAAGAGTTTTAATATAAAGAGTGACTCACACAAAAATGCAACCTTGAAACATTTGCCTTTAAAAAAAAATGGATCCGTGGATTTTATTATGTTTTGGGTATCAGATTAAAGCTGAGAGTATTTTCCAGTTTCAAATACTGAAAAAAAATCATGAAAATAGCACTTTGGGTTACCGAGAAAATACCAATTATATAAAAGTAGTAATTTTTCATCCTGTACACACACAAAATTACCACAGCAAGGGATTGTCATTGATCCCATATGTGCATGTCCTAATCCTTACAAACAACACATCTCATAATGATATGACACGAGTACAAAATGAGTTTGATGAAAATAACTTTTATTTTCCACCTGAACAGGTATCTCATCCATTTTTCATCCTTTTCAGCATCATAAATATGTCCAAATATTAAATAAATTGCAAAGATGAAGGATAATTGCACAGTAGGCTTACAGTAAAATGTTTCACTGTTTGAAGTACTTGTGTATCAATGAAAGTCCAACCGGTAATTTAAGAGAGGAATCAATCTATTTGGGCAAAAGACCACTTTTACGTTTTCGGAATTTGCAAGCAGGAGGATACTTTGTCATACGGTTACAGTCAGGAATGTTATCCATGAATTAAGCAATTCCCCTGCGAGCTTTTCATTTCCAACTTGATGGATTTGGCTGGGGAAAGATCTCATCAGGTAATGACTAGCGCGTCCTTCGGAATCTGTCGTCATATTTTACTTAGTTAGTTTCGTAATTTGTGAGCGGCATGTGGAAAGCGCGTGTTACCAATTGGAGGCTTTCGAAGTGAATCGTTTTATGGACGGACGGATAAATTTAAATGACTGCTCGTTCTTTCGGAAATTCTCGCAAATCTTTGAAGCGATGAGTGAGTCTGAATATTACTGGAAACATTCAGTCCGTGAGTTTCAGGAATTGAAATCTCTCAAGATGTTAAGGTTGATTGGCCGGCCTAATCGATTAACGGTCTAATCGCAACTTTTAAGTTTTGTAACTGATATTGTGTTGTTTTGTTTTGCTGTAAGGTTTTGTGTGTGTCTTATACGTGTAATGGTACCATCAAGGAGACACGCTATCATAATTCCTTCGCACAATGGGAGACATAGATCAGTGAGACATCGATCAGTCTCCCTAATGTCCCTTTCAGAGGCAAAATTTTGCTGTCGCAATTGCTCTTGGTCTAATTAGTCTATGGGGATGTCTCCCAAATGTCAAATCCAGGGTAATTATTATTACGCTAATAATCTCAACTGCACTCAACCGTTTTGTGTTTCATTTTAAAGTGGACACTACACAACACCCATCTGACTGGAGTGCCCTACCCATTCTTATCTAGTTATAATAACAAACGAAATGTAACTTTTGTGAGAGACAATTTGAGTGAAGCGCCCCGTCGCATTATCGAGCATGTATATTATGCTAACATCGATCGCAGGCGAGTCAAGAACGAATCGTCCCTGTGACAGACACTGAAAGTTGTCATGATGTTGTTTGTTATACCCAAGCCACCCAGTCGTGCGTAAACAAGAATTCGACCTCAACATGTCACCGATAGAGGGGGCCCTTGGGGTATAGAAACAAATGTGAACCTCGGGCCTCATGTATGCGGGTCACGTGGAATCTGTTCAAAATGCTGCTGCCCGTCTGGTGACATATCCATGGAGATCCACTCACATCACACCAGTCCTCCACCAACTTCATTGGCTTCCTGTCGAACAACGGCTTGCCTAAAAGGTCCTCCTCATCACATACCGGGCTTTGAAGTTCTCCTCACCACGATACATCTCATCTTTGCTCAACTTCCACAAACCATCTTGCTCTGGTCTTAGTTCCTCTAATGCCTCTTATCTCCTCGTCCCTAAAACTAAACGATCATGGGGAGATAGAGCATTTATGTCAGCAGCTCCCCGGCTGTGGAACAGACTACCGGACTCGGTGAAGGATTGTGAGACTGTGAATGACTTTAAGAGAAAACTAAAAACACACATCTGGACAAATACTCTTTCTTAAAGATGAACTTGTTGCATCTGCACTGTCAGACTGTGTATCTTATCATGAACATTTAATTGTGAGCGCCTTGAGCACTCTTTCTGAGTGGATATGTTGCGCGTTATGAATGTCTACATTATTATTATTATTATTAATGTTGTATCATCTAGGGATTCATCGAAGACTGTTCAATGAAGGTATGATAAATTTACGACCATTTTATGGTATGCACATGCAAACGCCGGAATACCGCAGCCGCGTCCGTGCATCCCTGAAAGCTGAAACAAGTGGAAGTGATGCGACATAGTTAACAAGAACTTTAGGAAGGTTGGGAAAATAGATAGATAATTCAATCTGGCCGCAAGTCTCAATTGATTTAATTACGATACGGCATCAAGTTCACGTGGCACGAGGTTTTAGAGGCCTATAAGTCTATAAAACACTTGCAGGACGGTGTCCCTTACCGCCCTTTGGGCACTCAGAAAAATATTAATTTAAGAGGAAACTGAACTGCTTACGCTAGAATTTGCTCCTCTGAGACCGAAAGTAAGGTTGAAATACGACACCCAGGCCAATTTGGTATGGCACTGTACTAAGATAGGAGGGGCTCCAGTAATCAGGCAGAATTGGCTGACGATGTAAGTTGTCCGTCATGGAAGAAATTTCAACTTTTAGGATACAGTGATGTACTTTAACAAACCACAACATTTGCAGCTGTTAAATTTGCTATCGTGTTCGTTTTAAAAGGAACTACAGAAATTTAAACCAATGTTTATGAGCTTGTTTTTCAAATTTCCGGCATAGATTTCCGGTTTCCTTGAATTGACGTCCTGCATGCCAGATGCAATGACTTGGAGGGATGTTATGCCCCAATGTGCCATTTTGGGACTGCAAGGGGCAAATTTTGATACGGTTACCCTGTCACTAAGTTCACTACCGATACTTTTATCTCCTCTTAAGTCTTTCTTTTACTTTTTGCTAATTTGAGGAAATGAGACAAACAACATAGAAATTATATTCTGGTACAGAATATTACGAATAATTATGTACAAAAACTACAATAACTACAAATGCACGGTACCTGGCATACATACTCCCCTAAAAATTACATGCAAGCCGTCAAAAGTTTTTCTTTCAGTTTTCCTATTATCAAGCTTATTATTAATTCAGAGATGGCAGGACTCGAACCCAGGACTTTGCCCTGTAAAACTAATCAGGCTCCTTGGTTCAATGATAGAACACTCCCTTGTACAATCCCTCATCACGCGTTCCACCATTTCCTCGTCATCATCATCATGACTTTCTACCTAATTTGAATAACTCTCCATCAACGAAGGTGTATATATCCATCGTGACGTCACTGTGACTTCCTTGGTCCAAGGAAGCTTAAGACACAGCATGATCTACAATCATGCTTGCAAGACTGTCATCATGCATCCAGCAATCGTATTTTGTTCTGTAATTTGACCAACTCAAAGCGCGGCCTTGTTCTAAAAACCCTGAAATACTGACAATAATACCTGTACTGCAAAAGCTATACTGAACTCGCGATAATAAACCGGTAGTCTGGCTCCGGACACGTAAGAACCTACCTTCCTGTATGGATATACCACATGTTGAGTTGTGCAGGTTCCGTGTAATTAACTAATGACAACAAACCACCATGGAGTCCAAGTAGACCTAGTCTGTACTGAACTTTTAGATCCATGATCGTTCGTCACACATCGATAGCTGTCGAGTTTGTCAGGATACCCGTGTGATTTGATTGGTTCAAGCACTATGACGTCACTCTATTTAATGACAAATCAGAGTGGAACTTTACACCAACTAGTTAGAGACTTCAAAACGTTGTTTCAAAAATTTCACTCAAATTGTTATTCCGTTAAATCGTAGGAATCCGGGAATCGGTTTGATCATGGGCACCAGTGTGCTTGAGGGTGGCGTAGCTAATGGTTATTCCGGATGCGATTCCAGTAACTTTTACTGCAAACCATTGCGAGTCTGTCCATGTGATTAGTTACCAAAACACATGGAAGTGTGCCACTTGTCATGTAGTAACCTCCCAAAAATAATTCTTTAACACTGGACGTTTTCGATTGTATTCTTTCAAAGTGTCGATATATTGGATATTTATTGACCGAGTTGTATAATACATTAGGCCTAAACACTGCCAGGTATTGAGCTTATTGGTTCATTGGTACAGTGATATACGTTTTCGAAACGCATGTCACATAATTCAGACACCGCTATATACGCTCATTCAACCTACCATTTTATATAACACTCAAGTAAATCCTTGTCATTTGATTAGGTCACGCGGCATTCGTTAATCGAACCACTGCACGGTCTACGTCATAACCGTTCATCGCTGGTTCCATTCACTATGCATTTTCGTCCCATCCCTTTAGATCTATTGCACGCCGCGCGCACGCTAAGACGCGCAGCGGCCCGGCGCTATGCATTACAGCATTAACTTGCCTTTGAAGTTGATGGTTGCCTTCATGATTTTTTTCCATTATTTTAAGAAATTACAATGTTATTTGTCATTTTTAAATTTTAAACCTTTGTTACTGTTAGCCCTGAACAAGCTAATAAAAAAGTAGTGAATATGATACAATTTTGTGAGTTGTGTTTGTTCTTAAAGCTTTATCCTCCAAAATCGGATAACAAAGATCGACTTGGATGTTATATAAAACAAATAATGAATGTTTTGCATTCGTGCAATGGTGATAATATTTTCATTCGTTGAATGGAACGTTCAATCTTTCAACTCATGAAAATATTCTCACCATTGCACTCATAAACATTCATTTTTTGTATACCATTCAACGGTCGTATATTGTCTACGACTTTACCACAATGGGTGGCGCAGTGCTTTTACTGCTTTACGCGCTCGCCTCTCACCACTATGGCCCGGGTTTCGATTCGGATCTGGTCATAATGTGAGTAGAGTTGTTTGTTGATTTTCTCCCATCCCGTGTCACGAGACTTTTTCTCCGGGTTAGTATGGCTTTCCTCCCTGGCCCTCTGCAAAAATCATCACTTTCGATGTGGCTGTGCTATAGTCTGATATGGGTCGTATGGTGGCAACCTTAGGCGTGCTAACGACGTGTGTGTACCTATAGGAGGCATATTTGGTCTTCTTAAATCGTTAAAGCGCCCACGCAATGTATTTGTTTTTAATGCAGACCTTGTAAATGTAGGCCTACCTTTGTGTCCCACTTAACCTTACATGTTTAATTTTCGTTTTGTCATGTTAAAGAGTATTTTTGGTGCCTTTTTGTTTTTATGCTAATGCGTCTTTCCACATTCATTAGCAAAACTGTGATGTTATTTTAGTCAGAAACCTCAATGTTACAGCTATTTCAGCACAAACAAGTTGCTAGAGTTTTGGATATTTTGCTGTCGTAAATTTAACTTTTTTTGTGTGATTCGTTATTGTGTCGGTACATGACAGTAACCCAATGAGCAACCCATTCTCACAAATGTTTTCAATGTTCACATGTATTAGGAAAACCCTTATTTTAGAAGTCAAAATCCTATCAACGCTTCAAGTGTAATCTGAGAAATCATCCGTAAACCTGCTGTCTTTTTATTATTTTTTAAATTAATTCCTTAATAACTCGAGCTGTACTAACCGGCCAAGGGCACAAACAGATGGAGGTCCATTTTAAAATCATTCCAGAGTTTAAGGGATTTTTTTAATATATGAGTTTGGAAGGGTTTTGTTTGTTTTGATCGCTGCTTTTCCCAGGCGAATATCTTTGTGAAATTCAAGACGGACTTCGTGCCAGGTTTAAGTACCAAAATGATTTGGACAAAAGGATTGAAATGTCAGCAGCACAACCACATGACACTGGGGGCTGTTACAACTGATAATGTAGTAACCAACGGATAACGTATCACCAACCGATAATGTATCACAAATTGACCGATAATTGTATCACTAACCGATAATAGAGAGGTTTCGCATGCAAACGGATACGTTTAGTGCGGCGGATACGTCATCAGTTATGACGTCATACGCCACTCATTATCCGCTAAACGTGCAGACGACACGCATATCTCGCTCGCTACACGTGAGTAAAAAACGGATACGGATAGCTAAACGTAAGTGTAAGCGTATCCGTTCGCTTGCGAAACCTCCCTAATGTAGCAAAATTTACTGATAGTGTAGTAAAATTTGTATCCGATAATGCATCACGTGTCGACGGATAATGTAACTACAAAATAACTGTATCCGATAACGTATCACCACGGAACGGATACTGTATCAACCGATAATGTATCAAAAATCAACCGATAATGTATCAGTATATTTGGAAAAGGTGGAAATGTTGCAAATTAATTAAAGTCTAATAAGTGTCTTCGCTATGATAAGTCCCCTCTCGGGAAAGTTTATCATTAAGATTTTTTTTTTTTTGTGAATTTGGGAGGGAGTTGCTCTGGTTTGCAGACGCTCTACTTCCAAGTGGGCCTAGGCTAGTTGCGTATCCAGCTTTTGATGTCGGGGGGGGGGGGGAGGTTAACTGCATTCGCACATCCGCGCCGAAATGTGGACAAGTTCTTTTCTCCGGACACTTGGCCTCCGTATGGGCTCCGTGCTCCAACCCAAGAGGGCGCGTTTTACCACTTTTGAGAGCACCATGCATGGACGCACGGAACCATTGATCTCCGTATGGAGATCAATGGACGGGACACAGCATGTGCGAACTGTATTGTACTTGTTCGCGCGCAAAGTTCAACGCCACTTCCAGAATGTGCCAAGGCTATTAGCCGCAGCGTCTTCGCATGATTGTCAGGCAACGTCGGCGCGCGCATACGTTCAATTTAACTTGCGATGGTCTCAAAGACTATTCCCTCCCCCAATAACTTTGCATCATTCAAAATACGCAGTGGACGGACCGGGACCAGTCTAGGTCCTCCCCCAACTCTCCGTTTCTGGCAGTTGAAGGGGCACTTGTGCACGGAGCCCATAGCTCCAGGGTAAAATAAAAAACTGAGGGGGGCTGGAGACCACATGACACTGGGGGCGCTGTTCGTGATACAGATGTATCAGCGCTTTTCAAGCTTTTTGTGTTTTTTTCTCCCTTTCTCAGTACTATTTAATACATTTCGGCGGTTGGAAAGTTTAAAAAACACCTCAAGATTTGCTTTTTTTTCTCTAAATACAAAATAATGGGAGTGGGGTGATCCAATAGCCCAGACCCCCTTCCCCGGTCTAAAAGTGGGGCGGGATATATAGGACATAAAACAAACATTTGTGTACACCTTTTCCCCATACTGACACATTATCGGTTGATTTTTGATACTTTATCAGTTGATACAGTATCCGTTCGGTGGTGATACATTATCGGATACAGTTATTTTGTAGTTACATTATCCGTCGACACGTGATACATTATCGGATACAAATTTTACTACACTATCAGTCAATTTTTGCTACATTATCGGTTAGTGATACAATATCGGTCAATTTGTGATACATTATCGGTTGGTGATACGTTATCCGTTGGTTAATACATTATCAGTCGTAACAGCTCTTCCTAGCGCCCTGTTTGCAGGGCAGGGGGAACACCACGTTTGTGTCCGAGGCTTGACCTTACCCTCCTTGTTTGGTCAATAGAAAAAAAATCGACCCAGAAGGAAATCTTTACAAAAAACGAACACAATGCCATCACTCCAAAATTCCGTCAAGCTGAAACGGACGTTCATTGTGAACGATGGAGAGAAATGCGCGATACATTGTGAACGAGTCAGCTTGTCTGCTCGGCAGCAGTAACAACAGCCCTGAGTAACAACAGCCCTGAGTAAGCCGTACCTTGAGAGATATTTTATCGAGGGAGTATTAAAAGTGTGTAGGGTCATAATTTTTTAATTACAAGGACATAAGCAAATGGGATGTATACGTTTTGAGGTGTTGGACTTTTACCTCCCTAAAAACATGAAAACAATAATATTCAAAGGAAAATACAAGAAATGAATTCGATCCAATGAAATTCGGACTTCATTTCCCTTATAAAAAAAATCCTCCAAAAGCTGTTAATTAGAAAAAAAGAAAGAAAAAGATCTCGACAGCAAACCGTAATTCATGCCATGTTATACCTGCGTACGTATAATAAAGGTTTCGTATAGAGGGCGTTCAACAAGCATCCATACGATGCTGTTTGGGGGAAGCATAATTCGCGTCCCTGTAGCCATCCTAACCCGATGAACGCCTCATCAAAGTGTTTTACCTCTGCTCTGAAGACGTTTTGGTTATGTCGAAACCCTCTTTATGAGTTTAGCTTATCACAGGCTTGCAACCCCAGTGGTTTCCTGTTGTGATAAGGAATGCAAGGAAGTAATTCTTACTTTTGTGCTGCACTTTGATCGTGCATCTCCGGTGATTGGAAGATCTACTAAAGCGTATCATAGCCTTTACTTTTGTATCAAAGCCTCCTGTTTTTGCTCTCCGTCTCAATTGTGAACGTGTTGAAGATATCGAGGGATGCCTCCCATTGTTATTGAGCAATTACGGAAGACGGATAGTGCCACTCAATGAGTGTGATTTTTTTTTTTTTTGGTGCGTGTGAAAATATTTTTTTGTACAGCGGCCGCCACTTATTATGTGGTGGCCGCGAGATTATAAGTGGCGGCCGCAACATAAGTCGTCATAATAAGTGGCGGCCGCTGTACACAAAACATATATTCACAATTTTGTTTATGTGGCGGCCGCCAGATAATAAGTGGCGGCCGCCACATTAAAAAGTGTGAATATATTTTTTGTGTACGTGTGAAAATATTTTTTTGTACAGCGGCCGCCACTTATGACGACTCATGTGGCGGCCGCCACTTATTATCTTGCGAGGTATTGCACCACTTTTCAATTGTGGTTTTTGTTGCGTCAGTTGTCACAGAGTGAACAGCTATGGTTGCCAATCAAGGCTGGTGGGGGAAAAAAGAGTGATTTCGCCATAAAAAATGGCGCAAGTCTCTAAATAGACCCTTTCATAAAATGGGTCACTGCTCAGTCAACCGTGAATGTAAGGACATGATCAGGGTGTCATTTTTAAGAGAAGATTCAACTCTAACAGCGGATATTCCAATTAGCAATAATATCTCGGTTTCGGGTTTTTTGTATCAACCCTGTATATATGATGATATTGGGTAATATAAAAATGAATACATGTATCTACCTATTAACCATTAACCCAGTCTTGTGAGATTTAGTATTAATTAAATATTTATAAGATAGGATTTGTGCGTTGGGGTGATGTATATCAAATTTAGGTTTTGCCCTTCACCGACGTATAAACACTGTATACTCAGTGTGTTACCTCCCGAGTGAAAATTGGGGAAAAAAATCACTCGGGTGGGACTCGAACCCACGACCTCCTGCTTTCTAGTGCAGATGTCTTACCACTCGACCACCGAGCTAACGGGATCGGTTGGCTGGTTCGAATCTAATGTGCATAGCAGCGGGTACCGCCTTAACTATTCATAAGATGGAATTTTTGCGTCGGGGTGATGTTTATCAAATAAAGGTTTAGCCTTTCACAGACATATAAACTTTATACTCAGTGTGTTACCTCCCGAGTGAAAGTTGGAAAAAATCACTCGGGTGGCACTCGAACCCGCGACCTCCTGCTTTCTAGTGCAAATAAATATTGTTATACACTGATTAATATACTGTTACACATGTATTACGTATTTAACAAAGGCGCTAAATTTTAAGTTAAAAATCAATGAAATTGTCCTACTTTTAGACTAGGCTTTAAGATATACATACAATTATATGGGGTAATATACAAAAAATAACAGATCTGGATTAAAGCTCTAAAATGTTATCAATTTAGTTGTTCTAGGTAAATCCAGAGGTATTTCTTCACAATGTTGGAAACGACTCAATTTTTCACAAGTGGAAACAAATGAGCAAAAAGCTCATGAGCCCTAGAACCTTTAATTTTAAAAACATGACCCAAATGGTAATGATGATTTAATAAAACGTACATGCTAAAACTGACATTAACTATTTCCTTTTTAGAAACGTAGTAATGTTTTTTGAGTTTTGTGCTAAAATACATACTCAAAAAATAAACGCTACGTTGGGTAACAACAAGGGATCTTGTTTTTAAGGCTTAGTATTATTTTTAGGCCTCTATACGCTGAAATATGAATGAACATACACACATATCCACCTATAACATCTTACTTGGACTTGTACATTTCTACTACATATTGTTATACGCTGATTAAAGTACTGTTAAACATACATCACGTATAAGGCATTCAACAAAAGTGCTATTTTCAGTTAAACATACATGAAATTGGCCTACGGCCTACTTTCTAGTTTAAGATTAGTCAACTTTTAGATATACAGGGTGCATAAAAAAAAAACGAAACCGAGGTATTATTGCTAATTGCAACAGAAGTAAGTCACGTGTGAATCAAAGGGAGATATCCTCTGTTGGGGTTGAATCTCCTCTGGTCATGTCATTACATTCAAGGCTGACTGAGCAGTGACCAGTTTTATGAAAGGGTCTATTTAGAGAATTGCGCCACTTTTTAATTGTGGTTTTTGTTGCGTCAGTTGTCACAGAGTGAAAGGCTATGGTTGCCAATCAAGGCTGGTGGGGGGGAAAAGAGCGATTTCGCCATAAAAAATGGCGCAAGTCTCTAAATAGACCCTTTCATAAAATGGGTCACTGCTCAGTCAACCGTGAATGTAAGGACATGATGAGGGTGTCATTTTTAAGAGGAGATTCAACTCTAACAGAGGATATTCCAATTAGCAATAATATCTCGGTTTCGTGTTTTTTTTTTTATCAACCCTGGATATATGATTATATTGGGTAATATAAAAATGAATACATATATCTACCTTTTAACCATTAACCCAGTCTTGTGGAATTTAGTATTAATTAAATATTTATAAGATAGGATTTTTGCGTCGGGGTGATTCATATCAAATTTAGGTTTTGCCTTTCACCGACGTATAAACACTGTATACTCAGTGTGTTACCTCCCGAGTGAAAATTAGGGGGAAAATCACTCGGGTGGGACTCGAATCCACGACCTCCTGCTTTCTAGTGCAGATGTCTTACCACTCGACCACCGAGCTAACGGAGTGTTGGCTGGTTCGAATATAATGTACATAGCAGCGGGTACCGCATTAACTATTCATAAGATGGGATTTTTGCGTCGGAGTGATGTATATCAAATATAGGTTTTGCCCTTCACAGACGTATAAGCTGTATACTCAGTGTGTTACCTCCCGAGTGAAAGTTGGAAAAAAATCACTCGGGTTGGATTTGAACCCGCGACCACCTGCTTTCTAGTGCAATTAAATATTGTCAAACGCTGATTAATATACTGTTACACAGTATTACGTATTTAACAAAGGCGCTAAATTTTAAGTTAAAAATCAATAAAATTGTCCTTCTTTTTAGACTAGGCTTTAAGATATACATATAATTATATGGGGTAATATACAAATAACAACCGATCTGGTCTAAGTTCTAAAATGTTATCAATTTAGTTGTTCTAGGTAAATACAGAAGGTATTTCTTCACAATGTTGGAATCGACTCAATCTTTCACAATCTCAAGTCTTTCACGATTGAAAGACATTTTGAAATCAGTTAAAGTGCGGCCACAAGAGACTTTTTCACAGTTCTAGTGATATCTTGTTATTGTATTATGAAGACTTTAAAACGTGATGATCTGTTAAAAACTGTGGCTCTTCATTTGTCCAAATTCTCTGTAGTTTCTTCGTCTTCGAAAAATGATTGCTACCATTATCTAAGAAAGTTAACATCATCCAAGTAATGAGAATTATCTTTGCCTGCGTTACGGTTGTATAGCAGTCAAAATTTGTCTAATCGTTTGAGGAATGAATTCCGCGAGGCGGTGGTGCGTATAAGGGTGGAAAGGGTGTGTCAAATTTTAATATGAAAGACATGCATAGAATGTACGTAGAACGTACGAGGCGAAGGCGTGGGGAGGATCATTCTAGCTTGCGACTTCAGGTCAGTTAAGAACAAACTGAGAATGGATCAGCTTTAAAAATAGCTTTATGTAAACGTTCGAAACGTTTTGTTTTGCTGGCAACCACAAGGTTTTCCAGAGTTTTTGCTCATTGAGTTTTATCTCTGGTTTTTAATCCAGTGGGTTTATTCGGGAGTTTGTACGATTACATTGAATATCTGTATAATTATTGTTTATAATTAAACAATTAAAGAGCCAGCTCCAACTGGTTGACTGCCCCTTGGCAAGCCGTACCCTATATATAGTAATATATGTTGTATATTAATTTGGTGTTGTGTTCATAGGAAAGGATGTATCATTAGAATAGACGATATGCTTTCACCGATGTTACTTTGCATTCACTGCTAACGTGCGACCTCAGCTGTTGGAATGCCGAAATACTACAACCACTAAACATCCCTGATTAATATGAGAATAGTAAAACCTTTAGACTTTAATTTGCCGATTCGTCTCCACGATTACAAAAACTTCACGTTCATCCAGCTGCAGCTAGGCAAATCTCCATTTAAATGACCGAGTTGCGGAATCGGCGTAAATCGTGCATCTAAAAGGGAAAAAAATGGTACACAATCAGTTAACCGTTGCTGATCTCGGGTGATTTGGAATAATTTTGTATATCTGTGTTGTTTCATTTACAAAGAAATCAACCTAGGACCATATGATGTCCAGTGGAGATCACTCTAATTCAAGATTGAAATACGTTGGAAAAGAATCACTCCAATTGAAACTGTCGTGTGGACATTCCATCTTATGCTTCAATGAATTTCACAATATAATTGAACTGGCTCTTTCCTAGTTTTAGTCGTATTTATTGAATGTTCACTTGAAAAAAGTACATTTTGTTATCTCAGATAAATGCAAATTGTTTGACTGAGTCGGAGAGAGAACGTTCAAGGCTTCTTGCACACATGAATCCAATTGTCATTGGTACAACAGATAGAGGGGTGTGGAAATCAATCGGGTCACAAATCGGGTCGCGATTAATAGGAGATGAAAATGACAAAGTAATGCCTTCGTCACTGTGAGAAGCTTGGTATTTGATTTGAGAATGGATGACTGGCGATGTACTAATGAAGTCATAGTATGACAAGATTTACCGCAATTTCCTCAGCCTCCATTCCGCTTGCAATGTAAGCCGTACCAGCTCCAAATCCTCCACTTGGCACTTTCCGAGCCTGTTTAAATAAGCATCGTTTTAGAACAAAAACTTAATACATTACACATAATACAGAATTCAATGCGCGTGAAATAAATACAATACACATAAAACAGAAATGTGCGTTTGTCATCACTCATATCTACTTGAAGCCCTTGTGTTGCTGTCAATTGTTACTACATAGGGGCGTAGCACGGTCATTTTTATTGAGGAGGTACATTTTTTTTAAAGGGCATTTGCACATGCGTTGTGAAATGTAGACATTTTTTTCTCCAGACACTTGGCCTCCGTAAAATCAAAAAGCGGAGGGGGGGGGGGCTGATATACCATCTCAAAACCGACAATTATGCACACATACAGGACCAATATATGGTGCGATACTGGTGCGAAACTCTGAAAAAACCACCCAAAACGGCACATGCCACAAAAGAGGGCACCACTTCTTTTTTGAAAAGGGCACTTGTTTAGAAAAAAGGGCACTCTTTACAAATTATTGGCGGGGGGGGGGGGAGGGTCCGTTGAAAAGAGGGCATTTGAATGGAAAAAAAGGTAGTCTTTACAAGGTATAAATACCCCCCCCCCCCCCCCCCCCCGCTGGCTACGCCTAAGCTTCAAAAATCTGTTATACTTTTGTTAACTATGACGTCATAAGTGATGGATATTCTAAGCGGTGGCAAGAGTATTTTCCATTAATTAAGGGATCTTAATTCCACAAGAAGATTAATTGCTTTTGGTACTTTTTTTATTGATGAAAATGTTACTTTTAAAGATTGGATGTCATGACCTCACCGATCCAGTGTGGTATCTCAGGTTGTAGAATAAGTCCATGTCATCGGCTGAGGGCATATCCCAACCGTGATGATCTTGATATAATTGCTGCTCACGGCGATTAATAACACCCACAGCAAAGAAACAACACACTACGACGACAATGACGGCAATTAACACCAAACACGCCACAGGAATCAAGATGATAGTAATCGATGACACACCTGCGTACAGTGGAAATATTAGATAATCAAAAAACAACAATTCTAAATAAGCACCCGTTGCATGATAAAAAGTCATATGATGAATTTAGGGAAGACGTGTTAATAAATAATAAATGGTAATAAATGTTTTGAGGTATTATAGGGTCGATTAAATAATGACCAAGTTCGGGAGTCGTGATATTTTGAAAATACATCTTTGACCGAGACTGACCCTGACCTTCATCGCATCTTGTTCCTGAGTAGCCGGTAGCACATCTGTAAAAATGATACAAATCAGAAACCACAATAAAAGAAAATAACTCATAGCTCTTTTATAATGCTGCTGTGGAACAGCTTATTTTTAATATATTTAATACGCACTTTATTTTCCGTGGTCTTCAAGCTTATAAAAACCAACAATCACAAACTTCATGCGCACAGAGGGGAACCACTGACCTGCTTACTAGCACATAAGATAGCTTGATCATGTTGACAGTTTAAGTCTCATATAGCATCCAGTTCTCAAATCAAATACTTTTAAATGATAAAGGGAAAAAGCTCCAAAAAAGTTGTCCGTCAAAAAAATAGCGAAAAAGCTCATGTGGCTCCTCTCGGCGAAGAAGATGCACGCCTGGTGTGCTAATTGGGGTAGTATACAAATATTGAATGCTTCGAGTGGTGTAGTAAAACTAGCCTCCCGAGGTGATCCATAGATATTCTATTTTCCAGAGGCGAAGCCGAGGGAAAATAGAATGCTCCATGGATCACCGAGGGAGGCTAGTTTTACTTCACCACGAGATAAAGCATTCACTATTTGTTTTTTAACACTTCACCCACAGATTCTGCTTGGTTTATATAGTTCAAATTATTTAAATCTGAACACAGTTGAAATAAAAATTCAATTTCAATACAAAATTGGTGGACAATGTATTTCTCTCTTCCAAACCACCCCTTCGCCAAATGTTTGAACCAAACTCTGTGGTGCGCTCTCTTTGGAACAAAACGCGCTACGTGCAACGCGCAACGTGCACACCAGCATGCGGTTGCTAATGGTATAGTACTTTGGTTGCTACGGGTATAGTACTTTTGGCCGTGCACAGAAAGATAGCCAAAATAGAAAGTATCATGTGACTCGCTCTCGGCCAATTAAGACACAGAATTTGTGGATGTGGTGTTATAAAATTCAAATGTAAGCTGGTCAGTGATGTAGGTCTCGAGGCAGGTCTCGGTATCGAGGCTGGTATATCGAGACTGATTTACTTAGGTCTCGACAATTTCAAGGTCTCGACTAAAAAAAAAACTCGGTCTCGGTCTCGATCTCGGAGTAAAAGTCTCGAGATCTTGTGGGGTCTCGAGCAAACGAGACCTTATTATTTAGTAGGGAAAACCACAAAAAACCTTAATATATTTACATCTGACCATATTTGACTTGCTTTCGAAAGTTTTGATAGACGGTGCTATCGATTCCGAGGAACGAAATCAAATAGTCTGGTACCCACATGTCACCACATTTCTAGTAAAGCAAACTCCCTTGCGGTACTTGGTGCAATGCACTGTACCGCATGCGCTATGCGTGTGGACCGCATCGAGTTGATCAAGCGCAGCCATGTCGGCACACACTCCGCAGTGATGAAGTTTGGTTTCAGGACCACACTGAATTCCGTGACCGGATGGCAAACAGTTTGAAGCACTGCGATCTGCAGTTATTGCAACATTAAGCTGACAGAGAGGCTGGCTGGCACAAGCTCAGCTTTTGCGAGGCACCTCAGCGAGTTCACACACGCTTACATAGGCATAGAAGTGGGGTACTTCTTTTGTTCTCGTGTACTAAAATCTTGCAACGTCGCACACTTATGTCAAAATGCTCTCATTTTAACCATAGTTAATTTCCTGGGCTGAAATTCAGAATTAATATCCTTTTTCTAAAACTCTTCCATTTGCGACGGATCAATCCACCTTGGAAATTCCCAGTTTTGGAGTAAAATCCATATATCTATTTCGTGAAAAACTCGGTCGGGCACACATTTCCGACACTGATTTTGATTCGGGCAAATTCATTACGTATTTGGTACTGTTGACTTGTACTTCTACTTGTTCGAAGTACGTTTAAATAAATACTCTGAAATGATATTTTCGATTAATAAAAGTTATTTTAGTGAAAATCAGCTTTGATAAAAATGCAGGTGTTCGTATCTCTGCTAGTTTTCTTTTCAAACAGTCTGACAAGTGGTTGCGATTTATGGGGATGCATTATTACAACATTTGAATTCATTTGTATTCATTCAGCATTCAGAAAAAAACTTTTAGCATCATTTTTTTTTGTGATAAATATATATCTCTCATTACCCTATGCTGATTAGTCTAAGATCTCGGTCTTGGTCTCGGTCTCGCCCATAAGATCTCGGTCTCGGTCTCAGCTTTGGACACTTCGGTCTCGGTCTCGGTCTTGGTCTCGAGCTTTCAGGTTTCGACTACAACACTGAAGCTCTCGGTCTCGGTCTCGCCCATAAGATCTCAGTCTCGCTTTTGGCTTTGGACCCTGAGGTCTCGGTCTCGGTCCTCAGGTCTCGGTCTCGGTCTCGGTCTCGAGCTAGGTCTGGACTACAACACTGATGCTGGTTGATTTCATTAAATCAACAGACATACGCTAACCAAGCGTCAACAGATTTTTACTGACCTACATCTTTTGTCAGGTGGCAGCGATTGGTTTATAAACGTCTATACCAAGAAGTTAGATGTTCTCATCCTTTTCTGATAACCACATTGCTTAACTTCACCGCTTATTTTCATAATGCTTGGGACCAAAATTAACTATCATTTACCTTTTAATCTTAACATCCATGGATACTTACAAACATGTGCTTGCATAGTCCACAGTACTGGGTGTGCACGTGCCTCCATTAAGACAATACCCATCCTCGCACACAACTGAAAACCAATATAACTTCTTATAAGTAACCAATGACTGCAATAATATTCACTGTAAATAAAACATTTTTTTATGATCCACCTGTGTACAGTTTACTTAATTGCTATCATTGAGTTGACAATATCCCGTGATAAACTATCCCGTGTTATACTGCACAAGGTGTATCCATAATGTGTTGGTATGTATGGATTGCCAGGTGCCAGTATGGTTGCATTTAGAAAGGGGCTTACCAAATTTTGGTTTCCACTATACCTTTCTTGTAAGGTGAAACCCACCCGCGATGGATAATTGAGTACCACTGATTTCAAAAGTTAAAACTGAAATCTCTTGGCCAAGTTGGGCTGATGCAGGGGCGAGATGCACCGCGACCCTTGACTGTGTTGAAATGGGAGTTTTCAAGGTCGGCAGTGACAGTGCATCATTTCAGGCTAATTAGGCGAAGGACGGTTTTGTTTCTGTTCCTAAATATTCATGGTCACCTGTTCAAAGCTATAGTACCTTCCCTGTAAGTACGCTTACACAGTGGCGTCGCCAAGGGGGGGGGGGGGGCAGGGGGGGCACGTGCCCCCTGGAAAACCTAGTGCCCCCCGAGTGCCCCCCCCCCCCCCATCTGAGATTTGGGTTGGTAAAAAAAAATTCTGCGCGTTGTTAAAATCATTACCTCGAAAATAGCAATTTCTGGAGATATCTTCAGATCGAATTTAGCATCAAATGTGGCACCATTTTGCATCTAGCCCATCCTCCGTATGCGAAAATTTTCCAAAGGGGAGGGGGCACCCCCTCCCCTTAGACCCCTCCCCCAGGACGGCGATCCGTATCCACCTAAGTGCCCCCCCCCCATCAAATGCTGGTGCCCCCCCTGTGCCCCCCCAGACTGAAAAGTCTGGTGACGCCACTGCGCTTACAGTGTTAAAGATCATTTTTGTCACATAGGAATCAATTATTTTAGGTTTACGTTTTGATACACCTAATACGAGTTCGCCTTTCACCATGTTCCGAACGTTCGGACCAAGAAAGGTTCTTGCATATTCATAACTTGAATGATGTTAAAACGGAAGAATGTATAAAGTAATTCAACAATAATTGAAGTTGGGTGTTTTTGCGAAATGTTCACGTAGCAATCAATTTCAGACCATATTGTTGCTTTTATACCACCTTATTCCTTGTAAAACACTGTTTCCGTGTAATTCATCTACATTTATTGAAGATGGAAGAGTTATCAAAGACGAACTGAATTCCCAAGATTTCACACTCTGACGGCGATTAATGTGTACAAAAAGCGCGACCCTGTGTTCAAGAGCACAAGATTATAGCCTCTAAATATTCCGTACTTAGCATCAGCAACGATTTTCTCAAGAAGCTTGGCGACTTACCTTTGTGTTTTTAAATGACAAAAGCAAAAGGAATCACAAGATATTGGCTTTCACCACATAATCAACAATAACTGCCATACCACGCACCCACATCCTCCAAAATTCATTAGGGGTTCCAAAGGACTTGGCAGGTCGATAGGTAGATCCTCATCAATGCAACTTTTGAATACATGACGCCCGTGACAAGTTTAAGTATATGTGCAGATTTTGATTAGAATTAACGATTCACCAGTCTCCGCTTAGAGGTATTCTCAGTTTATAGCCAACTGCTTCCTTAAACATGTGAAAGTCGCAGGAATCAAACCCGATACTTCAAAAATGTCATGTCATAACCATCATGGCATGCGATTGTCGCACTCACACAAGACTTTGTTACGGATCTACATCATATTATTGTAGCAAATTATTGCACCACAGAGATTTATACATACGTTCCTGCGCAGTGGTTAAGCTTGGCACGACCTTGTATTCAGATCCTGACAGCAGATTGCCATCGGTTATTGATCTCGTCAGAGCTTCTTCAACCATTTCCATGGTCGTCGGTAATTCTTTGTTGAATGATACGATCGGCACCACCCCGATACTTCCACTGAAGAAACTGAAAACTCGAACACGCAGAAAACCAGGCATGTCTTGAAACACGGTGTGAAGCTGAAAAAACACACACAAACAGGGTTTTACTACTCATTCAAACATGCAACTTGTCTTAGCAAATATATTTTTTTTCTTGGCTGTCCCCTACACTAAAATCTCCGTACAACTCTAAGTTTTGCTTTAGCATAAAAATGGCCGACGTTTGCCAATGTTTCCTTAACAGTAGCCTACGAGCTTTTAAGCTCATCAGGGGGTGTCCCTTATACACGGAATCGAATCTAAAAAAACCCATTAAGGTTTTGTTTATGTATAAGATATTGATTATTTTGTAAGATAATGATTTTTTCTAATAAATGGAGAATGACATCTTAATCAATTTGAATTCAACAATCGTGTTACTCAAAGTTTTAACAGTTTAATCGTTCAGAGTTATTGAATTTGTACATTAAAATTACGAATGAAAGTTTCAGATTCTTCAGGTAAGGCTTCGTTTTTTTATTGGATATACAGGTATTTGGTAAAATGTGGGCGAGATTTTTGTTCTTACTATTCGTTCCAGGTCCACTTGGAGAGTTTGAAATTCAGAGGACGATGGGTCGAGGAAGGCGCTATTAAACTCGGCTGTTATGATGGCGCCGTTGCTTCGCACAAACTCTACTATCACAATCGATAGACGAAATTCATCTACCTCTGAAAAGAGTTACAAATTTATTACAGCATTATACCGCACGTATCCAATACTAAATCGACCATTGACCTATATTGGACGCCGTATTTAGAATTTGCATTTAAAGGGATTTATAGTTATTCCGTCACCTAAATCAAGATCTTACAACAAACATGTGTCTCTATCTTAGTGAACCGGGTCTAGTTGTAGTCAAATATCATAACATTTATGTTAGTCCTACCTACAAGGGCAGGTGTACGCTATCAGTGCTTTTAACGAAAAGTATCACAAGAAATTGTTACATTGCCCGTTGAACACTGCCTTATTTTGTTATCTTCAACAAAACAATGATCTTAACATCCAGCAGTTGCTCAACAGCAAACATTTGGTGATTGAAAGTTTTCATTTACTTGTAGAAAGAATGAATTTTTTTAAGAATGTTTTAGAAAAGTAACCGGAAAGTCTTACCAGGTTCGGGAATTTTAAAGGAGTTTCAGTTAAACAAAGTACTAGAAAGGGTTGCGTTAGGAAAGTAAAATAGTTGGGTTACAAGATAATGTCATTTAGGGGGATAAAAAGCCCAACCACTTCCAAAGAAACGCGCCTTCCAACTTAATCTTCCTAATAAAACCCTGCAATGTTTGACTTATCGTTGGCTGTTCTATTCATGGCCTGAAGGTGTTTTCGGGAACGGATTTCTAGTGAAATGAGATCTTACCAATGCAAATTTCTGAATCACCGCTCTGACCAGATGCAAAGGGACAGTTACACTGGTGGCGTCCTAGAAGAAAGATGCAGGTGAGATCTCCAGAACAAGATGTTTCATTTTGTGGGCTACACTCATCTAAGGATGAAGATCAAAACCGTAACATCAATCAGGTTTTGCGTCACCTGATTATGCACAGAGAAAGAATCAACTGAACTGAACTTGAATGATGACAACTTGCGAAATTTGTTCAGAGCTGACTTGGCTTTGTTAAAGAAACTCAAAGTCAGTGTTTCTTTGGCATAATTCTTGAAACCGTTCCTATTAAAGACTAATTCGACGGTGAAACTGGCTACAAAAACGGAGTGTGTCATGTCTGTGATTATCTGAAACAACACTAAAAAATTCAATGTCGCTTACGCTTAAATTTGGAGGAGGGTCTAAACAGTGGTTTGTCCAAGCCAATGGCGGATGACATGACTACAATCAATAAATAATGTTATTATTATTGTTGTTGTTGTTTTTGTTAATGTTGTTGTTGTTGTTGTTGTTGTTGTTATTATATTACATATAACAAAGAGGGTTGTGGGTCGTGTGCGTAGGCCCCTGCCTGCTCCAAGTCTGAACCCCTTTGTGCCCCTCTTCCACGCTCTGAACCTGGGGATTATGCGCCTCAAAGTTAAATGGGTACGCAACTGAACCAAAGTCACATATTGGGTTTGCCTGTGGTCAATGATATATCTGCTGCATTTAATATTCGCGTCTTTAAAAAAAGTCTTGCCTGATATTGAGTTTGTGAAAAAGATTTTCGGCAATATAGTTGGATTTTAAACGTACTCCTTCATTTACGAATTTAAGCAAAGAGGATAATTCCACCAATATTTCGTCCCAGGATCGCTGGTGTATCATACTCTTAACTTGCCATATTATGAGGGTCTGTGACACAGAAATCAACACATTATCGTACAGTTACCGTCGAGGAAAAACCGTTCGTTTACATCTTTATATTTTTGACCTTGCCTATAGACCTATGTAATTCTAGCAGTGAATAAAACCATCGAAATTTTGTGAACCAAAATTCTCGCAAGGATAGGAAACTGTACCTTTCAAGGTATACTTGATATGTATACGTTTATTTAACGATTTTTCTAAATATTGTCATTAATACGAAACGCATTCAGATCCTTTCAAAAGAGTGCATGTCAGACTTCAGATCCCATTTAGGTTTATTGATGCACAATAAACAATGCCATGCAAATTCAGGGATACCACAATAAAAAAGGCATGGACCGTATGAAGTTATCCATAGTTAATAATGTTTCAACGAGAATAAGAAATATTAAGTTTGTCAGTTTTTATTTTTCAAGCACATGATATATTCGTTACCACTTACCAGTAAGTTGGGCTGTCTCTGTGACGGTGAATGGTTCAAGAGAAGTAGTTTGCTCAAGTGCTGAGATTGGGTTTGGAGTGGAAGTTATTATACCTGTGAATGTTTTAAAACTACCAACATTAATAGAACAAAAAAAACTAGCGGTTCAAAACATTGTTCTGTATTTTGCTACAAGTTCCAAAACAAGTTTCAAGATTTAAAATAAAAACACATTACGATTCTTTCTTCATATACGAATCACACACGTTCTTACGTTATCAAATCAAGTTATATATTATCGAATCATTATTTTTGCTGTGGAATATACGGTTCATATTGCATCTATGCAAAAAAAAATAACATTATAATGCATAAATTTTAAAACGTCACGCATATTTTCCTCATTTGACATATATCCAATATACATGTATACATGTGTTCTGCCTGGAAGTGGTAATGCAATCAGTATCATGGCAAATCGGCAACATTCATTCAAAACAAAAATCTTGTTAAAGCCATGCCAAGAAGAACTCAACAAATTATGCTTTCAACCTAACAAGTGACGAACCCATAAAACAGCTTAATTTTATGGGGTTTTTTTTTATTTCAAAACACATACCATTACTAGTTCCATCTGATACGCTTCCTGTGGTGGTTGTGTCTGAATTGGGTTCCGCTTCATGGGTAGTAGATGGTTTTGGTGTGGAGGTTGCTGTGCATGTAAAAATGGTAAGGCTAGAAAGATTAATCAGCAAATATAAAGTTTCAATTAAAATTAAAATTTAAAAAGTATTGCGACAAAAGCATAAGGGGCTCAATGAACTGCACCAAAAAAGAGCGAATCATTGTTTGTTTCTCTTTGGTGATTGGTGACTATTTTAAATTCCAATTGCTGAATTGAGAATTGATTTATTAAATCGGCACCAAAAATAAAATCAGTAGTCTAGAAAATGACTTCATTTTGATGGAAACTCGGCGGCCTCCGTTATCGTCTGTTACTCCCCGCACAACTTCAGCAAGGGGAAGGAGGTGGAGACCTTATAAACTTCGCGAAGCTGTCGCTTCAGTACCGGCACACAACTTCCTGGCTATGCTCGTTGATTTTTAAGCCCGGGTCGGACCGGGAGACGTCCAGTACTCATATCACGACCTTACAAACAGCATTGAACAATACCTAGTTGATTTTCTCCAGGAACACAGTCTCATTGCCACCAAGACTCAATTAAAAAAAAAAACGGTCGGTAAACCGTGGACACACGACGACAGAGCCTTCCATCACAGGAAGTAGTTCGACCACATCCTTATGAGAACAACATGGCGTAACTGCGGGATCAGCACAAAAGCCTGTAGCGCCTTCAACTCGGTCAGTTCTGACCACAGACTGAGCCGGCCGCACCTAAAATCCACAGATCCCTAGGAGAAGATAGACTTGAAGGCACTTTTCGTACAACCTATTCTTCAGGTACAGTTGACGGTTAAGGTGATAAATGGCTTTGGCCCGCTGGAGAGGGAGGAGGAAGAGACTGCCACCGACCGCTATCAACGCCTCATGGACGCACACACAGATGCGACAAAGAGTCTGCCTACTGTGCAGGGAATCAAGAAGAGCCGGATCTCGAAACACCCTGACTTCGCCGCAGCAAGAAGAGTGGTCAATGCAAGTCACACCGAGCTTAGAAGGAGCGAAACAGAAAGGCTCAGAGAGAAAGTTCAAAACGGCAAAAATAATTTCTTTGCCACCTACGACCAACTAAAGGAAGACGAACCAGCCGAGCGGATTGGAGAGGTAGAGGCTGCTAATGAAGGCAAGCAGCTTGGAAAAGCATGGCGTCTAGTCAACGAGATCAGCAGACGGAAGAAGTCCTCAACAGGTGAAATAAGTGGAAAGACAGCTGAGGATACTGTCCAGGCATGGTGTACCCACTTCACGAACCTGCTTGGAAGCTCTTCAACAGTCACGGAAGAGGAGGAAGGCATACCAACGTTATTAACGCAAGGCAAAATCGATGACGGTCCATTAACCATGGAGGAACTGAAAGAGGTCAAGTACGCACTCAAGCAGGGTAAAAGCGCTGGACCACACGGGATACCAGCAGAAATTATGAAGAACTGCGGCCTGGACGATATTCTAGACCCGAAACCAAACCAGATAGCCTATGAAACCAACGTTTCACCTCTTGTGTGCTGTCTGTGCATATAAATGACTTTCTCTCTTTTCTTTATTTAATATATTGTGTTCAAATATTTGACTCGACTCGACTCGACTACACACTGTGACTGGACTGGACTCGACTCGACCCTCTTGACCTAATGACTCGACTCGACTTGAGTCACTTCTTGAAAATGACTCGATTGGACTCGAGTCACAAAAATCGCTGACTCGTTGAACCTCTGTAAGAAAGGTTTTAGCAGAAGCGCACAACGGGAGCACAACAAATTGCTCTCTGCAGAATCATCCAGGAAGTCAAGAAAAACAACCTTCAGCCATGTTCACTTTCATTGATTTTCTTAAAGCTTTTGACTCCATCCACCGGGGTAAAATGCTGAAGATCCTAAAAGTCTACGGAGTGCCGGGCTGTCATCTAAAAGCAATATAGGCCAGCTATGCCAAGACCATTGAGAAAGTTGTATCACCGGACGGAGAAACAGCAGTGTTCGAGCTCCTAGCTGGTGTCCTTCATTATGCTGTACGTCAAGCTGCAAAAGTTCGTGAGAAGCTTGGTTTCACCGTTAAACCAGGACGAACCAAAAGGGTTGGACCAGTTACGGTCACAGATCTGGACTTTCTGGAGTAGAAATTGAGTACAATAAAGTTGGACTTCAACTGAACGCCTAAAAGACAGAGTAAATGACGTTCAACTGCGACGAAGGTACTCGCAATGCCGTCAAGAATGACAACATCAAAAAAGTCCTAGACTCCAAGTACTTTGGGTCAAGAAAGTTAAGTTCGGAAAAGGATATAAAGGTACGGAAGGCGCAGGTGTGGAGGGCTATGAAGTTCTGCAAGTCGAACCTGATCATAGGGCTCAAAAAGAGGAAGTCCATAGGTGCCATACAGTCCATTCTCACTTACGAATGCAAGACATGGACACTCACCGAGACCATGCTTAAGTCACTAGATATTATCCACGAAAGCTCTGGATGGCTCTTGACATCAGTCGGCAACAGCACATGACGATTGTCCAGCTCTATGACGACCTACCGATGCGTACCACTAAACTCGAGGCAAGAAGACTGCAACTTGCAGGGCACTGTTTACGCCACCCTGGGCAACCTACCAAGTCAAGTCATCACATGGGAGCCCAAACACGGGGGGTGAACACTGGGCGCCCTCCCAGGACTATGGGTCAACACGCTCCTACAAGACAACGTCGCGGCTCATATAGATGAATTGAACATACTGATGAGGGAGTGAGAGAAGTGGAGAGTCGGTCATCGCTGCCGACGCTGGCCCCCTACTCTGAGTTGACGCAGTAGTAGTATAAATATGGCGGCTTGTTACATATGACATTGTCAAAGATAAACAGAACTGGAATTTAACTATTATTAAGTGGATAAGCACATTAGTATTAATATAAGTGAAGACAATTGTGCATCTGGTATATCAGTATATGTTTCACTTGGATTTACGAATTAAACTCTGTTTTATTAGCTGATGTCAGTTTATTGATTTTCAGCTAGGGTTGGATATCCATCCGCTTTCTGGCAATCTAAAGTTAGAAAAAATCTTACCATAAACTTCAACATCCCAAGCGCAGTAGTCCTCATTTCCAGTGGCATCTGTAACCAGGTAGAAAAAGGTGTGATCACCAATGCCTAATACCACAGCGTCCCCGACGGTCCACGTCATTCCATTAGGCTCACTGGAGATAGGACTTAATTCCGTGACGATAACTTGGAAGTCTCCTGAGTTGTCTGAAGCGACGTAGTCATTAGGAAACATCACCGTGGCGTTTGGTTGGCCTGGGTCGGTTGGAAATGATCCATTGGGTGGGCAGGAGATGACAGGGGCTTGATTATCTACGGAGGAGATTTGACAGGGAAACTATATGAACATACATACTACATATATTTCAAACTCACACTGCGCGGTATTGATCGTAGATTCGCTAGCAATCAAAACACTTGGTAAACACCAATTTCAAGACGATTTGTTTTCCGAACATTCTACACTCGCTGCTACATTGCCATTTGACGTTGGTGTACTTGGGAGTGTACTTGTGTAATCTGTATCCGACTCGGTAACTAAAGTTACATTCTCACAAGAATCGAAATCTGGAGATAAGAGATAAAAATGAATTTAAAAAATACAACGAACACAATTCTTTATGTGATATTGTTATCAATATGTTTAGGTTAGTAACGCGTCGAACCCTCGGTTTTACATTGTTCAACTTTTTAAACCATGCAAAACATAGGCGCATTTAAGCTAAAAAGGGTGTTAAATTTACTTAAACAACGCCTTCCACAAGGCGTTTCCAATGTAAACGCAATGTGATAATTTAGAGAGCTAATTCCAGCATGGATACAAATTTCAAGTCGTTAGGCAGTCCAGGTCTGTCTGTCGGCACCATGGACCGAGTTACCAGCGAAGTACTGCGTATTATGTTTATTATCTGCTGGGTTTTGGTTAGTCTACCGACTTAGAAAACATCTTTTGGGCAAATTTTATTTAAAAAGTTCAGCTTCCGAGAGAGAACAAATAATAGCCGATCCGTACCATTGGTAAATTATTAATTATTATAATTCCGATATTTTTTTCGACATCAGCGTATTGATTTCTGGGATTAGTTACTTCGCAATTGATGTCCCTTCTGAAATATTTAGCAAAATCGTATAATACAATACGTCTGTTCAGGTTCGTTCTGATTGTTTCGATGAAAATAAGTAGTAAGACATGTAAGTAAAAGAAAACGTTCTTTTGAAGAACAGCAATACCAGTGATTGTGACGGTGAAGTTGCATCGTCCCAAGTTGCCATCAGGGTGAGGGTCCATGGCAGTAAACTCCACAGTGTGTACACCAATTGTGAACATTTGTCCTGATGTGTGAGAGGCAACAGGAGTCGACACTACGCCAGAGTTGTCAGTCACAGTTGCAAGTGACCAGCTAGCCATGCCCATATCTGATCCATCTATGGTAGATTCCTCCACATCAGTGGGGCATTGTAATAGTGGTGGTTGGTTATCTAGGATATTGATAAAAATACAAAATTGCTACTTTACTTGGTTTACTTGATGACAGGGTCTTGATTATCTACGGTTCAAATTTAATATGAGAAAGTAAGAAAGATTCTTTAATGAAACACATTATGAGGCATTTTAATTATGGTGGGTGGTAATCTAAGATATTTACAATACAAGAAATTGGAACCGAACCTTATTAGGTCGGTTAGAACACTGTTTGAAAAAAAGCTCATATTGTGCAGGCAATCATACATATGAGATATCAGAAACACCTGTTTCACCTGGATATATGAATACAGTTCCTAACTCTGTTTAATTTAGCTGATGTCGGTCCACGCTTGTCATATAAATGGCTGAATATTCAGCCATCTTCCAGCAATCTAATGTTAGAAAGTTTAAATATATTTTACTGTTAAGACAGTTGTGCATCCGTTATATCAGAAACACTTGTTTCACCTGGATATAGCGATTCGGTTCCTAACTCTGTCTTGTGCAGCTGAAGTCCGTTATTTAGGTTTTTCACTTATAAAGTGGATAAGCACATTAGTATTAATATAAGTGAAGACAATTGTGCATCTGGTATATCAGTATATGTTTCACTTGGATTTACGAATTAAACTCTGTTTTATTAGCTGATGTCAGTTTATTGATTTTCAGCTAGGGTTGGATATCCATCCGCTTTCTGGCAATCTAAAGTTAGAAAGAATCTTACCATAAACTTCAACATCCCAAGCGCAGTAGTCCTCATTTCCAGTGGCATCTGTAACCAGGTAGAAAAAGGTGTGATCACCAATGCCTAATACCACAGCGTCCCCGACGGTCCACGTCATTCCATTAGGCTCACTGGAGTTAGGACTTAATTCCGTGACGATAACTTGGAAGTCTCCTGAGTTGTCTGAAGCGACGTAGTCATTAGGAAACATCACCGTGGCGTTTGGTTGGCCTGGGTCGGTTGGAAATGATCCATTGGGTGGGCAGGAGATGACAGGGGCTTGATTATCTACGGAGGAGATTTGACAGGGAAACTATATGAACATACATACTACATATATTTCAAACTCACACTGCGCGGTATTGATCGTAGATTCGCTAGCAATCAAAACACTTGGTAAACACCAATTTCAAGACGATTTGTTTTCCGAACATTCTACACTCGCTGCTACATTGTCATTTGACGTTGGTGTACTTGGGAGTGTACTTGTGTAATCTGTATCCGACTCGGTAACTAAAGTTACATTCTCACAAGAATCGAAATCTGGAGACTCATTATCTGAATTAAAGAGATAAAAATGAATTTAAAAAATACAACGAACACAATTCTTTATGTGATATTGTTATCAATATGTTTAGGTTAGTAACGCGTCGAACCCTCGGTTTTACATTGTTCAACTTCTTAAACCATGCAAAACATAGGCGCATTTAAGCTAAAAAGGGTGTTAAATTTACTTAAACAACGCCTTCCACAAGGCGTTTCCAATGTAAACGCAATGTGATGATTTAGAGAGCTAATTCCAGCATGGATACAAATTTCAAGTCGTTAGGCAGTCCAGGTCTGTCTGTCGGCACCATGGACCGAGTTACCAGCGAAGTACTGCGTATTATGTTTATTATCTGCTGGGTTTTGGTTAGTCTACCGACTTAGAAAACATCTTTTGGGCAAATTTTATTTAAAAAGTTCAGCTTCCGAGAGAGAACAAATAATAGCCGATCCGTACCATTGGTAAATTATTAATTATTATAATTCCGATATTTTTTTCGACATCAGCGTATTGATTTCTGGGATTAGTTACTTCGCAATTGATGTCCCTTCTGAAATATTTAGCAAAATCGTATAATACAATACGTCTGTTCAGGTTCGTTCTGATTGTTTCGATGAAAATAAGTAGTAAGACATGTAAGTAAAAGAAAACGTTCTTTTGAAGAACAGCAATACCAGTGATTGTGACGGTGAAGTTGCATCGTCCCAAGTTGCCATCAGGGTGAGGGTCCATGGCAGTAAACTCCACAGTGTGTACACCAATTGTGAACATTTGTCCTGATGTGTGAGAGGCAACAGGAGTCGACACTACGCCAGAGTTGTCAGTCACAGTTGCAAGTGACCAGCTAGCCATGCCCATATCTGATCCATCTATGGTAGATTCCTCCACATCAGTGGGGCATTGTAATAGTGGTGGTTGGTTATCTAGGATATTGATAAAAATACAAAATTGCTACTTTACTTGGTTTACTTGATGACAGGGTCTTGATTATCTACGGTTCAAATTTAATATGAGAAAGTAAGAAAGATTCTTTAATGAAACACATTATGAGGCATTTTAATTATGGTGGGTGGTAATCTAAGATATTTACAATACAAGAAATTGGAACCGAACCTTATTAGGTCGGTTAGAACACTGTTTGAAAAAAAGCTCATATTGTGCAGGCAATCATACATATGAGATATCAGAAACACCTGTTTCACCTGGATATATGAATACAGTTCCTAACTCTGTTTAATTTAGCTGATGTCGGTCCACGCTTGTCATATAAATGGCTGAATATTCAGCCATCTTCCAGCAATCTAATGTTAGAAAGTTTAAATATATTTTACTGTGAAGACAGTTGTGCATCCGTTATATCAGAAACACTTGTTTCACCTGGATATAGCGATTCGGTTCCTAACTTTGTCTTGTGCAGCTGAAGTCCGTTATTTAGGTTTTTCACTTATAAAGTGGATAAGCACATTAGTATTAATATAAGTGAAGACAATTGTGCATCTGGTATATCAGTATATGTTTCACTTGGATTTACGAATTAAACTCTGTTTTATTAGCTGATGTCAGTTTATTGATTTTCAGCTAGGGTTGGATATCCATCCGCTTTCTGGCAATCTCAAGTTAGAAAGAATCTTACCATAAACTTCAACATCCCAAGCGCAGTAGTCCTCATTTCCAGTGGCATCTGTAACCAGGTAGAAAAAGGTGTGATCACCAATGCCTAATACCACAGCGTCCCCGACGGTCCACGTCATTCCATTAGGCTCACTGGAGTTAGGACTTAATTCCGTGACGATAACTTGGAAGTCTCCTGAGTTGTCTGAAGCGACGTAGTCATTAGGAAACATCACCGTGGCGTTTGGTTGGCCTGGGTCGGTTGGAAATGATCCATTGGGTGGGCAGGAGATGACAGGGGCTTGATTATCTACGGAGGAGATTTGACAGGGAAACTATATGAACATACATACTACATATATTTCAAACTCACACTGCGCGGTATTGATCGTAGATTCGCTAGCAATCAAAACACTTGGTAAACACCAATTTCAAGACGATTTGTTTTCCGAACATTCTACACTCGCTGCTACATTGTCATTTGACGTTGGTGTACTTGGGAGTGTACTTGTGTAATCTGTATCCGACTCGGTAACTAAAGTTACATTCTCACAAGAATCGAAATCTGGAGACTCATTATCTGAATTAAAGAGATAAAAATGAATTTAAAAAATACAACGAACACAATTCTTTATGTGATATTGTTATCAATATGTTTAGGTTAGTAACGCGTCGAACCCTCGGTTTTACATTGTTCAACTTTTTAAACCATGCAAAACATAGGCGCATTTAAGCTAAAAAGGGTGTTAAATTTACTTAAACAACGCCTTCCACAAGGCGTTTCCAATGTAAACGCAATGTGATAATTTAGAGAGCTAATTCCAGCATGGATACAAATTTCAAGTCGTTAGGCAGTCCAGGTCTGTCTGTCGGCACCATGGACCGAGTTACCAGCGAAGTACTGCGTATTATGTTTATTATCTGCTGGGTTTTGGTTAGTCTACCGACTTAGAAAACATCTTTTGGGCAAATTTTATTTAAAAAGTTCAGCTTCCGAGAGAGAACAAATAATAGCCGATCCGTACCATTGGTAAATTATTAATTATTATAATTCCGATATTTTTTTCGACATCAGCGTATTGATTTCTGGGATTAGTTACTTCGCAATTGATGTCCCTTCTGAAATATTTAGCAAAATCGTATATTACAATACGTCTGTTCAGGTTTGTTCTGATTGTTTCGATGAAAATAAGTAGTAAGACATGTAAGTAAAAGAAAACGTTCTTTTGAAGAACAGCAATACCAGTGATTGTGACGGTGAAGTTGCATCGTCCCAAGTTGCCATCAGGGTGAGGGTCCATGGCAGTAAACTCCACAGTGTGTACACCAATTGTGAACATTTGTCCTGATGTGTGAGAGGCAACAGGAGTCGACACTACGCCAGAGTTGTCAGTCACAGTTGCAAGTGACCAGCTAGCCATGCCCATATCTGATCCATCTATGGTAGATTCCTCCACATCAGTGGGGCATTGTAACAGTGGTGGTTGGTTATCTAGGATATTGATAAAGATACGAAATTGCTACTTTACTTGGTTTACTTGATGACAGGGTCTTGATTATCTACGGTTCAAATTTAATATGAGAAAGTAAGAAAGATTCTTTAATGAAACACATTATGAGGCATTTTAATTATGGTGGGTGGTAATCTAAGATATTTACAATACAAGAAATTGGAACTGAACCTTATTAGGTCGGTTAGAACACTGTTTGAAAAAAAGCTCATATTGTGCAGGCAATCATACATATGAGATATCAGAAACACCTGTTTCACCTGGATATATGAATACAGTTCCTAACTCTGTTTAATTTAGCTGATGTCGGTCCACGCTTGTCATATAAATGGCTGAATATTCAGCCATCTTCCAGCAATCTAATGTTAGAAAGTTTAAATATATTTTACTGTGAAGACAGTTGTGCATCCGTTATATCAGAAACACTTGTTTCACTTGGATATAGCGATTCGGTTCCTAACTTTGTCTTGTGCAGCTGAAGTCCGTTATTTAGGTTTTTCACTTATAAAGTGGATAAGCACATTAGTATTAATATAAGTGAAGACAATTGTGCATCTGGTATATCAGTATATGTTTCACTTGGATTTACGAATTAAACTCTGTTTTATTAGCTGATGTCAGTTTATTGATTTTCAGCTAGGGTTGGATATCCATCCGCTTTCTGGCAATCTAAAGTTAGAAAGAATCTTACCATAAACTTCAACATCCCAAGCGCAGTAGTCCTCATTTCCAGTGGCATCTGTAACCAGGTAGAAAAAGTTGTGATCACCAATGCCTAATACCACAGCGTCCCCGACGGTCCACGTCATTCCATTAGGCTCACTGGAGTTAGGACTTAATTCCGTGACGATAACTTGGAAGTCTCCTGAGTTGTCTGAAGCGACGTAGTCATTAGGAAACATCACCGTGGCGTTTGGTTGGCCTGGGTCGGTTGGAAATGATCCATTGGGTGGGCAGGAGATGACAGGGGCTTGATTATCTACGGAGGAGATTTGACAGGGAAACTATATGAACATACATACTACATATATTTCAAACTCACACTGCGCGGTATTGATCGTAGATTCGCTAGCAATCAAAACACTTGGTAAACACCAATTTCAAGACGATTTGTTTTCCGAACATTCTACACTCGCTGCTACATTGTCATTTGACGTTGGTGTACTTGGGAGTGTACTTGTGTAATCTGTATCCGACTCGGTAACTAAAGTTACATTCTCACAAGAATCGAAATCTGGAGACTCATTATCTGAATTAAAGAGATAAAAATGAATTTAAAAAATACAACGAACACAATTCTTTATGTGATATTGTTATCAATATGTTTAGGTTAGTAACGCGTCGAACCCTCGGTTTTACATTGTTCAACTTTTTAAACCATGCAAAACATAGGCGCATTTAAGCTAAAAAGGGTGTTAAATTTACTTAAACAACGCCTTCCACAAGGCGTTTCCAATGTAAACGCAATGTGATAATTTAGAGAGCTAATTCCAGCATGGATACAAATTTCAAGTCGTTAGGCAGTCCAGGTCTGTCTGTCGGCACCATGGACCGAGTTACCAGCGAAGTACTGCGTATTATGTTTATTATCTGCTGGGTTTTGGTTAGTCTACCGACTTAGAAAACATCTTTTGGGTTAATTTTATTTAAAAAGTTCAGCTTCCGAGAGAGAACAAATAATAGCCGATCCGTACCATTGGTAAATTATTAATTATTATAATTCCGATATTTTTTTCGACATCAGCGTATTGATTTCTGGGATTAGTTACTTCGCAATTGATGTCCCTTCTGAAATATTTAGCAAAATCGTATAATACAATACGTCTGTTCAGGTTCGTTCTGATTGTTTCGATGAAAATAAGTAGTAAGACATGTAAGTAAAAGAAAACGTTCTTTTGAAGAACAGCAATACCAGTGATTGTGACGGTGAAGTTGCATCGTCCCAAGTTGCCATCAGGGTGAGGGTCCATGGCAGTAAACTCCACAGTGTGTACACCAATTGTGAACATTTGTCCTGATGTGTGAGAGGCAACAGGAGTCGACACTACGCCAGAGTTGTCAGTCACAGTTGCAAGTGACCAGCTAGCCATGCCCATATCTGATCCATCTATGGTAGATTCCTCCACATCAGTGGGGCATTGTAATAGTGGTGGTTGGTTATCTAGGATATTGATAAAAATACAAAATTGCTACTTTACTTGGTTTACTTGATGACAGGGTCTTGATTATCTACGGTTCAAATTTAATATGAGAAAGTAAGAAAGATTCTTTAATGAAACACATTATGAGGCATTTTAATTATGGTGGGTGGTAATCTAAGATATTTACAATACAAGAAATTGGAACCGAACCTTATTAGGTCGGTTAGAACACTGTTTGAAAAAAAGCTCATATTGTGCAGGCAATCATACATATGAGATATCAGAAACACCTGTTTCACCTGGATATATGAATACAGTTCCTAACTCTGTTTAATTTAGCTGATGTCGGTCCACGCTTGTCATATAAATGGCTGAATATTCAGCCATCTTCCAGCAATCTAATGTTAGAAAGTTTAAATATATTTCACTGTGAAGACAGTTGTGCATCCGTTATATCAGAAACACTTGTTTCACCTGGATATAGCGATTCGGTTCCTAACTTTGTCTTGTGCAGCTGAAGTCCGTTATTTAGGTTTTTCACTTATAAAGTGGATAAGCACATTAGTATTAATATAAGTGAAGACAATTGTGCATCTGGTATATCAGTATATGTTTCACTTGGATTTACGAATTAAACTCTGTTTTATTAGTTAATGTCAGTTTATTGATTTTCAGCTAGGGTTGGATATCCATCCGCTTTCTGGCAATCTCAAGTTAGAAAGAATCTTACCATAAACTTCAACATCCCAAGCGCAGTAGTCCTCATTTCCAGTGGCATCTGTAACCAGGTAGAAAAAGGTGTGATCACCAATGCCTAATACCACAGCGTCCCCGACGGTCCACGTCATTCCATTAGGCTCACTGGAGTTAGGACTTAATTCCGTGACGATAACTTGGAAGTCTCCTGAGTTGTCTGAAGCGACGTAGTCATTAGGAAACATCACCGTGGCGTTTGGTTGGCCTGGGTCGGTTGGAAATGATCCATTGGGTGGGCAGGAGATGACAGGGGCTTGATTATCTACGGAGGAGATTTGACAGGGAAACTATATGAACATACATACTACATATATTTCAAACTCACACTGCGCGGTATTGATCGTAGATTCGCTAGCAATCAAAACACTTGGTAAACACCAATTTCAAGACGATTTGTTTTCCGAACATTCTACACTCGCTGCTACATTGTCATTTGACGTTGGTGTACTTGGGAGTGTACTTGTGTAATCTGTATCCGACTCGGTAACTAAAGTTACATTCTCACAAGAATCGAAATCTGGAGACTCATTATCTGAATTAAAGAGATAAAAATGAATTTAAAAAATACAACGAACACAATTCTTTATGTGATATTGTTATCAATATGTTTAGGTTAGTAACGCGTCGAACCCTCGGTTTTACATTGTTCAACTTTTTAAACCATGCAAAACATAGGCGCATTTAAGCTAAAAAGGGTGTTAAATTTACTTAAACAACGCCTTCCACAAGGCGTTTCCAATGTAAACGCAATGTGATAATTTAGAGAGCTAATTCCAGCATGGATACAAATTTCAAGTCGTTAGGCAGTCCAGGTCTGTCTGTCGGCACCATGGACCGAGTTACCAGCGAAGTACTGCGTATTATGTTTATTATCTGCTGGGTTTTGGTTAGTCTACCGACTTAGAAAACATCTTTTGGGCAAATTTTATTTAAAAAGTTCAGCTTCCGAGAGAGAACAAATAATAGCCGATCCGTACCATTGGTAAATTATTAATTATTATAATTCCGATATTTTTTTCGACATCAGCGTATCGATTTCTGGGATTAGTTACTTCGCAATTGATGTCCCTTCTGAAATATTTAGCAAAATCGTATATTACAATACGTCTGTTCAGGTTCGTTCTGATTGTTTCGATGAAAATAAGTAGTAAGACATGTAAGTAAAAGAAAACGTTCTTTTGAAGAACAGCAATACCAGTGATTGTGACGGTGAAGTTGCATCGTCCCAAGTTGCCATCAGGGTGAGGGTCCATGGCAGTAAACTCCACAGTGTGTACACCAATTGTGAACATTTGTCCTGATGTGTGAGAGGCAACAGGAGTCGACACTACGCCAGAGTTGTCAGTCACAGTTGCAAGTGACCAGCTAGCCATGCCCATATCTGATCCATCTATGGTAGATTCCTCCACATCAGTGGGGCATTGTAACAGTGGTGGTTGGTTATCTAGGATATTGATAAAGATACGAAATTGCTACTTTACTTGGTTTACTTGATGACAGGGCCTTGATTATCTACGGTTCAAATTTAATATGAGAAAGTAAGAAAGATTCTTTAATGAAACACATTATGAGGCATTTTAATTATGGTGGGTGGTAATCTAAGATATTTACAATACAAGAAATTGGAACTGAACCTTATTAGGTCGGTTAGAACACTGTTTGAAAAAAAGCTCATATTGTGCAGGCAATCATACATATGAGATATCAGAAACACCTGTTTCACCTGGATATATGAATACAGTTCCTAACTCTGTTTAATTTAGCTGATGTCGGTCCACGCTTGTCATATAAATGGCTGAATATTCAGCCATCTTCCAGCAATCTAATGTTAGAAAGTTTAAATATATTTTACTGTGAAGACAGTTGTGCATCCGTTATATCAGAAACACTTGTTTCACCTGGATATAGCGATTCGGTTCCTAACTTTGTCTTGTGCAGCTGAAGTCCGTTATTTAGGTTTTTCACTTATAAAGTGGATAAGCACATTAGTATTAATATAAGTGAAGACAATTGTGCATCTGGTATATCAGTATATGTTTCACTTGGATTTACGAATTAAACTCTGTTTTATTAGCTGATGTCAGTTTATTGATTTTCAGCTAGGGTTGGATATCCATCCGCTTTCTGGCAATCTAAAGTTAGAAAGAATCTTACCATAAACTTCAACATCCCAAGCGCAGTAGTCCTCATTTCCAGTGGCATCTGTAACCAGGTAGAAAAAGGTGTGATCACCAATGCCTAATACCACAGCGTCCCCGACGGTCCACGTCATTCCATTAGGCTCACTGGAGTTAGGACTTAATTCCGTGACGATAACTTGGAAGTCTCCTGAGTTGTCTGAAGCGACGTAGTCATTAGGAAACATCACCGTGGCGTTTGGTTGGCCTGGGTCGGTTGGAAATGATCCATTGGGTGGGCAGGAGATGACAGGGGCTTGATTATCTACGGAGGAGATTTGACAGGGAAACTATATGAACATACATACTACATATATTTCAAACTCACACTGCGCGGTATTGATCGTAGATTCGCTAGCAATCAAAACACTTGGTAAACACCAATTTCAAGACGATTTGTTTTCCGAACATTCTACACTCGCTGCTACATTGTCATTTGACGTTGGTGTACTTGGGAGTGTACTTGTGTAATCTGTATCCGACTCGGTAACTAAAGTTACATTCTCACAAGAATCGAAATCTGGAGACTCATTATCTGAATTAAAGAGATAAAAATGAATTTAAAAAATACAACGAACACAATTCTTTATGTGATATTGTTATCAATATGTTTAGGTTAGTAACGCGTCGAACCCTCGGTTTTACATTGTTCAACTTTTTAAACCATGCAAAACATAGGCGCATTTAAGCTAAAAAGGGTGTTAAATTTACTTAAACAACGCCTTCCACAAGGCGTTTCCAATGTAAACGCAATGTGATAATTTAGAGAGCTAATTCCAGCATGGATACAAATTTCAAGTCGTTAGGCAGTCCAGGTCTGTCTGTCGGCACCATGGACCGAGTTACCAGCGAAGTACTGCGTATTATGTTTATTATCTGCTGGGTTTTGGTTAGTCTACCGACTTAGAAAACATCTTTTGGGCAAATTTTATTTAAAAAGTTCAGCTTCCGAGAGAGAACAAATAATAGCCGATCCGTACCATTGGTAAATTATTAATTATTATAATTCCGATATTTTTTTCGACATCAGCGTATCGATTTCTGGGATTAGTTACTTCGCAATTGATGTCCCTTCTGAAATATTTAGCAAAATCGTATATTACAATACGTCTGTTCAGGTTCGTTCTGATTGTTTCGATGAAAATAAGTAGTAAGACATGTAAGTAAAAGAAAACGTTCTTTTGAAGAACAGCAATACCAGTGATTGTGACGGTGAAGTTGCATCGTCCCAAGTTGCCATCAGGGTGAGGGTCCATGGCAGTAAACTCCACAGTGTGTACACCAATTGTGAACATTTGTCCTGATGTGTGAGAGGCAACAGGAGTCGACACTACGCCAGAGTTGTCAGTCACAGTTGCAAGTGACCAGCTAGCCATGCCCATATCTGATCCATCTATGGTAGATTCCTCCACATCAGTGGGGCATTGTAACAGTGGTGGTTGGTTATCTAGGATATTGATAAAGATACGAAATTGCTACTTTACTTGGTTTACTTGATGACAGGGCCTTGATTATCTACGGTTCAAATTTAATATGAGAAAGTAAGAAAGATTCTTTAATGAAACACATTATGAGGCATTTTAATTATGGTGGGTGGTAATCTAAGATATTTACAATACAAGAAATTGGAACTGAACCTTATTAGGTCGGTTAGAACACTGTTTGAAAAAAAGCTCATATTGTGCAGGCAATCATACATATGAGATATCAGAAACACCTGTTTCACCTGGATATATGAATACAGTTCCTAACTCTGTTTAATTTAGCTGATGTCGGTCCACGCTTGTCATATAAATGGCTGAATATTCAGCCATCTTCCAGCAATCTAATGTTAGAAAGTTTAAATATATTTTACTGTGAAGACAGTTGTGCATCCGTTATATCAGAAACACTTGTTTCACCTGGATATAGCGATTCGGTTCCTAACTTTGTCTTGTGCAGCTGAAGTCCGTTATTTAGGTTTTTCACTTATAAAGTGGATAAGCACATTAGTATTAATATAAGTGAAGACAATTGTGCATCTGGTATATCAGTATATGTTTCACTTGGATTTACGAATTAAACTCTGTTTTATTAGCTGATGTCAGTTTATTGATTTTCAGCTAGGGTTGGATATCCATCCGCTTTCTGGCAATCTAAAGTTAGAAAGAATCTTACCATAAACTTCAACATCCCAAGCGCAGTAGTCCTCATTTCCAGTGGCATCTGTAACCAGGTAGAAAAAGGTGTGATCACCAATGCCTAATACCACAGCGTCCCCGACGGTCCACGTCATTCCATTAGGCTCACTGGAGTTAGGACTTAATTCCGTGACGATAACTTGGAAGTCTCCTGAGTTGTCTGAAGCGACGTAGTCATTAGGAAACATCACCGTGGCGTTTGGTTGGCCTGGGTCGGTTGGAAATGATCCATTGGGTGGGCAGGAGATGACAGGGGCTTGATTATCTACGGAGGAGATTTGACAGGGAAACTATATGAACATACATACTACATATATTTCAAACTCACACTGCGCGGTATTGATCGTAGATTCGCTAGCAATCAAAACACTTGGTAAACACCAATTTCAAGACGATTTGTTTTCCGAACATTCTACACTCGCAGCTACATTGTCATTTGACGTTGGTGTACTTGGGAGTGTACTTGTGTAATCTGTATCCGACTCGGTAACTAAAGTTACATTCTCACAAGAATCGAAATCTGGAGACTCATTATCTGAATTAAAGAGATAAAAATGAATTTAAAAAATACAACGAACACAATTCTTTATGTGATATTGTTATCAATATGTTTAGGTTAGTAACGCGTCGAACCCTCGGTTTTACATTGTTCAACTTTTTAAACCATGCAAAACATAGGCGCATTTAAGCTAAAAAGGGTGTTAAATTTACTTAAACAACGCCTTCCACAAGGCGTTTCCAATGTAAACGCAATGTGATAATTTAGAGAGCTAATTCCAGCATGGATACAAATTTCAAGTCGTTAGGCAGTCCAGGTCTGTCTGTCGGCACCATGGACCGAGTTACCAGCGAAGTACTGCGTATTATGTTTATTATCTGCTGGGTTTTGGTTAGTCTACCGACTTAGAGAGAGAGAGAACAAATAATAGCCGATCCGTACCATTGGTAAATTATTAATTATTATAATTCCGATATTTTTTTCGACATCAGCGTATTGATTTCTGGGATTAGTTACTTCGCAATTGATGTCCCTTCTGAAATATTTAGCAAAATCGTATAATACAATACGTCTGTTCAGGTTCGTTCTGATTGTTTCGATGAAAATAAGTAGTAAGACATGTAAGTAAAAGAAAACGTTCTTTTGAAGAACAGCAATACCAGTGATTGTGACGGTGAAGTTGCATCGTCCCAAGTTGTCATCAGGGTGAGGGTCCATGGCAGTAAACTCCACAGTGTGTACACCAATTGTGAACATTTGTCCTGATGTGTGAGAGGCAACAGGAGTCGACACTACGCCAGAGTTGTCAGTCACAGTTGCAAGTGACCAGCTAGCCATGCCCATATCTGATCCATCTATGGTAGATTCCTCCACATCAGTGGGGCATTGTAATAGTGGTGTTTGGTTATCTAGGATATTGATAAAGATACGAAATTGCTACTTTACTTGGTTTACTTGATGACAGGGTCTTGATTATCTACGGTTCAAATTTAATATGAGAAAGTAAGAAAGATTCTTTAATGAAACACATTATGAGGCATTTTAATTATGGTGCACTCTAAAAACGGATTGGTTGAAAAAACTACCAATCTAATTGGTTGACCCCATATTGGTTGTTTCTAACCAATATATTGGTTAACTAGTGACCAATACGTTGGTTGTCCACCAACCAATCTTATTGGTTGGGCAATAAACCAATCCTTTAACCAATACATTGGTCAATAGTAACCAATGTGTTGGTTGTTCGACACCCAATCACATTGGTTGAGCAATAAACCAATCTTTTAACCAATACATTGGTCAATAGTAACCAATGTGTTGGTTGTTCGACACCCAATCACATTGGTTGAGCAATAAACCAATCTTTTAACCAATACATTGGTCAATAGTAACCAATGTGTTGGTTGTTCGACAACCAATTACATCGGTTGAGCAATAAACCAATCTTTTAACCAATACATTGGTCAATACTAACCAATGATGTTGGTTGCTCAGCAGCCAATCACATTGGTTGAGCTATAAACCAATCCTTTAACCAATACATTGGTCAATAGTAACCAATATGTTGGTTGTTCGACAACCAATTACATTGGTTGTTAAATAAACCAATCCTTTAACCAATACATTGGTCAATACTAACCAATATGTTGGTCGATCAGCAACCAATCACATTGGTTGAGCAATAAGCCAATCCATAACCAATATATTGGTCAATAGTAACCAATGTGTTGGTTAATTCAACCAATTACATTGGTTGAGCAGTAAACCAATCCCTTAACCAATCCATTGGTCAAAAGTGACCAATATGTTGGTTGCTCGACCAATCACATTGGTTGAGCAATAAGCCAATCCTTTAACCAATACATTGGTCAAAGGTGACCAATATGTTGGTTGCTCGGCCACGGTCTACCAACCACATTGGTTGAGCAGTAACCAAACATTTAACCAATACATTGGTCAAAAGTGACCAATACCTTGGTTGCGCTCGGCAACAATTTTATCACTTCCACATTGGCTGAGCCACCAACCAAATCCGTTAACCAGTACATTGGTAAAATGTGACCAATATTTCCGGCAATTAATCATATTGGTTCAGTTATCCGACCAATTTTTTAACTTTTGCATTGGTGAAGTGACAAATGTGATTGGTTGTCAAGCAACCAATGGCATTGGTCTATAGCAACGAACCAATCCTTATTGGTTGATATTGGTCACAATTCGTAACCATTGGGTTGGTTAATTGTCAAGCAGCGAATCACATTGGGTCAGCAATGAAGCAATCCTTTTTTTATATATTTGTTCAGACATATCAGTCCTTATTAGTTTTAACCAAAACAGTGGTCGACTTGAAGTGGCCAGATATAGGTTGGTTGACCGGTAACCAATCACGGTAGGACCAAATCCACTATTTTGGGGGTGCAAGATGAGCAGTGTTCTAGCTTTTCACAGGAATATCAAAGGAAAATGTAATATAATTGTATGAAAAAATCTGTCAATAATACAAGCGATTCAATGGCAAACAAGGAATTAAAATTCCAGTCCTGTTTGTCAAAGATGTCAAACATTTAATTTACTGCATTTACTCTGGAATGACCCTGTATAAAAGTGGAATGTTCCTGAAACCACGAGGATGGAAGTGGTCAGCACTGTCTGCACACATGCGATTTCAAACTACCAAACTGCTACCTGTGTTCCTTGCTCCATGCTTCGACAATCCCACTGCTTGCATCTTTTGACTGTTTCCTCTGCCTTTCAGGTAGGATATGTTTACATTTTATATGGTATCAACTTAAACAGATTATCTGTGTATGTTTTGCATTTCGAACATTTATCATCTGTGGTCACTTGACCATTTTGTAAAGGTAAAAGGTGAACCACCTAGTTTTAGCGAGTAATTTTCTCTGGTACCTTAGCAAGAGATTTTATTTTATCTTGGCATAATTTGCAGGTTGATGTACTTTGAAGAAAGCTTAGACTTTTTTCTCACTGGTTTTCAAGACTGTGTCTCATATTTTGGGCTTGAAGAAAGTTAATTTTCTTTTCAGTTTTGTCAGTTGTTCATCGTTCAACTTTTTAATTGTGACGGCCACACTCTGGGTCAAAATTGACGATATTTTGGTTCTGGTTGCGGATTTATTTCTTGATTTTTCTTCGGATGTTATTTTGCTTAAATAACTCTTGTCTCAGAGAGTTTATAATATAGATTATTTTCCTGATGTTTTTTGTATAAAAGTTGAGTTGAGATTTTCTTTGGCCCAGCCAGGCCTCGTGGCCCACCCAAGCCTCGGGCCTCGTGGCCCAGCCAGACCTCCAGGCCTCGGCCTTGGGCCAAAGCCTGGGTTGGACATTCCGGAGACACATGGTAGGGTAATCAATTCTGGGGTCGTGGTTAATAAAGTAGCCATGCTAGCCTGGGACAAAATGTCTCGGACTGTGGTTAATATACTACCCTATGTTCGATTGAATTTCAGAGGCCAGTACCAGTTGGGCAGAGTTGGGACATTAGTGTCTCTGGCTTTTGATTTGTTGGCAGAGTTTGGCCAGAAACAACTAAGGATTTTTTTCCCCATTTTTTGGTGAAGAGGCTTCTTTGTTTTATAAACTTGCCAAGTTCTGGCTAGAGTGTAGGATATCTTTAGTAATTTTTGTATGCGTTATTTCAGTATAGATAGGCTTTCTGATAGGTTCTGATTTCATTTTTTTTGGTCAAATAACGAATTTTACTTTAGAGCTCAGTTCTGACTTCATTAAAGTTACCAGTTTGGTTGAAATAATGTATCCTATGTGGTCCTTTTCAGAGGAATTCTGACCAGTTGGAAAACTCATGTACACATGGGGTTAGATATAGTGGCTAGGATAGCCTTGGATTAAACACATTGTGTGTAATCTATTTTAGGTTTTGTGAAACTATTATGTCCACAGCAAATTTAAAATTGTGTAACCACTGTCAAATATTGTGTCTCCCTTTAATCTCCCTTGCATAGTTGATCACATCTTTGGACCCATGGACAACTATGTTACAGACAAACTGACAGAATGGGGGATAGAAAACATGATAGATAGATTCAGAGGCAAGTCTATTCAAGATTTTGTTTAAACATCCACAATTGTAAGCATTACAAATTGATTGTCAATGGGCGGGATTTTCTAAAGAGCGGGTTATAGGAGCGTGGGTTCATGTGCTTACTAGTAATGAAAAAAGTACTGTTTTGTAGTCCCCTGGAATTGAATAAAATGTTTGGCCACTGTTTTGGCAGATATCCATGCTACTGCAGTTATTTGAACAAAATTGGGAGGCCGTTTTGTTTTAAAATATAGACAGTGTCTTCTTTAGCTATTTATAATTTTCATGCTATTTCCTGACACACGTGGGCGCTGCTGTGATTTTTATACAAGGCAGCTAAAGCAGACACAACAACCGTCCACATAGTTAAAGTGAAAGTCACATTGCACAGGAAAGCAGTATTTATTGTACTTACATAAGAATTAAATAACGAGCAAATAAAACAATTAACAGACCTGACTTAAGTAAAGACCCAAAAGTCAACATTTTTACATAAATCAATTATCATATGCAGTAGAATTTGTCTTATATGACATCTCATTAGCATAAACAAACATGTGCCCAAAACAAACACCTCCGCATTTGCAATATACTTGGGGAAATACGTGATGGCAATGTATGAACAGTACAATAATACATGCTATTGGAATTTAATAATCCTATTTCCAGGTGTCTTCAAACCACATGGCAGTGATAAACATGCCTTTTAAGAACCAATCAGACAGATTATTATTTTAACTGGAAAATTAGGACTGACCTAATAAAAGATTTTAATAGAATTTTTTTTTTATTATTTGTTTACAGAGGAAGAAATTGATCAAGAGAGTTTCTTGATCCTCGACGAAGACTTGATTCGAGACATCTTCCCGAAAGTTGGCCCCAGGGCAAAGTTTCTTCGGAAGCTACAGGAGCTAAAGGTTTTTGACTCAATACTTTCTGACCTTCTGTGAAATATGGGCTATACCTGTTTCAAATGTAAAAAGGAAATTCCTAGAGTTTCTCAAATGAGATGGCATCTCAGAACAATGCACAATGTAATAAGTGATGATGAAATATTTATGTGTTATCAAGATGGTTGTATGCGCACATTCTCTAGGTATAGTTCTTACCGCAAACACCTACTTCAGTTGCACCCAGAATGTGAAGAAGCTGTAATTGAGCAGGATAACAATGATGGTGATGGCATTAACGCATACGAGTCAGACATTGAAATTGGAAATGAAACCCCAGATGAGCAAGATGACGGTGTTGATTCCTCCATGGTTGATGCAACAGAGTGGTCAGTACATGATGAGCACGGCGTCTGTAAACCAGCAGCTGCATTTATAGCCAAACTGCGAGCCAGTGGGTCGATGACTATGCATAACGCGGACATGGTTGTAGAGAACTCTTCCAGTATTGTAAAAGATATTGTGGAACATCTACACAAATTCACTCAAATGAAATTGAAAAGTGTTGCTGAGAATCCAGAGGACCTGAACAACATTTTAGATGAGGTACAGTCCAAGTTTGAGCTCCATGAACAACCATTCCATGGTCTTACATCTCAGTACATGGAGAACAAATACTTTGTGAGAGAAGGGTCTCTCATAATGCCACAAGAAATAGTACTCGGTCACAGAATTGAGCAGCAGAACCATAGGATATCAGGAGTTACAACTCAGGTTGTGAAGTGTGACACAATGTCATATGTGCCTTTGCAGGCAGTATTGAAAAACTTCTTGGAACTGCCTGGTGTATGGGAGGCTATCCAACAGAACAAGTCAAAGAATGATGGTGTACTCAGAGATTTCCATGATGGCCAGTACTACAAAAGCAGTGCTTTACTTTCTCAACCTAACTGCATTTCACTAGGTCTGTTCAACGATGATCTGGAAACAACAAATCCTCTCGGCACTCACACAGGGGTCCACAAGCTTGGCTTCTTTTACTACATTGTGAAAGAGCTGCCTGCTGCATACAACTCCTTGCTGGTCAATTGCCACCTTCTGCAGATATACTATTCGGCAGACAGGAAAAAGTATGGATTCTCCAGAATTCTAGATAATATCGTGGATGAACTTCAGCATTTGCACAAGGAAGGAATGGAAATATGCGTAAACAATACAAAGATACACGTTGCAGTAGCATTGGGCCAAGTTTCTGGCGACAATTTGGGGATGCACGGCCTCTTTGGCTTCGCAGAAAGCTTTGCAGCAAACCATCCATGTAGGTTCTGCATCATTCATAAAGAAATGATGCAGACTACCTACTTTGAAAAGAGAGGACTTTTGCGAGATAGGGCTTCTCATGAACAGCATGTTAAGGATGTAGCACAGGACCCCACTTTAGTATCTGAAACTGGGGTTGTTGGCCCATCAAAACTTAATGACCTCAAGTACTTCCATCACACAGAAAATTACACACCAGATGTGATGCATGACTTCCTTGAAGGAATATGCCCTTATGAGCTCAAGCACATCTTGAAGGCGATCATTCAGGAGAAAAAGTATGTGACCCTTGACACACTAAATGAAAGGATCCGCTCCTTCAATGATGGCTTTTCTGACTCTGGTAGCAAGCCAGCTGAGATTTCAATTAACTCTATCAACAGCGTTGATGGCACAGTGAAGCAAAAGGCAAGTGAAATGTGGTGCTTGATGAGAGTGCTGCCATTGATGCTCGGAGACATTATTCCAGAAGATGATGATCACTGGGAGTTGCTGATAAGTCTCTGTGAGATTATGGCAGTGGTATTTGCACCAGCTATATCAAGTGAAGCCACTTTCTTTCTTCAGCATCAGATTGCAGATCATCTCGACCTTTTCAAAGAGTTGTTTCCACAGAAAAGGCTTCTTCCAAAACAGCATTACATGACACACTACCCAAGGTGCATACGACTTGTGGGACCAATTGTCAGATTTTGGGCCATGCGGTTTGAAGCTAAGCACAATTTCTTCAGGCGGCTCTCTCACATCGTGTGCAATTTCAAGAATATCTGCAAGACAATGGCAATGAGACATCAGTTGGCACAGTGTTATCGCATCTATTCCAATGCCCACATCAGTTCTAGAGCCCTAGAAATAGGGAGTGGCAGTGTGACAGTACTGGCAAATGTGGAAAACAGTGCAATAATTTCAGAATTGCTGAACTGTGGTCTCTATGAAGATATCTACTCTGCAAAGTGGGTGAAATACAATGGAATTGTCTATCGTCCTGGTATGGGTATTGTGCTGGGTGTTGATACGGAATCAGAAACCCCTCACTTTGGGAACATCCTGTATGTCTATGTTCTGGATGGTGTGGTTCACTTCATTGTTGAACTGTGGCATACTCAATACTTTGATAGACACGTGTTTGCCTACTGTGTGAGAAAAGTGGAGCCTCTCATGTTGAGACATACCTCTCCAAAGATTATCCTAGATTCTCAGCCAGTGCATTTCAGAAGCTCAAACCAACAGGGAAATGAGGACTTTTACATTGTGATGAAGCATAAGCCATGGTACTAATTTAGGTAAGTGTTATATTGGATTTACTGCATCACTGGTGAACCAGTCATCTCTTTTGATCTGAGCAAATACACATTTATACCTAGATAATGTGTGCATACAGTGAGATTGCCCGATGATGAAATTGTGCATTGTTTAGGGCCTACCCATTTCTTCGACTATCAAAAGATTTATTTATTATTTTTTCTTTTAATTCACTATAATTTATTTGATACATTTGGCTACTTTGATATAAGTTACTGATATTAAGTATAAACTAAATGCAGCAATTAGGCAAGTTTCTAATAATACTAATTATCATTGCAAATATTCATGCCATATTCAGAAACATCAGCAGGATGACACCACAGCAGCCAGCGATGAGCATAGTAATCCAGATTCCGGAAGCACTGGCAGCTCCAGTCGCACTTCTACTCCTAGCTGTGGTATCAGCAGAAGCTCCAGCCCAACATTGAATACTAGTGCAGATCTGCAGACACCACCAGCCAAGAGACCAAGACAGCAGTTTGTAAGTACATGTATAGCAGTGTAAACAATTCATTAATTGTGAAGCAAATGTACCTTATAAAATTGTAGGGCCCCTAAATCAAAGTTGAATTTTCCCTACTCTTAATTTATCCAGTTATTTTCCATCGTGTACAGGACATCAAAACGACACTTGAGAACCACGGTGCTTCTGGCCGGGCCATACTTCAAGAGTATGAGGACAAGCTGACCTTATCCCGGGCTTCGCGGGTCAAGCTGGTGCAAATAACAGTCAATCTGCTGATTCAGACATGCACATCACAGTAAGTTAATTTAATAAGGTCATCGTTGTATTTAACAGCTAAACCTGGTACATGTGTTAAAAAGATTAAGAAGAAAACCCCTATTTTCAATCTTGGTCGTAATTACCTCGTTTAAGGAGGTTCTGTTTTCACCGATGTCAGTTTGTTTGTTTGTTTGTTGGTTGGTTGATTGGTTTGTCTATGAACAAGATAACTCAAAAAGTTATGGACAGATTTGCATGAAACTGTGTGCCTTAGTACAAGTAGGAACCGCGATCATATTTTGGAACTGATGGGGATGTGCATCTGGATGCGTGATTTTTTACCCATATTTTAACCAAAACTGGGACCACATGGCCGTGTGCACAACATATTGTGAAGCGTTGCACTAACACCCCCCCCCCCCCCTGCGACGGGCCTGCTCAGTATATACAGGCATTTCTATGTATCAAAGACTTCTCGTTACCAGACCCTGTTGACAATGAATTCATGAATTGACTGTCATCCCGCTCATCCGTGCTATCATTTCCTTTTGTATTTAAATATGGTTCGACTGACTTCTGGTGAAATTGATGAGTGACTTACCGTTTTCTTTTTCATTGCAGTCCCAAGTCAGAGGACAAACGCAGGATGGCAGAAGAAATCATAAAAACTCTCCCCAACCTGAGGTGTGATTCTGTCAGTGGTTATGTGAGTACATTTTTTTGAAGCTTTGTTTAATGGCATTGTAATAGGATCCAGACAGGCTTAATAATCACATTCATACAAAGATTGTAATTAAGCCTGCCCCAAATTGGTTTAGCTGTTTAGCTGTGATGACGTGGCTTAAAGCTTGGTTGTATGTTAAGACCTCACAGTTCACATACTGGCTACTACATGTACATGTTTGTGGCAAATGTTCTGGTAAATTTCTTGCACACTGTAATTGCATGTCCCTAGGACCACTTCTACACACCTGGGAAGGGGAAAGTGCCTGCAACAGGATACATTGAAGAGAGGCTCAGGAATATTCAAAGGAAGTTGAGCAAGCAGAATGGTGGGAGGGCTGCGAAATGTAGAAGCACGGGACCAACTGCAGCTTCACCCTCCGGACGCGGCATAGCTGTCACAGGTGAGATTGGCTCCATGTACACTATCCCCATCTAACCTGTACTTGTATCTCAACATTGCCATTCGTACCGTGTGTAGATTAAACTGTGCATAACACAATCATTATTTGGGGTTTTTTTGTCAATGTAATTATCAGCACCAGAGGATGCAGGAGCTACTCTTTCAGAAAAACGGAATTGGCTGAAACACAACGCTGAGCCAAGACACATGGTCCGGACATACATGGCTGACACAAGGCAGGCCAGAATCCACTGGATCCATGGGGAAGATCAGCCATCAATCGCTGATATATTGCAAGCCTACCCGAGATATGCAGATCCAGGTTCTTATGTATGGGTAAGTAAAACAAATTATAACAGAGATGGTAGGAGTTGCAAAATACTAAAGTCGGGTCAGCAACAACTGATGGATGCAATTTAAACTACATAGGTTTCATTGTTCCATTTTAATCATTTTGAAAATGTCAAAAAATGTCATTTCACGTTATTTCAGTTTGCCATTGCTCGCCTCATATTGAGCATGAGCGCTTTGGCTTTATAAACATGACGTAAACAATTGAAAAATGACCGGGTATGTTTGCTGCCACCATCGTCTCAAAAGTCTCCCATTAAGAGTACATTAACAAACTTTATGGTTGATTAGATTATGCTCCCATAACAAATTGTTTACAGCTACATATTTTGTAATCTTCAGTGCATATATTTTCAGCGTTTTTGTTTATTTTATAATGCATGTGTATCTCAGATTGATGAGGACTTCCAGCTTCTCTTCAAGGAGCAGGCTGGCAATTTTACAGCAAGGTGGGAGATGGTGGCGCCAAAGCTATTAAAACAAATACAGCTAGACTGCTGTGATGACACAGCTGTGCGCCTTGTAGCAGAGCTGAATAATCCAAAGCTTATATCTGGCCAAGATGATGATGATGATGAAGAGGATGCCGACTACTCCCCAGCCCCAGGTTAGTTTCACACTCTTTATTCTAATGCTGTTTTTGGCATAATGTTTGACACATTACGGGGGTGGTTCAATATTTTAAGGAAATGTTGCAGTCCACCGTACACCAGGCGCAGTTCTAGGGGGGGGGCTGTAGCCCCCCCAAAATTGTGTCTAGTCTCCCCAAAATAAATTCCGTAAAAAAAAAATTGCATTAGCAAAAAGAAGGATTGTGATGTACATGCGAACGGTCTCCCCCTAAAGAAGAAATAGCCGTGACAAGGGTGCATTAATTAATATAGTGTGAATGATTTAGGAAATATGAAATAACCGGTCAACATTTCAGCACGCCTCCCTGGAAAAATTCTGGATCCACCGTGCTAGCCCCCCCCCCCCAAAAAAAAATTGGTTCTAGAACCGCGCCTGCCGTACACCTACTGTATGTGACCGCCCTAGCACCAGTCATGAGTTGGCTCATGGGATAGCCCGTTTAGAGTGGCTATTACTAAAAAAAGGCTGATCAAGTAGCCCAGGTTATGTGTATATAAGACTGGAACATCCCCTTGTCAGATGGGCATGTCAAGAGGGACTACAGCAGTATGTATTTTGCTAGATATCGCTTGAAGAAAGTTTGTCATTTTTTGTGGTATCCGCCATCTATGTAGCGATGTTATTAAAGCATTTATCTATGCACTCCTCTTTATTATTCCATGGTTGCTAATTCTTTGCAGAGGACATAGCTGCAACGGTGCTTGTCATGCTGCCGATGCTGCTAACACCAAGAACAGTGGCTACTGGGAAGGGGAAAAAGTGGAAGCCAAGCATAGCTGAGGGACGGAGAGCCTTCATTGATCTGAAGAAGGTATGGTACCATTGAAGACAAAATTGTTTTATTTGGCTTCGGATAGAATGTATGCGACATGTTAAATACCACCATGTAGCATGGACAGGGTAACCCTTAACAAACATCAAGCTGCATGGAATTGAAAACTTGCGGTACTTTAACTGCTAGTCCAATGCTTCTACAATGTACATGTATGCATGTACATGTATGTGAAGCTTGCTGACTGAAAACTTCCACCTATTTCAACAGTTTAAAGTTTCCAATGTGATAATTTAATGAACCTTGCTTTTCAGTGTGGAACAGACCTTGCTGGCTACATCCAGAAGAGGGATGAGGAGTGCCGAAAGAGGGGAGTTACCAGGCAGCCACAGGTCCTGATTCTTGGCAACACAATACTTGATGCCAAGGAGTTTTTTGTGCTTTACAATGATGTTTTCTATGAGGTGGAATCCCTTGTGAAGGCAGTGGATATTTGTTTCAAGGTATTCTTTGTGTTCAACGCGCAGTACCCCTCAGAGGCTACCGATATATGGACTTTCGTTCAGAGAGGCATTTTTGATATCCAAACTCCCTATGATGTCGTGACTCCACGGGTCAGGGAGCTTTTGGGACAAATCTCAACTGCCATCACAAGGGATGCCGCCTCTAGTAACCCTTAAAGGAAACATGCAACATAATTTTTCTGACTTTAATACACGTATATCAAAAACTATAACTTTCCACCTCCTTCGTAGCAGTAAAAGTGAGAAATTTCAATATTTCAACACATATTTTTTTTCAAACTTTTCCTTCATTTTCTTGGAGTAAATTCCACCTTTTACTTGTTTTATCATTAAACAGCTTGTTTGTACAAAAGTAATGGCCAATATTTTCAAAACCTTTTTGTGGGTAATTTTGAAGGACTAATTTTTGTGTTGTTCGATGCACTTTTGAAAAGGAGTACCCTGTGTGACAAAAGTAAAAGAACGCTTTCTTAAATGTAAGGATTTCCTAATAATAAAACAGCTACCACTTTCTTGTCACTTCCAATGAAAACAAGTAACAAGATGAGCTGATTTTTCTCTGCATGTTTCCTTTAAGACATACCGTGTACTTTTTCTTTAATGGGGTGGCAGTGACAAAGCTGTTTCAAGATGACCATTTGTGGTATTAAACATATTTAAGGATTTCTGAAAATTTTGGAAGGTCATTTTTCACAATGAGTGGATAACAAAAAGATATGATATAACAATAACTTAAAAGGAATTTACAACATTCGCCTTTGCTGCAATTGTTTCACCTTTTGGGCTTGTAGATGCTGGGAAAACCACGGAAACCAATCATGTTTTTGTTTCCTGACCCCCTTAAGAATAAAATAGAGCAATTAATAGACTTTTGAAAATTCTAAGGTAAAGAGAATCAGTCAAGAAGGCTTTAACCCCTTCATATGTGTGACTGTGTAATCAATTGCAACGAAAGTGCGGAATAACTATAAATATGAAAAAGTGCATGGGAGCAGTTTTTGAAAAAGCTAGTTTTTTTCCAACGCTTGTCGGCCGATCAGCATTGGAAAAATACTATTTTTCTTGAAGATGTCAGCATACTGGGAGCCATGATTTTACAGAATGCTTTAGACTGTCATTCCCTAACAATCCATTGAGATATTCCGTGGTAATTTGATCATTTTGTTGTTTATGTTGGCAAATGTTGTGTCGATTGTAAATGTGCGTACATGCATGTACTGATATTCTTTGAAATAAAACCTACAAGCACAGGATGAATCACAGCAATCATGTTGGTCTATTAAATCTTTTTGTTCTGTAAACAAATTAAACCACTTGGCAACTTTAACCAATAAGATTGGTCACTCCGACGACCAATGTAATTGGTCAAACTTAACCCTTAAATATTGGTCATTCAAACCAATGTAATTGGTCAAACCTAAACAATAATGTTGGTCATTTCAACCAATGTAATTGGTCAAACTTAACCAATAATATGGGTCATTTCCAACCAATGTAATTGGTCAAACTTAATCAATAATATTGGTCATTCCAAACAATGTAATTGGTCAAACTTAACCAATAATATTGGTCATTCCAAACAATGTAATTGGTCAAACTTAAACAATAATGTTGGTCATTTCAACCAATGTAATTGGTCAAACTTAACCAATAATATGGGTCATTTCCAACCAATGTAATTGGTCAAACTTAACTAATAAGATTGGTCATTCCAACCAATATAACTGGTTATCTTTACCCAATGATATTGGTTGTTTTGACCAATATGTGATGGTTAGTATTCCAACCAATGTCGGTTGGTTGGAAAATTAACCAATCAAGATTGGTGATAGATTGGTTAAAAAAATAACCAATCTTGATTGATTAAATAAACAACCAAGATATGTTGGTTAGTTTTCTGATCAATATGGATTGGTTAAAAAAGCAAACCATTTCAGATTGGTTATTTTAACCAATAGATTGGTTGGACACATATCTACCAACCACATTGGTTGAATTTGACCAATATATTGGTTATTTCAACCAATCTGTTTTTAGAGTGTGGGTGGTAATCTAAGATATTTACAATACAAGAAATTGGAACTGAACCTTATTAGGTCGGTTAGAACACTGTTTGAAAAAAAACTCATATTGTGCAGGCAATCATACATATGAGATATCAGAAACACCTGTTTCACCTGGATATATGAATACAGTTCCTAACTCTGTTTAATTTAGCTGATGTCGGTCCACGCTTGTCATATAAATGGCTGAATATTCAGCCATCTTCCAGCAATCTAATGTTAGAAAGTTTAAATATATTTTACTGTGAATACAGTTGTGCATCCGTTATATCAGAAACACTTGTTTCACCTGGATATAGCGATTCGGTTCCTAACTTTGTCTTGTGCAGCTGAAGTCCGTTATTTAGGTTTTTCACTTATAAAGTGGATAAGCACATTAGTATTAATATAAGTGAAGACAATTGTGCATCTGGTATATCAGTATATGTTTCACTTGGATTTACGAATTAAACTCTGTTTTATTAGCTGATGTCAGTTTATTGATTTTCAGCTAGGGTTGGATATCCATCCGCTTTCTGGCAATCTAAAGTTAGAAAGAATCTTACCATACACCTCGACATCCCAAGCACAGTAGTCTTCATTCCCAGCCGCATCTGTAACCAGGTAAAAGAAGGTGTGGTTACCAATGCCTAATACCACAGCGTCCCCGACGGTCCACGTCATTCCATTAGGCTCACTGGAGTTAGGACTCAATTCCGTGACGATAACTTGGAACTCGCCCGAGTTGTCTGAAGCGACGTAGTCATAAGGAAAGACCACAGTGGCGTTTGGTTGGCCTGGGTCGGTTGGGAATGATCTACTACGTGGGCACGAGATGACAGGGTTTTTAATATCTAGGATAGAAAGTAAAACAAGATAAAGCCAGCCAGTTTATTATATTCAACAAAAATCTGTGAGTTTCTTTGCTTCATTTCAATGAATTATTTATGTAAAAGTACCAAAATGTATACCTAGCTTCGAAGTTTCCGCCTACTGAAGTAAATTTTGTTCACTCTTCAAAGAACCGAGCCGAATTTAACCTGTCCAAAATTGGGTTTCTATGGGTAAGTGAATATGTGGAAAACGATTCCATAATTTAAGATATAACGCATTTTTAAGCTTTGTGCACACTTACCTACTACATATATTTCAAACTCGCACATGGCGGTGTTGGACGCAGAATCGTTGGCGATGCAAGACACTTGGTGAACACCAATTTCCAGCTGATTGGGGATTGCTGAGCATTCTACAGTCGCTGCTATATTATCACTTGCCGTTGGTGCACTTGGGATTGCAGAGGTATAATTCTTATCAGGGTCGGTATATAAGGTAACATTCTCACAGTTATCAAATACTGGAGACTCATTATCTAGAGAAAAAAATGAAATGGTTAATTCACTGGAAAGAGAAAGATGCGCTTCATTCGCTGAGTGGGCTGTCAAAAATGAAGTCATGAATCAGAGCTAGTCATGTCACTACATATATTGGCGATTACACAATGCATTTATAAGTAATTTTCTTCGCAGTGCCACGAAATTGAAAAGGGTGCCATGTCTTCAGTGTCTTCGGCTTACCGGTAACTTCAAACGTCCATGCGCATGTTGCTTGGTTCCCGGCATCATCGGTAGCTATGTAATGAACTGTTTGCTCATTGCTGTTCATTGGCGGAGGGAATGTGGAGTTTTCACCTACTCGCCACATGACACCCCCGCTGGACACCAGTGGGTCGACGTCACTGATTGTGACAGTGAAACGATTGAAGTATGGATCGGAACTGGTGACAGCAGGAAACACCACTTCAACTTCGCCCATTCCTTGTGCAAGCGTGAACGAGTCGGGACTTGGACATGTTATGTTGGATGGAGCTTCGTCAAAAAAAGAAGGAGCAAATACACGATTAATAAATGCTTGACTTTCGAAGAAGACCTTCATTAAAAATGTTTTCATTTTGGTATTGCTTCGCAATTAACAAAGAGGATGAGTGTTTGTGAATTCAAAGTGTTTGTTTCTGTGTCATTCTTTTGAGACCAAAAACACATTCAAGCGTTTCTATGGTCTTCGAATGTCAACATTAAGAGACCAGACTGCCATGCTGCCTACCATTTCAACCTGCATACAATCATTTGGCCATTGCAAGAAATCAGTTCACCTCAGCAGGGAGAAAGTGTGGATGAAATGTCATCTGACTATTCAACCACTTGAAAACAAAATTAAAAAGGGAGTGACTAACCTGTTAATTGTCAACCTCATAGTCTTTCGTTACAGAGAATCCTAGTGGCTAAACCTCCTGTGGTTTGTCACTTAATCCTTTGCCTAATCCATCTGTTTCTTCCCTCATCCTAATTATCATCTCCTCTTATCTCCTATTCAGCTAACACTTAATGAGCTACAACACTCCTTTATATCCATCCCCCAGCGTCATCCCTTCCGTCTGAATCCCGTCGCTTTGACACTACCTACCCCACACCCGTCGGTTCCCTGTTATGCTCCACACCTTATCCTTTCCCCTTTGATTTTTACCTATCCCTGTGCGCCTATTTGTCACCTACATGTTTTTTCTCGGATCACTGTCTAGAAGGAGGTCTAGAAGAAGGTCTAGTTAAGACTGGACAGTCTTAACACTATCACTTGTTTCTCTTGATTAAATGCTTGGTGAATAAATGCATTGCAATGACACCTCTTGCATGCAATGTATTTTTGTTCATGCCATCCTTGAAAAATCACTTTTGTGTCTAATGAAACCTTAGTTGCAAATTTTATCTTGCCATTTTCAAGGGTTTCAAGTGTGTTTTGGTGACATTTTTGTTACTAAACTACAAAATTTCCATATTTTTGAACGAAATTTTTCGATTAGAAAATTTTGAGTTCACAATTTGAACATGATACCCCCAAACAGTGTCCTTCTGAAATGACTTCACAGCAACAGCGCCGGGTTGTCCAGGAAAAGTATGGACCATTTTTAAAGTTTTAAGAAGTGCACATTTCCATATAATTCACTCAGACGGGATGATCAATAGTTTTCGTATTTATCCTCTAAGAGGAGTAAAATGTTGCACAAAGTGTTTTCCTCAGAGAAAATTATCGCATCGACCCTTTAAGCTCAAGAAATTTTCTTGGGATTCAATTGTGTCTGCGCAATAACTCACCTTTACAGCCTAAGACCTCAAACCGTAATGAAGGGTACCCTTCGTACTCTATGACCACAATCCGGATAAAACGAAGCACGGTTGGTACGTAAAACAGATGTCTATTTGGTGTGTTTGCATCCTCGTTCCCAAAATATTCCTTCAGAAGGGTAAAGTAAGAGGAAGAATTCATGACTTAAGATTGTATCCACATAAAGCGGGTTGAGCAGCAAGATAATCTCTAAGCATCAAATCCGTCCCTTATGTAAACAACACAATATATTTTGTTCACTGATATCTTATCATACTACTTTCAATGATATTTTGATAAATTCCCACTTTCAACCTATCTCACTATGGCCGACACTTGTTAGTGCATACCAACATTATGAAGTAGCTGTTAAAAAATTGCCTTTACCAATCCCCGTATCGCGTGCTGCTTAAAGTTGTTTCATGTGCAACAGTTTCGATTTTTTCTGTTCATAAATATTCAACCTCAATGTTACGTTTAAACCAATATAAATTTACTTTTTATAGCACCTCCAACCCTCAGAGAAAAGTTCAGGTCCGCCATCCCAGCAGACTGGCTCCCGGTCAGTACATTATCGATACTCGTTGTGGGCGGGGTGCCAGCCCACCTTGTTGTGGGCGGGGAGCCAGCCCACCTTGTGTGCACGGAGTTATTGTTGGGGCACTTTTTGTAAATTCAAAATTTGTATAGTATTTGTTTCAATAACTCACTGTGTGCAATTTTTTTCTTTCAATGTCTCATTCAAAAGTGAATGAAAAAGAAATTTAGAAATATAAATACTTTTCAGTTTATGAAACTCAACAAAAAACGTGGAGGCTACTTTAATTCGGGCGATTCACGATGTAGTGTGCCACCAAGAGTTTGCCACGGAGAGTTCTTTTTTTCCCAGTGTATTGTGAGAGATGGTCGACAAATTCGCAGCGCGGGACATTTGAAATTGTTAGTTTTTCCGGTCAGGGGTTTCGTAAGCGTATGATTCGAGGATCTGTTTGCCCATTTCTTTTCTAGTTATCAAATGCTGTTTTTTGTAAGGCGGCAGAATGCTATGCCCCAATCTATGACGTATTAGCTCAAGTTGTCTACCAACACTCATTCATAAATACCTAAGACAGTTTACGCATTCCTATTGGTCGAGAGCTCGTCACGTGGCCGGTCTTAAACGGATGATAAAGACATGGCTAGCTGGTCTTAAACACTTTTCCAGTGTCACTATAAAATGTGAACTCCTAAAAATCCAGTGCCTCTTATCGTTTCATTGGTTGAACGTTCACAATCCTCACGTAGGCATGCGCAACACTACCAGGGAGTCAGAATTTTAAAGTTCTAAATTCTAAACGCAACGCGCCAGGTGCGTTCTGCGCGACATCGCGCAGAACATGATACGCGCGCGTCAATGTCCATAAAAGGATTGTTTACATCTTACTCGCCAGCTGAACACTCCATTATTGTGCAAGAGGGATGTTTCAAAAAGCATAAAGTGAATTTGTTGAACAAAATCGGAATGTTTTGAACGAATTATATGATTTTTTCTTACCGAAAAGGTATTTATGAATGGGAATAAATATGTGCTCCGTCGGTATTTATCACTCTGTTTAAGACCACTTAGAGTCTGGGTGCTGATAATTACCCTCGCCTCCGGCTCGGGTAATTATCAGCACCCAGACTCTAAGTGCTCTTAAACAGAGTGATAAAAACCTCCGAAGCACACATTTATTCCCTTATTCAAATGAGCCATGTTTTGTCGACCGTAAACTTGAAAAATGGACTCTCCGTTGCAAACTCTTTGTCGCCCGAATTGCATTGTAAATCGCCCGAATTGCTTGAAGACCACTAATTGAAGAGTTTCTGTTATACCACGAAAAAAAATATCGGATTATCCATAGTTTGTGATGAAAGTTCCACCCGACTTACCATTGTTCTCTCCTTTCTGGTCATAATTGTCATCCAATCGTCAGTACTGTTGACCTTGTAATCCACTCGGAATTTGGTCACCCATTCCATCATGGCCGGATCGCTATGGTTACCGCCTTGGATGAGGACGCCCTCTACCCGCAATGCCAGTCCAAGGTCCACGGCCAGCCAAGGTTCGTCATCTGTGTTGTTGGTTGCAGGGCACCACCCGCCTAAGGTTGTGCCGTCATTGCCGTGACCAAAATTCAGCCGGCCGTTAGCGGGGAGACAGTCACTGTTATTGAGGTCGCTTCGCCAACTTGAAGCTGAAAAACTGGAGTCGGGCACACTCCCATCTTGTACACCCAGTGGCTGAAAGCACACATCTATTTGAAAAGTGAGTCAGGTTACATGTTGAATCAGTAGCAGAAGATTTTCTAATTATTTGGGTTATAGCATCAGGTATGTTGATTAGTCGAGACACACCACATGAAATCAGCTATTTTAGCTCTTTTCGTGTTTTTACTGAGCGATCCGGAGGTGCACTCTTAAAACATTGGTTTACAATTGGTTGGTTAAAAAAGTTGGTTAAAATTTCAACCAAAATTGTGTGAATGTTACCAATTTGACCAATGCTGGGTACATGTTACCCAACGTTGGGAAAAATGTGTTCATTTTTTAACCAACTTTTTAAGTTGGTTAAAAACTGTTGCGCTGTTCACCTTGAAAACCAACGGTTGGTTAATATTACACATATTACACAACCTTGATTAAACCTAACCAAGTTTCACAAACGTTGGGTTAGTTCAACTATTTTTACTAACCGTTGCTTACCAAGTCAACAGCCCAACAGTTGGTTAAAAATAAAAGGTTGGTTAAACAATGAGCCAATTTTACCAAACGTTTGGTAAAATGTACACAACGTTTTTACCAACCAAATTTAACCAGTGTTGTGAGAGTGTGTGTGTCGATGCATACGGATGTGGGCGTTGCGCTACAAAACCTGATCTCATTCTTTTAATTTCTTTAAGGAGTATTTCTGACAAGTGCAAGCAAATGTTCAACTATTTTCAAGCTAAGTTTAAAATTAAATCCAGAAAAACCCTCTGGAGCGGGGTTTGAAATGGCGATCTTCGGACTGCCGTTTCGATGCTCAACCAAATGAGGAATCAATCCTGTTTAATATAAATGTCAAATTAATAAAGCGGTACCTTTGTAACAAAATGTGTTTGATTATTTGACCAGATAGGCCTTCAACCCTGCAAAAATGTGTTTGAGGCGATTTGTATACACAATTAGTGCAAATAAATGTTCATCTAATTCCTTATTAAAATAGAAATAAATTTAAATGTAATTTTTGCCAAATGAATACCCCCCCCCCGAAAAAAATAAGGATCCGTGGGTAGGACGTTTTTGGGATAAATATTAACTGCTTTGTAACAATACGTGTTTTTTTTCTGAAATCCCTCAAAAACTAGCGATTGACAAAGATGGAAAAGGAAAAACAGGTTGGCTGTAACTGGACAGAAATTACATTAGATGGCACAGTGTTTTATTAAGGCATTACACTCAGAACCATTAATTGACGACCAAAAAATATGGAGTTAGTGGGATTAATCGTTTTACCCCACATTCCTATGCGGCACCCCAGGCAAGAGATAAAGAGATGGTGCCCCGTGAGTCATGCGCTTAATAATCTTCAATTCTATCTTGAAACGTTGCAAAAAAGAAGGTTGAAAGGTGCGTTACGTTACCTCTGCAACCAAGAAGCTCCATTCGGAGTGTAGGCCACACATGGTACGCTGTGGGTATGAATCTGATGATCTGAGCCGTTATTGGCGCGTCAAAGATCCTGGTCACTGGGGAACTTTTGTCAGTATTTCCCGTGAATTCCTTTTAATAGGCAAAAACAAATCAAATCTACCATAAGTTCATACAAGTGATAAACAAAAAATGACGTTTGTTCTTTCGTTCTATGGGTATTTCGATCCAGGAGAAAAGAGAAAAATAAACAGTTGACACAATGAAATTGCCAAAATTCTGTCTGGTTCCAATGAACTGAGACGCAGCTGCCGGATTTTCTTTAGGATGCGTAGCTCAGGAGAACTAACTGGATATATACCGGAACTGTTCCTATTTTTCAGGTTCGATGCTTCACTTTGTTAAATATGCTTAATCTATGATTTAGCCTACTTTGGTTTTTAAATCTGATGTTCTGTACCTTGATATCGCCATTTTCATCAAGTATGTAATTCCACGGTTGCCCCTCAGCGTAACGATACCGAAGCTGATACTGTTCGATCCATTCATCCGTGTCAGTGAAGCCACCTCCTTGGGTTATGATGCCCTCAACTTGCAGCGAACGACCAAGATCGATCTAGAGTTAATGTTATGTGATAGCAATAAAGCAAATATATTCTTACTTATTTCTTGAACAGTTCTGACAAAGCACACGACCCTGAGCGAGTTTAACCCATTGTTATCGCAGTGTAGACTGGACACTTGACCACATAACACACGTGTATAGGAGGACAGACAACGGCCTCGTGCTTTATCGGTTGCTATGAGTCAAGACGTTTTATATTAGATACACGATCACCAGCAAAAAAAACCAAACAGGCGCAATCAAATCGAACCGCTATCATCCACAAAACTCTACCACAACGTCTTGGAACTCTTCAATTATTGCCTCTGGTTTTAGATTTTGCTGCAACTTAATGCACCACTTTGATCGTAATACGCGTGCAACCGAAAATAAACCGTTATGTGCATGCAGATGTAGCGCTCGCACACTACTCTACCCCGTTTGTCAGGGGAGATTTTGCATTATTACCAAGACGTTGTTGTGATTACGGTTAGTGGTTGATGGTTATTTGTTGTAATTACGTCATCTTGCGGCAGGGGAACGCCGTATGGATTCATAACAAACAAAAAAATTCTTTATAGTGGTCATAATTATGCATACATTATAGTGATTGTGTATAATAATATAATGTCATATTTCGTGAGCCAAAGGAAACGTGTTGACCAATAATGAACGTAAACTGCGAATCAAGTGTTTTCCCCGGTTCTCTGGGATACAATATCAATCTTAAAAAAAAATCAAATGAAATGAAGGAGTTCTGTAGATGAACACTCGAGTCCAGTTCGAGTCTTGAGTCTAGAGTTTCAATATGTATTTTGGTCGAGAGCCAGTCCGAGTCTTTTGCCCATATAATTAAGTTTAACTCTAATCAATTGAGACTCGAGCACGAGTCAGGGACTCGAGTACTACACACTGATATAAGGTCAGCAGCACCCTTCGAGGGGGTGGTGGGTACAAGCAAAAAGAAAACAAATCGAATCAAGACTTTATTGAACATAGTAAATTCGCAAGATGTTTACCTGCAATACTCATGACACCAACCTGTAAATGTGATGTGGTGTTTTTGTCTGCTTCATCGGGACACCATCCTCCGTTCTGCCGGTTTGGATTAGTGCCGAGCGGAAGATTCAATCGCGCGTTCTGTGCTTTGCATCGATGCTTGATATCATCACTACTCGACCACTTAAAAACACTGGAGGCGGAAATACTAGACGCATGGATACCCAAATCTTCCATTCCGAGGGGTTCAATGCAAAATTCTGTTCCAAAATGAAAATACAAACAATTAGTGCACACTTTAAGTTACCGTATTTACATTAATACCCGCTCTCATCCCGCCCACATATACATTTTTGTGTGAAACATTGAATGATAAGTTTACCTGGCTTGTGGACAAATGTAGTAAAAAAAAAAATACTAGGAGTTACTGTCTATGTAAAATGGCTACTTTTAATGCCGAACTGAATATTTAAAGTTGTTTTGTAACTCAATTGTATTCAATGTTTTGCGATATTGTTTGATTTGTTGGGTTGGAAATGTTAGCAAAATGGAAAGGGACATAATCTCAGGGTGATATATGCGGGCTGGGCGTGTGATTCGGGAAACTTAGAAACTGTTAACCACTGTCTATCAGTGCGTCTGGCGAAGTGAATCAATAATGACTCGAGTAATCCCCTTGATGGTCAGCTCTGTGATCAATGTGGGACAGGTGCAGCAATGCTAGCTTTGACTCCCGATCCTGAGGATAATAACCGATATCGGGATTCACGTTGTCCCGCGTGCATATAAAATGCTGTAATGCTAAATTTAAGCGCTGATTATCAAAGTCTCGTGTATAATCTTGGGTCCAAAATATCTAATGTTATTTTATGTAGGAACTGTTGTTTAGTGTGTATGTATTGTGATAAGTTTCAATGTATACTTTCTTTTTCTGAAATGTATAGCCATTTTATGTGCGAGTGTAAAATTTTAACAAACTCTCAAGTTCATGGTCCTCAATATGCTCCATCAGCAGATCATTCGAGGGCATGCACATCATGATTTGACGTAGCCATTTTTGGGCCTATGTACTAGCCTGCAACCTACAAGTACCAGACATTTTGCTATTTTCCCACGACCACTTCTCAGACGAGAGAAAAGATCCACACATTATATTACATATTCTTGTTACACAACGTATTAAAGTAGGAGCAATAATAACATCATCCTCAATGTTTTAAACAAATTATTTGGCCGGCATAACTACTTAGAATACTGAGTATATGTATATACATATACGTATACTTCCATCTTCATGTGTCAGGATTTTCCTTTTTCTCCTAGGAACAGGAAACCCCGGACCAAAAATAAGCTACCAGTCAGCAGATCTGGCAAAAGTTCACTCTAAAATATAGTCGCTCAATGTTGGAAAAAAGTACTACCTTTTTGAGAAAACAAGGGAACATGGTCATCAACTTGTAATCTTACCAAGATACTGGGTTCTAATTCTACCCTACACCGTTGGGTTCTAAATTTACCCATTGCTTGAAGGTTTTTTTAATCAGTTATTGTGCACCTTTGTATGTTGACCCTTGAGGTTTTATTTCAACTTTGAATTCTGCAATGTTAATTACCAGAGACAGCAATCGCTGGGCTAAACCAAAGTATTTCAATTACGGAATCCTGGGTTTAAAAGCCAGTTAAATGAATAAGATATTTCCTAATATAAGGTGACGATGCATGAGGATTATTACGAGGAACGCGGGATAACTAATACCAAATGGGCAGGGGTGTAAGAAGTTCCGTCAATCAACTCATTACAATTTGTTTCCCCAAAATTTCGGTCACTTGACTGTGTGTTTCTATAGATGAGAAGACTCACTATACAACGCATGCATGTAAACGTGCTTGGCAGAGCGTGAAGTTCATGTTGCAAATACTGTCTCATTAATAAGCATTTCAGTCCTCCAATCCCCCGATAGTAATCCTTATTTATCAGCATCGCATTTGGAGGAAACAAAACTGAGATTCATTTCACTGACTAACCTTGAACAAGGGAATTACGTCTTCAATTGCCTAACTTGGTAGGGCCTCACAAGCGGCGGCCATCTTGTACATGAGTGATACGGGTGCACAATTTTGGGTAACGTTATCACGTGTGTCAGTTAACCCTGCACAGTGATAACATTTTTGCCAATGTCGTGGTAAATTTTACTCTTCGACGTGACAATGAAAAATTATGACGCAGTTGTGGGGTAAATAAATGTTCTTTAACCCATCACTTGGGTGATAACACATAGAGGAGGTAAAAGCGAAATTGTTATTTCGCTCAGTACTGAGCAGTAATTAAATTTTTTTGTCCCCAACAGTTTTACACAACACAATTTCACACTTTTTTTTTTTAGAGTGTTGCAAACCAGAAAAGAAGAACGCTAATAGGCCAAAGGCACCAATTATCTTTCAAATCCACATACCAGACCTCGGTCATGTGGTAAAGCAGCAGCACCGGAATTTCTGATAGACAACAATGCTACATGCAGAACAGGACTACTTCAGAGCAAACAGAAAATTACAGACAGAAGAGCCGTTGCAAACATCCACAGCGAAGCTTAGACTGTATGACAAATCAGTCATTAAGCCCACTGGAGCAGTACACTCCAATGGGCCTTATTCACGAGTCGGCCAAATTGAATTGAAAGTGAGGTGAAATCTTTTTTTTTTTTTTTAACTTGCAAAGAGGAATGAGAGCATATTTTTTTTAAATTAATTCCAGTCTGCTTTAATGAATAATTTTTACATTTGTAATTAAAATTCCCTAATGTTTAAAGCCGGATTAAAAAAAAATCCCATTGAACATTTAACACTTAAGAAATACGTTCAAAAACTTTGGGAACTCGGCAAAAACGACCAACTCGTGAATAAGGCCCCTGCAGGAAAGGCAGCGGAACATCACAGCTCGTTAATTGTGAAGTTTGGGAGAGTGCACGCACGACAGCTTTGAAGTCAGGCTGTGCCAGCGCGGTTTCGAAGCGCTTGTATTATAGCAAGGAATATAAAGTTCACAAGTGTTAAGACAGCACGAATTTTAACTAAGGATCGCCAAAACGTGTCTGTTGAGGATTGCTCAGATTTGTTCAACTGAAATTTGCAGTTTTAGTCATGTTTCTAAAACAAATCAGTATATAGAGCAAGGCAATACCTGTGATTGTGACTGTGAAGTTGCATCGTCCGACGTTGCCATAGGGGTCCGTGCCAGTGAACTCCACAGTGTGTTTACCGAGTGTGAACATTTGTCCTGACGTGTGAGAGGCAACAATAGTCGACATTATGCCGGAGTTGTCGGTCGCAGTTACAGGTGACCAACTGGCTGTGCCCATATCCGAACCAGCTAAGGTAGATTTGAACACATCAGAGGGGCATTGTAATACTGCAGGTTGGTCATCTAATATATAAAGAAAGATAAGAATTTGCAATTGAACTTCATGCAGTGGTTTGAGCTATTTGTTTGAATATCTTTTATTGTGCAGAAAGGAATTCTGATGAGTCTAGTAATATGTCAACAAGTATCTCTAACTTTCAGCAAGTTACAAGGCTAAGCGTTTAGCCATTTGATCGCGCAACAAATGAAACACGTTCCTCTTTACATCAGGAAAACGGTTCTTGGCACTGTTTTGTGTAGCTCATGTCGGTATATCGGTTGTCCCATATCAAGTTATTGTAAAGTTGGATATTCAGCGATCTTCCAGCAATCTAAAGTGAGCGACAGAAAGCTCTCACCGTACACCTCGACATCCCAAGCACAGTAGTCTTCATTCCCAGCCGCATCTGTAACCAGGTAGAAGAAGGTGTGGTTACCAATGCCTAATACCACAGCTTCCCCGACGGTCCACGTCATTCCATAAGGCTCACTGGAGTTAGGACTCAATTCCGTGACGATAACTTGAAAGTCGCCTGAGTTGTCTGAAGCGACGTAGTCATCGGGGAAGATCACCGTAGCGTTGGGTTGGCCTGGGTCGGTTGGAAATGATCTACTAGGTGGACAGGAGATGACAGGGTCTTGATTATCTACAGTGCAAAACATAATAGGAGAAAGTGAGCAAGATTAAATAACTGAACATATAAGTGGGCGTTGTCATTGTGGTGGTTTGTTACCTGCGACATTGACAGATTAAATACATTTGAATTGAACTGCATTATGTGCATTAGAGCATAAGTTAAAATATGTTTTACTGTGAAGACAGTTGTGCATCCGTTATATCATAAACACTTGTTTCACCTGGATATAGCGATTCGGTTCCTAACTCTGTCTTGTGTAGCTGAAGTCGGTTATTAAGGTTTTTTCACTTTGAGCTGGGTATTCAGCCGCCTCCTGGCAATCTAAAGTTAGAAAGAATCTTACCATACACCTCGGCATCCCAAGCACAGTAGTCTTCATTTCCAGCTGCATCTGTAACCAAGTAGAAGAAGGTGTGATTACCAATGCCTAATACCACAGCTTCCCCGACGTTCCACGTCATTCCATTAGGCTCACTGGAGTTAGGACTTATTTCCGTGATGATAACATGGAAGTCGCCCGTATTGTCTGAAGCGACGTAGTCTCCAGGAAAAACCACCGTAGCGTTTGGTTGGCGTGGTTCGGTTGGGAATGTTCCCCTAGATGGGCAGGAGATGACAGGGTCTTGAATGTCTATGGTGAACAAAAAAAAAAGCAGGATCAAGTTAGCAAGATTATTAAATAAAACAAATATCCGTAAAGAAGTTCCTTTGCCTCTTTCAATGAAAAGTAACTAAAAGTACCAAAAAAAATATACCAAGATTCGCCATCTGAAGTTAATTTTACTCACTCTTCAAAGAATAGTATGCCGAGGATATCATCAATTTCACGTGTCAAAAATTTGGTTTCTGTGGGTAAGTGTATCTGAGGAGAACGATTCCATGATTTATGACATAAGGCATTCTCAAGCCGTCACACTTACCTACTACATATATTTCAAACTCGCACATGGCGGTGTTGGACGCAGAATCGTTGGCGATGCAGGACGCTTGGTGAACACCAATTTCCAGCTGATTTGGGATTGCTGAGCATTCTACAGTCGCTGCTACATTATCACTTGCCGTTGCACTTGGGATCGCAGTGGTATAATTCTTATCAGGGTCGGTATATAAGGTAACATTCTCACAGTTATCAAATTCTGGAGGTTCGTTATCTGAAGAAAAAAAAAATGAAATGGTTAATTCACTGAAAAGAGAAAGATGCGCTTCATTCGCTGAGTGGGCTGTCAAAAATAAAGTCATGGATCCGAGCTAGTCATGTCACTACATATATTAGCGATTACACAATGCATTTATAAGTAATTTACTTTGCAGTGCCACGAAATTGAAAAGGGTGCCATGTCTTCAGTGTCTTCGGCTTACCGATAACTTCAAACGTCCATGCGCATGTTGCTTGGTTCCCGGCATCATCGGTAGCGATGTAATGAACTGTTTGCTCATTGCTGTTCATTGGCGGAGGGAATGTGGAGTTTTCACCTACTCGCCACATGACACCCCCGCTGGACACCAGTGGGTCGACGTCACAGATTGTGACAGTGAAACGATTGAAGTATGGATCGGTACTGGTGACAGCAGGAAACACCACTTCAACCTCGCCCATTCCTGGAGCAAGCGTGAACGAGTCGGGACTTGGACATGTTATGTTGGATGGAGCTTCGTCAAAAGAAGATGGAACAAATACACGATTTATAAATGTTTGAATAATTACACCAGCTGTCACTTTACTTTCAAATAAGATATTCATTACAAAAACTTTTCATGTTGGTATTTCTTCGCAATTAACAAAGAGGATAAAAGTTTGTGAATGTAAAGTGTTTGTTTCTGTGTCATTCTTTGGAGACCAAAAACACATTCAAGCGTTTCTATGGTCTTCGAATGTCAACATTAAGAGACCAGACTACCATGTTGCCTACCATTTCAACCTGCATAGAATCATTTGGCCATTGCAAGGAATCAGTTCACCTCAGCAGGGAGAAAGTGTGGATGAAATGTCATCGGACTATTCAACCACTTGAAAGCAAAATTTAAAAAGCGAGTGACTAACCTGTTAACTGTCAACCTCATTGTCATTCATTACAGAGAACCCTAGTGGCTAAACCTCCTGTGGTTTGTCACTTCCTTTGTTGTACTCCCCTTTTAACTTTATCCTTAGCCAAATCCATCTGTTTCTTCCCTCATCCTAATTATCATCTCCTCTTATCTCCTATTCAGCTAACACTTTATGAGCTGCAACACTCCTTTATATCCATCCCCAGCGTCATCCCTTCCGTCTGAATCCCGTCGCTTTGACACTACCTACCCCGCACCCGTCGGTTCCCTGTTATGCTCCACACCTTATCCTTTCCCCTTCGATCTTCACCCACCTTTGCTCTCTTTTCTGTTTATCATTCTTTCCCTGTGCGCCTATTTGTCACCTACATGTTTTTTCTCGGATCACTGTCTAGAAGGAGGTCTAGAAGAAGGTAGTTAAGACTGGACAGTCTTAACACTATCACTTGTTTCTTTTGATTAAATGCTTGGTGAATAAATGCATTGCAATGACACCTCTTGCATGCAATGTATTTTTGTTTATGCCATCCTTGAAAATGCTCTTTAGTGTCTAATTAAACCTTATTTGCAAATTTTATCTTGCCATTTTCAAGGGTTTTAAGTGTGTTTTGGTGACATTTTTGTTACTAAACTACAAAATTTCCATATTTTTGAGCGAATTTTTTCAATTAGAAAATTTTGAGTTCACAATTCGAACATGATACCCCCACACAGTGTCCTTCTGAAATGACTTCACAGCAACAGCGCCGGGTTGTCCAGGAAAAGTATGGACCATTTTTAAAGTTTTAAGAAGTGCACATTTCCATATAATTCACTCAGAAGGGATGATAAATAGTTTTCGTATTTATCCTCCAACAGTAGTAAAAAGTTGCGCAAAGTGTTTTCCTCAGAGAAAATTATCTCATCGACCCTTTAAGCTCAAGAAATTTTCTTGGGATTCAATTGTGTCTGCGCAATAACTCACCTTTACAGCCTAAGACCTCAAACCGTAATGAAGGGTACCCTTTGTACTCTATGACCACAATCCGGATAAAACGAAGCACGGTTGGTACGTAAAACAGATGTCTATTTGGTGTGTTTGCATCCTCGTTCCCAAAAAAATCCTTCAGAAGGGTAAAGTAAGAGGAAGATTTCATGACTTAAGATTGTATCCATATTAAGGGAGTTGAGCAGCAAGATCATCTCTAAGCATCAAATCCGTCCCGTATGTTAACAACACAATATATTTTGTTCACTGATTTCTTATCATACTACTCGCAATGATATTTTGATAAATTCCCACTTTCAATCTCACAATGGCCGACACTTGTTAGTGCATACCAACATTATAAAGTAGCTGTTAAAAAATTGCCTTTACTAGTCCCCGTATCACGTGCTGCTTAAAGTTGTTTCATGTGCACATCAACAGTTTCGATTTTTTTCTGTTCATAAATATTCAACCTCAATGTTACGTTTAAACCAATATAAATTTACTTTTTATAGCACCTCCAACCCTCAGAGAAAAGTTCAGGTCCGCCATCCCAGCAGACTGGCTCCCGGTCAGTACATTATCGATACTCGTTGTGGGCGGGGAGCCAGCCCACCTTGTTGTGGGCGGGGAGCCAGCCCATCTTGTGTGCACGGAGTTATTGTTGGGGCGCTTGTAAATTCAAAATTTGTATAGTATTTGTATAGTATAACTAACTGTGTGCAATTTTTTTCTTTCAATGTCTCATTCAAAAGTGAATAAAAAAGAAATTTAGAAATATAAATACTTTTCGGTTTATGAAACTCAAAAAAAAAATGGAGGCTACTTTAATTCGGGCGATTCACAATGAAGTGCGTCACCAGGAGTTTGCCACGGAGAGTTCATTTTTTTCCAGTGCATTGTGGGAGATGGTCGACAAATTCGCAGCGCGGGACAATTGAAATTGTTAGTTTTTCCGGTCAGGGGTTTCGTTAGCGTATGATTCGAGGATCTGTTTGCCCATTTTCCTTTTTGTAAGGCCGCAGAACGCTATGCCCCAATCTATGACATATAAGCTCAAGTTGTCTACCAACACTCATTCAAATGAGCCATGTTTTGTCGACCGTAAACTTGAAAAATGGACTCTCCGTTGCAAACTCTTTGTCGCCCGAAATGCATTGTGAATCGCCCGAATTGCTTTTTTAGTTGAAGACCACTAATTGAAGAGTTTCTGATATTCCAAGGGAAAAATATTGGATTATCCATAGTTTGTGATGAAAGTTCCACCCGACTTACCATTGTTCTTTCCTTTCTGGTCATAATTGTCATCCAATCGTCAGTACTGTTGACCTTGTAATCCACTCGGAATTTGGTTACCCATTCCATCATGGCCGGATCGCTATGGTTACCGCCTTGGGTGAGGACGCCCTCTACTCGCAATGCCTGTCCAAGGTCCACGGCCAACCAAGGTTCGTCATCTGTGTTGTTCGTTGCAGGGCACCATCCACCTAGGGTTGTGCCGTCATTGCCGTGACCAAAATTCAGCCGGCCATTAGCGGGGAGACAGTCACTGTTATTGAGGTCGCTTCGCCAACTTGAAGCTGAAAAACTGGAGTCGGGCACACTCCCATCTTGTACACCCAGTGGCTGAAAGCACACATCTATTTAAAAAGTGAGTCAAGTCACATGTTGAATCAGTAGCAGAAGATTTTCTACTTATTTGGGTTATAGCATCAGGTATGTTGATTAGTCGAGACACACCACATGATATCAGCTATTTTAGCTCTTTTCGTGTTTTTACTGAGCAACCCGGAGGTGCACTCTCAAAACATTGGTTTACAATATTATTGTTTGGTTAAAAAAGTTGGTTAAAATTTCAACCAAAATTGTGTGAATGTTTCCAATTTGACCAATGCTGGGTACATGTTACCCAACGTTGGGAATTTCAACCAAAATTGTGTGAATGTTTCCAATTTGACCAACGCTGGGTACATGTTACCCAACGTTGGGAAAAATGTGTTCATTTTTTAACCAACTTTTTAAGTTGATTAAAAACTTTTGCGCTGTTCACCTGGTAACCAACGGTTGGTTAAAATTAGACATATTACACAACGTTGATTAAACCTAACCAAGTTTCACAAACGTTGGGTTAGTTTAACTATTTTTACTAACCGCTGCTTACCAAGTCAACAGCCCAACAGTTGGTTAAAAATAAAAGGTTGGTTAAACAATGAGCCAATTTTACCCAACATTTGGTAAAATGTACACAAAGTTTTTACCAACCAAATTCAACCAGTGTTGTAAGAGTGTGTATGTCGATGCATACGGATGTGGGCGTTGCGCTAAAAAAAACTTGATATCATTCTTTAAACTTCTTTAAGGAGTATTTCTGAAAAGTGCAAGCAAATGTTCAACTATTTTCAAAATAAGTTTAAAGTTAAATCCAGAAAAACCCTCTGGAGCGGGTTTGGAACTAGTGACCTTCGGACTGCCGTTTCGATGCTCAACCAAATGAGGAATCCAGCCCGTTTAATATAAATGTCAAATTAATAAAGCGGTACCTTTGTACCCAAATGTGTTTGATTATTTGACCAGATAGGCCTTCAGCCCTGCAAAATGTGTTTGAGGCGATTTGTATTCAAAATTAGTGCAAATAAATGTTCAACTAATTCCATAAAAAATAAGGATCCGTGGGTAGGACGTTTTGGGGATAATATTCACTGCTTAGTAACAAGCGATACCGATGCTAAATAGAACACTCAGTGGATTCGATTGCCCAAGACGACTCAACAAACAACAAATGTTGAAGTAGGCAATGTGTTTACAATTTTGGTAATTGGCATTAAAAACAGGAAAGGGACATCGCTCCATGCGACCGACAATTTGCGAATGAATGTTTTCTGGCATTTCGGACATTGCTTTCAACATTGCAGTGTATGGGGCCAACAAACTGTTCTACCACGATGCGTACATCAAATGTTAGGTGTTTGTTTTACACCGGTCACTGCGTTTGCGATGTGTATGCCAAATTATGTTCACATGATATTAGGAAAGGTTCAACATAACATACGTGTCTTTTTTTCTGAAATCCCTAAAAAACTAACGATTGACAAAGATGGAAAAGGGAATAAGGTTGGCTGTGACTCGACAGAAATGACATTAGATGGCACAGTGTTTTATGAAGGCATTCCACTCAAAACCATTAAAGCCCCTGTCACACTTTGCGTATCCCAATTCCTTATGATCGTACGCAGCCGTACGATCAAAAACATCGACATTTTTTTATTACTTTGACATATGTGCGACGCACATCTAGCGAACAAGTAACGAATTCAGCGCATCCACTGCGTATGAGATGCGTCTGAGTTGCGTATGCAGTGCGCAAGTTCGCCATCTGTGCGTTTCTCATAAGTTACGAATAAGTACAATGCGCTGCACGCTCGCAGGACGAGCGGTACTAATTCGTGCAATACGTCGCTATGTATACGTCCAATATAGGAGGTCAGCGTATTGCCGCGTATGAACGGCTTATCCCTCACAAACACATAGCGTACTCGTACCGGGCTCGACCGATGCGGGACCGATGCGCTGCGTATTTATAACTTATGACCTGCGTAACAGCGTACGCAGCGTTGTTTTGTGCATGCCCAAAACTATCCAGCGTGCTGGGCCGTACCATGCGTATGCCTGCGTACATAAAACTTACATAAAACGATAGAGATGCATATGAGGTGCGTATTGTGCGTACGACTGCGTATGAAAAAAAGTCAATGCGCAACTCATAAGGAATTAGGATACGCAGAAGTGTGACAGGGCCCTAAGTGGCGACCAAAAACATGGAGTTAGTGGGATTAATCGTTTTACCCCACATTCCTATGCGGCACCCCAGGCAAGAGATAAAGAGATGGTGCCCCGTGAGTCATGCGCTTAATAATCTTCAATTCTATCTTGAAACGTTGAAAAAAAGAAGGTTGAAAGGTGCGTTACGTTACCTCTGCAACCAAGAAGCTCCATTCGGAGTGTAGGCCACACATGGTACGCTGTGGGTATGAATCTGATGATCTGAGCCGTTATTGGCGCGTCAAAGATCCTGGTCACTGGGGAACTTTTGTCAGTATTTCCCGTGAATTCCTTTTAATAGGCAAAAACAAATCAAATCTACCATAAGTTCATACAAGTGATAAACAAAAAATGACGTTTGTTCTTTCGTTCTATGGGTATTTCGATCCAGGAGAAAAGAGAGAAATAAACAGTTGACACAATGAAATTGCCAAAATTCTGTCTGGTTCCAATGAACTGAGACGCAGCTGCCGGATTTTCTTTAGGATGCGTAGCTCAGGAGAACTAACTGGATATATCCCGGAACTGTTCCAATTTTTCAGGGTCGATGCTTCACTTTGTTTAATATGCTTAATCTATGATTGAGCCTACTTTGGTTTTTAAATCTGATGTTCTGTACCTTGATATCGCCATTTTCATCAAGTATGTAATTCCAAGGTTGCCCCTCAGCGTAACGATACCGAAGCTGATACTGTTCGATCCATTCATCCGTGTCGGTGAAGCCACCTCCTTGGGTAATGATGCCCTCAACTTGCAGCGAACGACCAAGATCGATCTAGAGTTAATGTTATGTGATAGCAATAAAGCAAATTTATTCTTACTTTTTTCTTGAACAGTTCTGACAAAGCACACGACCCTGAGCGAGTTTAACCCATTGTTATCGCAGTGTAGACTGGACACTTGACCACATAACACACATGTGTCTATGAGAACAGACAACGGCCTCGCGCTTTATCGGTTGCTATGAGTTGCTATGAGTCAAGACGTTTTATATTAAATGGATACACGATCACCAGCAAAAAAAAAAAAACAGGCGGAATCAAATCGAACCGCTATCACCCACAAAACTCTACCACAATGTCTTGGAACTCTTCAATTATTGCCTCCGGTTTTGGATTTTGCTGCAACTTAATGCACCACTTTTATCGTAGTACGCGTGCAATCGAAAATGACCGTTATGTGCATGCAGAAGTATCGTTTGCACACTACTCTACCCCGTTTTTCAGGGGAGATTTTGCATTATTACCAAGACGTTGTTGTGATTACGGTTAGTGGGTGATGGTTATTTGTTGTAATTACATCCTCTTCTTGCGGCAGGGATCGCCTTATGGATTCATAAAAAAAAACTTTCTTTATAGTGGTCATAATTATGCATACATTATAGTGATTGTGCATAATAATATAATGTCATATTTCGTGAGCCAAAGGAAACGTGTTGACCAATAATGAACGTAAACTGCGAATCAAGTGTTTTCCCCGGTTCTCTGGGATACAATATCAATCCTAAAAAAAAATCACATGAAATGAGGGAGTTCTGTAGATGAACACTTGAGTCCAATTCGAGTCCAAGTCTTGAGTCTAGAGTTTCAATATGTATTTTGGTTCGGGTCTTGATGGTCGAGTGCCAGTCCGAGTCTTTTGCCCATGTAATTAAGTTTAACTCTAACCGATTGAGACTCGAGCACGAGTCAGGGACTCGAGTACTACACACTGATATAAGGTCAGCAGCACCCTTCGAGGGGGTGGTGGGTACAAGCAAAAAGAAAACAAATCGAATCAAGACTTTATTGAACATAGTAAATTCGCAAGATGTTTACCTGCAATACTCATGACACCAACCTCTATATGTGATGTGGTGTTTTTGTCTGCTTCATTGGGACACCATCCTCCGTTCTGCCGGTTTGGATTAGTGCCGAGCGGAAGATTCAATCGCGCGTTCTGTGCTTTGCATCGATGCTTGATATCATCACTACTCGACCACTTGAAAACACTGGAGGCAGAAATACTAGAGGCATGGATACCCAAATCTTCCATTCCCAGGGGTTCAATACAAAATTCTGTTCCAAAATGAAAATACAAACAATTAGTGCACACTTTAAGTTACCGTATTTACATTAATACCCGCTCTCATCCCGCCCACATATACATATTTGTGTGAAACATTGAATGATAAGCTTACCTGGCAAGATCATGTGGACAAATGCAGTACAAAAGGTAAATACTAGGAGTTACTGTCTACGTAAAAAGGCTACTTTTAATGCCGAACTAAAAATTTAACATTGTTTTGTAACTCAATTGTATTCAATGTTTTGCGATATTGTTTGATTTGTTGGGTTGGAAATGTTAGCAAAATGGAAAGGGACATAATCTCAGGGTGATATATGCGGGCTGGGCGTGTGATTCGGGAAACTTAGAAACTGCTAACCACTGTCTATCAGTGCGTCTGGCGAAGTGAATCAATAATGACTCGAGTAATCCCCTTGATGGTCAGCTCTGTGATCAATGTGGGACAGGTGCAGCAATGCTAGCTTTGACTCTCGATCCTGAGGATAATAACCGATATCGGGATTCATTTTGCCCCGCGTGCACATAAAATGCTGTACTGCTAATTTTAAGCGCTGATTATCGAAGTCTCGTGTATAGTCTTGGGTCCAAAATGCCTAATGTCATTTTATGTAGGAACTGTTGTTTAGTGTGTATGTATTGTGATAAGTTCCAATGTATACTTTCTTTTTCTTAAATGTATAGCCATTTTATGTGCGAGTGTAAAATTTCCCTTCAGGATGAATACAACTTGTAATTCTAATTATAATACTTCATGCCTCCATGAAGCTGGTTCAGGGTGAACGGTACACACGATAATACTATGGTGAATGTATTAATTATGACAAATTATGTGCCAAAAATCGGACTCCTTGCAAAATTTGGGAACATCCCAAGTCAGAAATCCAAAAGTCAAATTACCTCTGAATAAACTGCCATAGATTCCATTGATAAACACCCCAACTTCCGAAAAGGAGGGGAAATTCCTATAGTTCTCCAAGGTGTTTCAGACATATATCAAATTTAATCTTGTTTTTTTCACATTTTGGTTTTGTTTCTTTAAAAAGAAATATATACATTATCATTATTATTACTATTTTGATCTCCCGTTGGAAAAATATCTTTCCAGAAAGTAGTCCTGAAACCCATTGTCACAGTTGATGCCAAATTCCATCTTTTCCCCCTTATTTTCAAGTGATTCCTTTTCTTACTTTTACTTTCCTTTCCGTTTCTGTCGCGCAAGGTCAGGTAAGTATGGCTATTCGTTGGTTCTTTTTGCGTTTTCACTTTCAGTGTTTGTGTATAATTGCGTACGTAGAGAACAATACCTACGTGTGCATACAATTGTATATAGCCTGTACGCTGAAAGATTCAGCGAACCATGTATGAATATTTACAAGTTGATGAATAAAGCCGTAGAAACTTTTGGTTTTTTTGCGTGTGTGTCTTAGTATTATTTGTAATGTAAATAAGTGCCGTAGTCATGTGATGAAAGAGAGAGGGATCCCCACGAAAGAAAATAACCCGAGAGGTTGATCCGCAATTGCGATGCATTTTTGAGCGACATTTTCGCTGATTTGAGACCGGGATCGGTCGTGAAGGGCCAGAAGTCCAAGGAACCAAGACCCTATCTGACTGTAAGTATGGTTGATATCATTATTTTCGTGTATTTGGATTTGTATGACGAATTTTGCATTTATTTTGAAATGTATTGTCGGAAACCTGGCTTAAACAAAAGAATAGTCTGATGACTAAGTTGCTTTGTGCTCATCACGATTAGATATTCGTTTTGCTAGAGATTAGCAGTGTAATTGTAATTTAATGTTTGCTCCTTAATTCTTAAAATGAAGATAAGGAGAAGATGTGATTTATTCTGAGGCACTTTGTGATGCTAGATTCATTTTATGAGGATTTGCTCCACGAATGAGAGTGATAGCTTTTATATAGCGTTTGTCTTTTAATACACATGCTTATGATAATTGGAGATAGATTGGTATTATTTGCATTGTGTAACATTGAATTATTTGTAGACGGCACTTTAGCCGGAGCTGATGTGACGCCAGCGACATATGAGACAGACAGGTCCATAATGTCCACATAGTCGGGTGCCGAGCGCACCGCAAAGACGTCAAGGCCGACTGACGAGTGACGCTCATCAGCCGGGAAGTTCGCCGGACGGGGCTGGCTGATGCTCATTGGAGCAGAGATCGTCCGACTTTGTGACGATCGAAATAGCTATAGAGAGCCGACGCAAGGGGGTCGCCGGACTCTCGACTGAACCCAGAATAGTCTGGTGCGACAAAATCGCGGTGGGCCCATTTAGTTAGAAAGTGCACATATTATTCCGGAATATGTTATTATTTAATTGTTTATTGTTTAGTTAATAAGTGATCTATTTACTTGAATTAAGCTAACAATATACTATTAAGTTGTAGGTTTAATTGATTAATTACTGGTCGATTTGAGTGATTACCGAAGTACACTTTGTGGTTAATTCTGTGTTTAATCGACAAACGCATATATTTTGTATTTCGGGTTAATTCTTGATCATTCCTGTTCCTTGGTATATTTCATTGTTTGGTTGATTTGTTTGAATATTTAATACGTTGGGCCTATCAGCTTCCAACAGAGGCCTACAAGTATTCTAGCTAGTTTATTTACAAATGTGACAATTCGCCAGGTTGACTAGATTTACCGTATACACTTGTAATATATTTGAATTAATTATTATTTTCTATTAATAAATGTTTTCATATTTTTCTTGAAATTTATATCATTTTTGGTGATTGAATTCTTTCTGTCTTTTACAAGTGGTTTGGGATCTCCAAACGGGACTCACTTAAATTGCTTTAGCCAGACGGGAGTGACACACATCGCCATTTTGAACAAAAATGACTACGCTCCATTGGAAAAGTGATCATCCGAATTGCTCAGAACTTCAAGCTTGCAATCATGTTTACTGCTTGTATTTTGTTTTAACAAACTCTTAAGTTCATGGTCCTCAACATGCTCCATCAGCAGATTATTCGAGGGCATGCACATCATGATTTGACGTAGCCATTTTTGGGCCTATGTACTAGCCTGCAACCTACAAGTACCACACTCTAAAAAAGAAGTGTAAATTTATGTTGTGTAACACTGTTGTGTAAAAAAATTGCGTCATTTCTGCCCAATATTGAGCAAAATGAAAATTTCGCTTGTACCTCCTACTTGTGTCAAATGTGCTACACATGAAAAGGGTAAAATAGTACCCAACATTGACTACAAGTCCCTGCAGCACAGGCAAAGAGTTCAAATCATGGTGTTATTACCCAAGTGATGGGTTAAAGAAACTGGATTTACCCCACCGCTGTGTAACAATTATTTCATTGTACACGTTGAAGAGTAGAATTTACCATGACATTAGTAAAATGTTACCACTGTGTGGGGTAAACTGACGCACGTGACAACGTTTACCCAATATTGTGCACGCAACATCACTCATGTACAAAATGGCCGCCGCTTGTGAGACCTTCAACAATTTGGGGATTTTGATGACGTGATTTATTTGTTCCAGGTAAGTCAGTGAAATGAATTTCAGTGTTGTTTCCTCCAAATGGGATGCTGATGTATGAGGATTAATATCGGGGAGATTAGAGAAGTAACATGCTTATTTTTTGGCCATTTATGTGCAACTTGGACGTCACGGCTCTGCCAACCACGATTCCATGCACATGATGCATACGTTTCATGTACCGTATAGTGAGTGTTCTCAGATCTAGAAACACGGAGTAAAGTGACTGACATTTGGGAAATTGTTTTTGAATGAGTTGATTGAGGGAAATTCTAACACCCCTGCCCATCATTTAGCCCACGTTCCTCGTAATAGTCCTTATGCATCAGCACCATATTTGGGGAAATATCATCTTATTCATTTTACTGACTTTCCAACCCAGGACTCAGTTATTGAAATCCCTCGCGATTGCTGTCTCTAGCATGCAATTCACATTGCAGAGTTCAAAGTTGAATTAAACCGCAAGGATCAATAACAAAGGTACACAACAACTAATTCAAAAACAACCCAAGTGATGGGTAAATTTAGAACCCAATAGTGCAGGGTAAAAATTAGAACCCAATATCTGGGTAAGAAACTGACACAACACTTGGGTAAAAGGAGGGTTGGGTAAAGTTTACCCAATAATTGAGTAAAAAGGGAACATGGTCGTCACATGGGTAAACTTTTTTACCCAACTTTGTTGTGCAAACACGTAACACAATTATGGGTAAAAGTTACACAGAAATGGGTACTTTTCTACACTTTAGCTGTTGTGTAAAAAAAAGTACACAAGTTGACGACCATGTTCCCTTTTTACTCTCGAAAAGGTAGTAATTTTACCCAATATTGAGCAACTATTTTTTAGAGTGCAGACATTTTGCTATTTTCCCACGACCACTTCTCAGACGAGAGAAAAGATCCACACATTATATTACATCTTCTTGTTACACAACGTATTAAAGTAGGAGCAATAGTAACATCATCCTCAATGTTTTAAACAAATTATTTGGCCGGCATAACTGCTTCGAATACTGAGTATATGTATATACCTATACGTATACTTGCATCTTCATGTGTCAGAATTTTCCTTTTTCTCCTAGGAACAGGAAACCCCAGGACCAAAAATAAGCTACCAGTCAGCAGATCTGGCAAAAGTTCACTCTAAAAAAATGGTTGCTCAATGTTGGAAAAAAGTACTACCTTTTTGAGAAAACAAGGGAACATGGTCGTCAACTTGTATTCTAACCCAGATACTGGGTTCTAATTCTACCCTACACCGTTGGGTTCTAAATGTACCCACTGCTTGAAGGCTTTTTTAATCAGGTATTGTGCACCTTTGTATGTTGATCCTCGAGGTTTTATTTCAACTTTGAACTCTGCAATGTTCTACCCAATCGCTGGGCTAAACCAAGGGATTTCAATAACGGAATCCTGGGTTTAGAAGCCAGTTAAATGAATAAGAAATTTCCCAATATAATGTGCTGATGCATGAGGATTATTACGAGGAACGTGGGATAACTAATACCAAATGGACAGGGGATAGAAGTTCCGTCAATCAACTCATTACAATTTGTTTCCCCCAAATTTCGGTCACTTGACTGTGTGTTTCTATAGATGAGAAGACTCACTATACAACGCATGCATGTAAACGTGCTTGGCAGAGCGTGAAATTCATGTTGCAAATACTGTCTGATTAATAAGCATTTCAGTCCTCCAATCTCCCCGATAGTAATCCTTATTCATCAGCATCGCATTTGGAGGAAACAACACTGAGATTCATTTCACTGGCTAACCTTGAACAAGGGAATTACGTCTTCAATTGCCTAACTCGTTAGGGCCTCAAAAGCGGCGGCCATCTTTTACATGAGTGATACGGGTGCATAATTTTGGGTAACGTTGTCACGTGCGTCAGTTAACCCTGCACAGTGATAACATTTTTGCTAATGTCGTGGTAAATTTTACTCTTCGACGTGACAATAAAAAATTGTGCCGCAGTTTTAGGGTAAACAAATATTCTTTAACCCATCACTTGGATGATAATACCATAATTTTACCTTTTTGCCTGTGCTGCTAGGACTTGTAGTCAATCTTACGTACTTTTTTTACCCTTTCCATGTGTAACACATATGACACATAGAGGAGGTACAAGCGAAATTGTTATTTCGTTCAGTACTGAGCAGAAATTACATTTTTTTTGTCCCTGACAGTTTTACACAACACAATTTCTCACTTCTTTTTTAGAGTGTTGCAAACCAGAAAAGAAGAACGCTAATAGGCCAAAGGCACCCATTATCTTTCAAATCCACAGACCAGACCTCCGTCATGTGGTAAAGCAGCAGCACCGGAATTCCTGATAGACAACAGTGCTACATGCAGAACAGGACTACTTCAGAACAAACAGAAAATTACAGACAGCAGAGCCGTTGCAAACATCCACAGCGAAGCTTAGACTGTATGACAAATCAGTCATTAAGCCCACTGGAGCAGTACACTCCAATGGGCCTTATTCACGAGTCGGCCATATTGAATTAAAAGTGAGGTGAAATCTTATTTTTTGGAACTTGAGAAAAGAAATGAGAGCAAATTATTTCGTAATTAATTCCAGTCTGCTTCAATGAATTATTTTTAAATTTGTAATTAAAAATTCCCTAATGTTTAATGTTTAAAGCCAGATCAAAAAAAAATCCCATTGAACATTCAACACTTAATGAAATACGTTCAGGGAACTCGACAAAAACGACCAACTTGTGAATAAGGCCCATGCAGAAAGGCAGCGGAACATCAAAGCTCGTTCATTGTGAAGTTTGGGAGAGTGCAACGACAGCTTTGAAGTCAGGCAGTGCCAGCGAGGCTTCGAAGCGCTTGCATTATAGCAAGGAATATATAGTTCACATGTGTCAATACAGCACGAGTTTTAACTAAGGATCACCAAAACGTGTCTGTTGAGGATTGTTCAGATTTGTTCAACTGAAATGTGCAGTTTTAGTCATGTTTCTAAAACAAATCATTATATAGAGTAAGGCAATACCTGTGATTGTGACTGTGAAGTTGCATCGTCCGACGTTGCCATAAGGGTCCGTGCCAGTAAACTCCACAGTGTGTTCACCGAGTGTGAACATTTGTCCTGACGTGTGAGAGGCAACAATAGTCGACATTAAGCCGGAGTTGTCGGTCGCAGTTACAGGTGACCAGCTGGCTGTGCCCTTATCTGAACCAGCTAAGGTAGATTTGAACACATCAGAGGGGCATTGTAATACTGGAGGTTGGTCATCTAAGATAATAAGAAAGATAAGAATTGCAATTGAACTTTATGCAGTGGTTTGAACCATTTGTTTGAATATATTTTATTGTGCAAAAAGGAATTATGATGTGTCTAGTATGACAACTAGTATCTCTTACTGTCAGCAAGTTACACGTTTAGCCATTTGATCGCGCAACAAATGAGACACGTTCCTCTTTACATCAGGAAACGGTTCTTAGCACTGTTTTGTGTAGCTCATGTCGGTATATCGGTTGTCCCATATCTTAGTACAGCTCATAAGCAATTTTTTTGTGCACTTTGTGGTAAAAGCATGAAATTTTCTACACAGACTCTACATACCATGATATTTTTTTTAAGATGTGGAGCCATCTTGGATTTGACCTCCGATGACCTTTAGAGGTCAATGACCTCAGAAAACGAGAATTTGCTACTTTTGGCATCATATATGACGATAAAATCATCATGAATCTCAAAATTACACTGTACACAGACTGTACATACCATAAACTTTATTTTAAGATGTAGAGCCATCTTGGATTTGACCTCCGATGACCTTTAGAGGTCAATGACCTCAGAAAACGAGAATTTGCTACTTTTGGCATCATATATGACGATAAAATCATCATGAATCTCAAAATTACACTGTACACAGACTGTACATACCATAAACTTTATTTTAAGATGTAGAGCCATCTTGGATTTGACCTCTGATGACCTTTAGAGGTCAATGACCTCAGAAAACGAGAATTTGCTACTTTTGGCATCATATATGACAGTAAAATCATCATAAATCTCCAAATTACACTGTATTCTGTATTCCTTGTGCCCCGCAATCTAGACTACATTATTTTGAAAGGGAATATCTGACACAAATTGACCATTCGATAAAGGCCGCGGTGAATGTGTTCTAAACAGACAAGACTATATACATGAGGGGCTACGACAATTATCAGGCCCACATTATGAAGAGATTGATAGGGATTTGACTGGGGAAACCGCGCAACAGGTCGCTCAAGCTATACGCAGACTTCACATTGATGGAGTAATATCCAAAAAAACATTTGAGTTTCTCAACCATGACAACCACGGCTTCAAAACTCCTTGCCTCTACGTCTTACCGAAAGTTCACAAAGAAGCACCCAAAGAAACGCGGTTTGTGGGGAGGCCTATTATTAGTGGTTGCGGAGGTCAGACTCAATCAATTTCAAAATACATAGACTATTTTCTGCTTCCGATTGTCAAACAACAAAGCACCTATACACGCGATTCCGGGCATGTGCTTGAAAAACTAAACAACGTGACATTGAAGCAGGATAGCCTATTGATCACATTGGATATTGTGTCCATGTATACGAATTGCCCACAAGATGAGGCAATTGAATCAGTCTGTGATGCACTTGAAGTTGCCGATAACAGTCTGTACGCAATACCCAAACATACAAGAGAACACGCTCGCTGTCTCCTGGAACTTATCATGCATCGAAACATATTTGAATTCAATGGAAAGTTCTTCAGACAGAAAATTGGCGTGGCTAAGGGAAGCGAATGCAGTCCAGAAATATGCGATATAACCCTGTTCAAATATGAACAAGAAATTATTCTCCCACACAATCCTTCAACTGTGAGTTACATGAGATACAGGGACGACGTCTTAATAATATTTAACGGTAACGAAGACCAAGCCGGTGACCTCATCCAAACTCTAAACCAAATTCATCCCACGCTCAAGTTCACGTCAGAGATTTCAAACAGTCAAGTCAGCTTCCTCGACCTCGTCATCTACAAAGGCGAACGGTTCAAAAAAGAAGGGAAACTGGATACTCGAGTAGCAACCAAAAAAACTGATACCTTTCAGTATCTTGCTCGAGATTTAGCCCACCCTAAGTCAGTGTTTGGCGGTTTGATTAAGGGAGAAATAATGAGATATGACCGTATATGCACACACTCAAAAGAATTTGAGGAGAAGGTTGAATTCTTCAAAGACAAACTACAAAAACACGGATACAACCAAGAAGATTTAGCCCTTCTTCCCCAAAAAGGCGAAACTCGCGTGAACTCTAAAAAGCATGCAAAAACCGAAAAGAATATCCCGCTGGTCTTTGTTTTACCCTACAACCCACAAATTAAACACCCAGCTCTTAAGCAGGCCCTTCTGAAACACTGGAATCTGATCAGCGATAATGATTTTCTCAGTGCACTTTTTGCGACCCAACCCATCCTGGCATACAAACGACAAAAAAAAACATAAAAGATGGCCTGGTCTGATCAAGGATTAACCCATCTCCACCATCCAACCAAGAAAAAAACTTGGATGAGGAGAACGTTCAAATCCTTTTGGAACTTCTTGAAGAACAGAACTAACAGAATGGTCATTTAGGCATGGATTTCGAAATAAAAATGAAAAAATTAGTCTGATCATTACAAGAAATGCTAACGCGTAAAATATTCTTTACCATCATTAGCAATAAAGAAAATACGTACAAAAGAATTAAACAAAGGGTGACTGATGAAGTGCGTAAAAAGGGCACAGAAAATATGCACTGTTTTCCCCGACACACAAAAAAGAAAAACAGGTGGGACGGCATATTATCACCGGTATAAATCAAATCATTAAGTGAACTAGAAACAAAAACCACATGTACACAAACCAGTCCCTGCGTCGCCTAAACACCGGATGAGTTTTTTTGAAACTCCCGCTCTCCGGTTATCACCAATCTAATGGGCCCGCTGGCGAGGTATGTGTTGACAAGCTATAGCCCACCCATCACCGCAACCCAGCAGTAGAACTGATTTTACTCCCTATATGCGTATTGAATTTCCAAAAAAAGGAAAAAAAACTTAACAAATACGCTCTAGGCAGTTTAGTCATATAACTACACAGGTATCCATACCAGTGCTTGTAAGTCTTAAATAAACAAAAATCTTCCCTAGCTGGTTGCAAACACAATGTTTTCAAAAAAAGATTCACCAGCTCGCAGAGCCCCTCGTACTCCAATGTTTTCATACATCCCATAAAAAGAAAAGAATGAGGAACGGCCCTGCTGATGCTGATAGCAAATCCCATCCTCCTCCCATGTTTTAAACCCTAATTCACGGCGGCAACTTTCTTGGAATGACCTTGGAACTTTCCAACAAGTTATTTGTATCAACAGATTATTCCCTGAATTTTGCTTGCACAAAACCGGTTCTTCCTTGCTATTTTCCTAGCCAGAAAACCACTTCTTTTTAATAAAACACAAGTCTGATAAAAACTTAAGTGCACGGTGGCGGCCAAACTCCATTCCATTTAACTTAAAATGTAGTGGCGACATGTATGATTACGCCCCTTCCTACTAAACACATTTATTTATGATGATGTATCTGTGACAAATGACGCAAAAGTAGCAAATTCTCGTTTTCTGAGGTCATTGACCTCTAAAGGTCATCAGAGGTCAATTTCAAGATGGCTCCACATCTTAAAATAAAGTTTATGGTATGTACAGTCTGTGTACAGTGTAATTAGGAGATATATGATGATTTTATTGTCATATATGATGCCAAAAGTAGCAAATTCTCGTTTTCTGAGGTCATTGACCTCTAAAGGTCATCAGAGGTCAAATCCGAGATGGCTCCACATCTTAAAATAAAGTTTATGGTATGTACAGTCTGTGTACAGTGTAATTAGGAGATATATGATGATTTTATTGTCATATATGATGCCAAAAGTAGCAAATTCTCGTTTTCTGAGGTCATTGACCTCTAAAGGTCATCAGAGGTCAAATCCAAGATGGCTCCACATCTTAAAAAAAAGTTTATGGTATGTACAGTCTGTGTAGAAAATTTCATGTTTTTACCACAAAGTGCACAATACATCTCAAATAATGAGGTTATGAGCTGTACTATCTAGTTATTGTAAAGCTGAATATTCAGCAGTCTTCCAGCAATCTAAAGTGAACAACAGAAAGCTCTCACCGTACACCTCGACATCCCAAGCACAGTAGTCTTCATTCCCAGCCGCATCTGTAACCAGGTAGAAGAATGTGTGGTTACCAATGCCTAATACCACAGCGTCCCCGACGTTCCACGTCATTCCATAAGGCTCACTGGAGTTAGGACTTAATTCCGTGACGATAACTTGAAAGTCTCCCGAGTTGTCTGAAGCGACGTAGTCATCGGGGAAGATCACCGTAGCGTTGGGTTGGCCTGGGTCGGTTGGGAATGATCTACTAGGTGGACAGGAGATGACAGGGTCTTGATTATCTACAGTGCAAAACATAATAGTAGAAAGTGAGCAAGATTAAATAACTGAACATATAAGTGGGCGTTGTCATTGTGGTGGTTTGTTACCTGCGACATTGACTTATGAAAGACTTTGGAATTGAACTGCATAAAGTGGATTAGAGCATAAGTTTCAATATGTTTTACTGTGAAGACAGTTGTGCATCCGTTATATCAGAAGCACTTGTTTCACCAGGATATAGCGATTCGGTTCCTAACTCTGTCTTGGGTAGCTGATGTCGGTTATTAAGGTTTTTGACTTAGGGCTGGATATTCAGCCGCCTTCTGGCAATCTAATGTTAGAAAGAATCTTACCATACACCTCGACATCCCAAGCACAGTAGTCTTCATTCCCAGCCGCATCTGTAGCCAGGTAGAAGAAGGTGTGGTTACCAATGCCTAATACCACAGCGTCCCCGACGCTCCACATCATTCCATAAGGTTCACTGGAGTTGGGACTTAATTCCGTGACGATAACTTGGAAGTCGCCTGAGTTGTCTGAAGCGACGTAGTCTCCAGGAAAAACCACCGTAGCGTTTGGTTGGCGTGGTTCGGTTGGGAATGATCCCCTAGATGGGCAGGAGATGACAGGGTCTTGAATGTCTATGGAGAAAAATATAGCAGGAAAAAGTTAGCAAGATTATTATATAAAACAAAAATCCGTAGAAAAGTTCCTTTGCCTCTTTCAATGTAAAGTAACTAAAAGTACTAAAAAAATATACCAAGATTCGCTTTCTGAAGTTAGTTTTACTCACTCTTCAAAGAACAGTATGCCCAGAATTTCATCAATTTCACGTGTCAAAAATTGGGTTTCTGTGTTTCATAAGGCATTCTCAAGCTGTCACACTTACCTACTACATATATTTCAAACTCGCACATGTCGGTGTTGGACGCAGAATCGTTGGCGATGCAAGACACTTGGTGAACACCAATTTCCAGCTGATTTGGGATTTCTGAGCATTCTACAGTCGCTGCTACATTATCACTTGCCGTTGCACTTGGGATCGCAGTGGTATAATTCTTATCAGGATCGGTATATAAGGTAACATTCTCACAGTTATCAAATTCTGGAGGTTCGTTATCTGAAGAAGAAAAAAAATGAAATTAACCCGTTAATTCACTGAAAAGAGAAAGATGCGCTTCATTCGCTGAGTGGGCTGTCAAAAATGAAGTCATGAATCAGAGCTAGTCATGTCACTACATATATTAGCGATTACACAATGCATTTATGAGTAATTTTCTTCGCAGTGCCAGGAAATTGAAAAGGGTGCCATGTCTTCAGTGTCTTCGGCTTACCGATAACTTCAAACGTCCATGCGCATGTTGCTTGGTTCCCGGCATCATCGGTAGCTATGTAATGAACTGTTTGCTCATTGCTGTTCATTGGCGGAGGGAATGTGGAGTTTTCACCTACTCGCCACATGACACCCCCGCTGGACACCAGTGGGTCGACGTTACTGATCGTGACAGTGAAACGATTGAAGTATGGATCGGTACTGGTGACAGCAGGAAAAACCACTTCAACTTCGCCCATTCCTGGTGCAAGCGTGAACGAGTCGGGACTTGGACATGTTATGTTGGATGGAGCTTCGTCAAAAGAAGAAGGAACAAAATTAAACACACATGTTAAATGTCGGAAAAAGGGTGCCAGCTATACTTGACTTTTGTAGGGGATATTTCATAAAAAAAAATTTAATTACAATTGAACAAAGTGGGTGAAAATCCTTTATTGGTTTGGAAGTTTTTGTTTGTGTGCCACTGTAAAAATTATTTTTTTTTAAACGAATTAGTTGCGATGGTACATTATGCCATGCACTCTGATCCCATTAAGCTAACGATAACAAATTCCTTTCAGGATAAACGAAGTGTCTTTGTGCATTGACTCACCTTTACATCCTAAAACCTCAAACCGTAGTGAGGGGTACCCTTCGTACTCTATGACCACAATCCGGATAAAACGAGCCACGGTGGGTACGTAAAACAGATGTCTAACAGGTGTGTTTACATCCTCGTTCCCAGGAAATACCTTTTAAAGTGTTAAAATAGAGTGGAAATCATGACTTTAAATATTGAACCTTTGTATTAACAGGGATTAGCAAAAACATAATCTTTTAGCAACTGTTTCTTCCAATTTGTTCTCAACATATTCATATTATCATTTCTATTTTTTTACTGCTTTAATGTAGTAACACTGTCACGGGGATTTAAGCCAAAACGTGTTAATATATACCCACAAAAGGAATTTTCCAAAAATCAAACTTGTTTTCACCAATCCCCATAAGACAAGTTGGTTCCCGTGAACTTAAAAACAATCGACTTTTCAACCTGTATGTTTTATTCCAACCAAAATAATTTTAGTGTATTTTATTGTTTTTGTTTAATTCCTAAACTCTCTAAAGAAAGCTTATATTTTTGGGCGCAATGAGGTCCGCCTTGCCAGCAAACTGGTTCAAGGTCCGTAGGCCTGGCAAACCGTAGGCCTACACCATTGACACTGATTATGCAGTGGGAACCAGCCTATCCCACAATAAGGACAGAATTATTATCCGGTGGCAGTTTATTCGAAACACACAAAAGATATTGTGTAAACCTTATCTTATTTTAATCGTCACCTTGCAAGCCGTCAAATTTTCGAATATACAGCACGGAGAAAGCCTCTTTAATTCATCTCATTATCAACCACTTATTGAAGCTTTTGTAGTGTACAATGAAGACATTTTGTATTATCCAAAGTGTAATGTACATGGACAGAAAGTTTGACGTGAATGTGCCGCCCGACCTACCATTGTGTTTCTCTTTCTGTTCATGATCGTCATCCAATTGTCAGAACTGGTGACCTTGTAATCTACCCGGAATTCGGTCACCCATTCCATCATGGCCGAATCGCTATGGTTACCGCCTTGGGTGAGGACGCCCTCTACTCTCAATGCCTGTCCAATGTCCACAGCAAGCCAAGGTTCGTCATCTGTGTTGTTTGTTGCAGGGCACCACCCGCCTAAGGTTGTGCCTTCATTGCCGTGACCAACATTCAGCCGGCCGTTAGCGGGGAAACAGTCATTTTCATCAAGGTCGCTTCGCCAACTTGAAGCTGTAAAACTTGAGTCGGGCACACTTTCATCTTGTACACCCAGTGGCTGAAAGCACACATCTATTTGATAAGGATTTGAGACCTATTTATGATTATTCGGCATTTGAATTGACCGGGATAACCCACGAAAGTCTTTCGTTGGGGTCCTTTTTTTGTAGCCGACGTGAAAGGAACTCACCGTATACAGGCAGGAGCGGCGGAAACGGGGGAGGGGGCAGGGGACCCCCAGATTTTCCCAGGCCAACAAAAGTGCCCCGCTCGCGGTTATAAATGTGCCCCTCGAGATGAAAACAACACTGCCCCTCAAACGCACACGTATGAAAGCACCAAAGAAATTGTCTCCTCTCTTGTAATGCAAAACTGCCCCTGAAAAACACAAGTAGCCCTCTCGCATTAACAAGATTGTGCACCCTCTCGAGATGGAAAACTACCCCTCGAAAGCGCGAATACCTCTCTCGCAATAATAAAATGGTGCCCCTCTTGAGATGGAAAATCGGCCATCAAAAGCAATAGTGCTCCTCTCGCTATTACTTCTCGAGATAGCCTTTCGCCAAGGCCATCGTGGCTTAGAGCGGCGAGGCTGCGAAGTCCCGAAGCGACTGGAGCAAATATTAAGTCAGCACGCACGAGTGGCAAAGCCACGAGGCCTTTTCCAACTTGATTTTGTTGAATTATCCATAGTTTTTATGCAAATAAGAAGAGTGCTGAAGGTTAACCAACCACAACGCGGATTTTGCCTAGTCGCTTCCATTTTTAAAAGAAGGGTGAGTAAGGAAAACGTAAGAGCAAATAACTTCAAGTTCAGATGAAAAATAAGTTCATTCACTCAAATAATTTCTTGAAATACTTTTATTAGTACAATTAAAATAAGATAATGTAAGAACAATTACGCGGTCACGGTCTCGTGGAAAACTAGACTCAAATTTTTTGTTTTTAAATTTTGTCTAATGCGGGCAAGTTAGCCCTAAAGGGGCCGGGTTATTTTGACCATCTCTCAGCCGGGGGGGAGGGATTCCGACCCCCCCCCCCCTAAGATCTCGGCCATCGAGAGACGAAAAATTTTGAAACTCAGCTCATGCATAGAGCAACTCTTCCTAAACATACCCAAGAAATTTCATGACTATAGGTCAAAGGGTTTTGGAATTATGGCTAAATAATTATTCATATGTACGAATGGCAATTCTGCTCTGTGTACACGACGTATATGCGAAAATTCATTTTTCACGGCGCGTAGCGCCGGAAAATTTTTCACTACGCGGCAACCCGTGGTCCGATTTTTATGTTTTTGGTATCAAAAGATGCGCAAAGCTCGAGGCTAAAAAGTCATAACAGCTCGGGTAGCGAAAAAAAATTTTTTAGAGGCTATCACGGAAAATGTTGAGGGGGGGGGCGGATTCCGCCCCTCCGGCCCCTTTAGGGTTAAGCCACGATGGCCTAGGTGCAAGGCTATTCTCGAAATGAAAAACTGTCCCTTGAAAGCACAATTAGTGCCCCGCCAACATCATTAAAACTGTGCCCCCTCTCAAGATGGATAACTGGCCCCTAACAAAATAATAGTGCTCTTCACGCGAATAAAAGGGTCACTGAGCTGGGCATCAAAAGCAACAGTGCCCCTCTCCCGATAAAAGAAATGGTCTCCTACATAACTAAGTAAAACAACACAAAGAGCAAGATGGACAACGTATTCATAATTTGTTCCAAAAAGGAAGCACCTTTCGTCGTTGTGAAAGTGGAGGAAAAGAAAATGGTCCCATTCATTTCGCTATAAACCTATATTTTTCTGAGCAAGTGCCCCTTTTTTGGTGCCCCCCCCCCCCGGTTTGAAAAAACATTCCACCGCCCTTGATTAGTGGTGAGAGGAAACCCCCAGAATGATATTCTAGAGAGAATCCATGGAATCAGGCAGGGACTGAAAACCCAATCCACATTTTACTGACCCGGCGGGATTTGAACCCAGGTCGCAGCATTGGAAGACAAAAAGAGGTACCGCTACACCAAAACCCGATTTCCTAAATTAATTTAAAGAGAAAGACCCCTGTAGATAAGTCTCTCTAAAATAAAACGTATTGACTGTCCTTACCTCGGAATTTCCTTGCATTGTTTAATATAATAAACGAGACTTGTCAGTGTGCAGTAGCGGCTCTGCAGAAGCGCATGGCAGCCTACCGAGTAGGCAATAGTCAAATCATTCAATCTTTATTTAGTTCCCTTTTAGCAGTGGTATGACGAAAATTGCATGCAGTGCGCGGTGCGATCGGGTGGTGTACATGTACCCCACACTGACACGGCGTTTAACCAATACCTGCCTCATTTGGCAGTATAGGTCGGGCATAGGTACTAGGTACATATGTAGGGGTCATTTGAAATTGATTTAGAGCCAATTAGCACCATTATAGCGATTCTCTATGAACAGAAAACAATAATGGTGATTACGTTTTAAACCATTCAAGCATGTCATGCTGGTCTGGCACTCCGGCCAGCAACGAGGTAGTCTTGTGTGTAACATCAACCAGTCTACACGTGTCCCTGCATGTATTTTGATGCTGAGCTACCCCACGCAACACTCAACCTATCCACCGCTGTGCATCCCGCACTGAAGCAATGAGGTACCAGTGACTACACTAGCCACACGCAGTTATTTTTTTTTCTATGTGAACAAAGTACACTACCTCTGCAACCAAGAAGTTCCATGCGGAGTGTAGGCCACACATTGTACTCTGTGGGTAGGAGCCGGATGATCTTAGCCGTTACTGGCGTGGCAAATATCATGGTCACCGGTGACTGCTCATCAACATTACCTGTGAATTCCTAATGGGGAAAGGAAACGTGTTACTTTGAGGAAATAAAATAAAATTCGTTCTTGAGGGGCTGTTTAATGTACCATATCTGTAGGTTTAGTGGAATGTTTTCCTACCACAATGTCATTCGAGCCACCCGGCCCTTACACCCGGGACCATTCACCACTGGAATCATTCAGGCCAAAAACAGCCATTAAAATAACAGACTTGCCCGTGAATACAATTTGACTGTTCCATTTTGGTCAAAGGGGTTGATCAGTTCATTGGTACACATGTCTATGTAAATATGCACAAGCACACTAGGTTTTCCCGCCAATTTCAACCCATCCAGTACGGTCGCCCAAGCGACAACCCCTCTGGTGGATGTACCATGTCCCATACTAGTATTTAGTGATAGGTGATAGAGACTGATAACCTCCGGCATGGTTACCACAAAATTAGGACTATATACAACATAGAAATGTGAGTAGACTTTACTCCACTCAGACTCAGGGTGTGGTTTTAAACTTTTTTTTCATAGGTAAACACTTTCCTAATATCTCCCTTACATTCCATAGCTGTTCTCACGAAGTGCACAAAACCTAAAAAAAAATCGATCGATTTTTTGATTTGGAGTTTTACCAGGCTTTCTGTTATCTTTGTCTCAAGGAACACTTTGACGAAGTTCCTAAAGGAAATATGTGTTTACTTTCCATATTTAATGTAAATAAACATTTGACAAAGTGACCGAACTAAGTTTTTCCCCCGTTTTAACGAAGTGTAAATCAACCGTAAAATGTCATAATTATTTGACAAAAACTCGCCTCTTTGACAAGGCAAGAGGGATCATTCATTGGTCAACACTCGTCAGCATCAGAGCGTACGCACGCGCGCAGACAACGCTGAAAGTAACAGACGCGGCGCGCTCAACTGTTGTAAGATGCGCAAATGTATTTCTCAGAGTAGGCTATTTTGTTGCACCTTTAACCCTAAAGGGGCCGGGTTATTTTGACCATCTCTCAGCCGGGGGGGGGGGGCGGATCTCGGCCATCGAGTGACGAACAATTTTGAAACTCAGCTCATGCATAGAGCAACTCTTCCTAAACATACCCAAGAAATTTCATGACTATAGGTCAAAGGGTTTTGGAATTATGGCTAATTAATTATTCATATGTATGAATGGCAATTCTGCTCTGTGTACACGACGTATATGCGAAAATTCAGTTTTCACGGCGCATAGCGCAGGAAAATTGTTCGCTACGTGGCAACCCGTGGTCCGATTTTTATGTTTTTGGTATCAAAAGATGCGCAAAGCTCGAGGTTAAAAAGTCATAACAGCTCGGGTCGCGAAAAAAATTTTGTTTGAGGCTATCGCGGAAAATGTTGAAGAGGGGGCGGATTCCGCCCCCCCCCCCGGCCCCTTTAGGGTTAAACATTCACAGGAAGTGACAAAATCTGTGAATAGAGTAATAGGGAAATTATACGGCCTCTTCGTATTGATGTTCTCATGCAGTGTTAACAAGTTTGATTAATTAACTATGGTTAAATTAGGAAACAGGTGTGAATTAGCAAAGAGCAAAATATAGGCTGATGATCAAAGCTGAAATGCCTGAGTTCTGTTACTGCTAACGGTAAAGAAAGTCTTTGGGGAAACAAAAATCAGCTTCAAATTACGATTATCTCTTGAAATTGTGCCACATTTAGAGTTATGTTTTGGCACTTTGTGAAATCGCCTACTATAATTAAAGTATATCCTCTATATATTACTAGGCATTCCCTCCGAATTTAATAGTGCATACACTGTATGGTTTCTAGGAGAACAATTTGGGCGTTTCGCAAGCAATGTGGCACCAAAAGTTCGCCACGGGGAGTTCATTTGTCCCCGTGCATTGTGGGAAATGGTCGACAAATTCGCAACGCGAGCTATTTGAAGTTGTTAATTTGTCTGATCAGTATTTCGCAAGCGTGTGATTCGAGTATTTGTTTGCCCTTTTCTTTTCTTTGTATCAATATGGTGGGGTTTTTTTGTGAGGCGACAGAACGCTATGCCTCAATTTTTAACAAATTAACTCAAGTTGTCTATTGATACTTGTTTAAATAAGCCGTGTTTGTCGACCGAAAACTTGAAAAATTGACTCCGTGCCAAACTCTTGGTGGCGCACTGCATTGTGAAACGCCCAAATTGCATGGGTCTCACTCTCTTGTGATATATTTTACCTGGATATTGCCACTGTTATCTCTGATGCTTCCCAAAGAAGCGGCGTCTGTGTTACTGTACTGGATCTGGTATCGTTCAATCCATTCATGAGTGTCAATGAAGCCACCTCCTTGGGTTATGACGCCCTCAACTTGCAGCGGACGACCGAGAAAAATCTAAGTGTGAAATGCAGATAATAATTGACATACACATTCAGTTTCCTAACAGCAAAACATTGTTCATGTCAATGACTTTGTTGCAAAACAGAAATGTTTACGAGTCGAAAAATTGCCCTAATTAACTTAATGCAAGAGGTGATTTCTTTGATAACAAACACCTTCCGAGTCCCGTGTACGAATGGCCTAAACTTCAACGACCTACATTTTCGAGATTTGCATCACGTCTCTGGCACTCCTTGCAAGGCAATCAGTCTTCAAATGTCCGTCTTCAAACCCACCTCTTAAATTTGTAAGAACTTACGACAGCCTGATATTTTGATCCTAACAAGATCTTCTTCAGAAGCAAATGGCAGTGATACAAGAAAAAAAAATGTTTCGGAGTGTTCGGAGGAAAAACAGAAGATAAATAAATGGGGGACGGACCAGTCTGGGTGAAGATCAAAGGGGATTAGGAGAGGGAATGGACTCTGGAGTGGAAGAAGGAACATTGAAGTGTTATTGTTAGTAGGATCAACCTGGGGTGGGGGGTTGACGGACAGATTATTTTCTCTCACAGATAGTGACTTTTATTTTAAAACATGATGACTTTTCATAGACTGGCGCCTTTGAGTGACTATCCCGAACCACACGATAATCCTGTAAAATCATCGGCCTGTGGTAGGGCAATATTCTGGTAACACAAACCTGTATCCATGATGTGTTTTTGTGTTCTTCTCTTGGACACCACCCTCCACGCGGCCGGTTGGAATTGTCACCCGGCGGAAAGTTGAGTCGTGCATTATTTTTACTGCAATCATGTCTGATGTTATTCTCATTCTTCATATTCGGTAACGAACTAGAAACGTGGAGGCTACTCTTGGCGATGCCCAAATCCTCCATACCAAGCGGTTCCATGCACAACTCTATTACAAATGGGATATACGAAGATAACTGTTAATGCAATAGTCAGAGTGTTATACGCTGCAATTATTGTTTTTGCCAAAGAAACGGCAATGGATGGCAATCATCTTGTATTGCTGAAAACAACCACTGTTTGACACAAAATGTGCATACTTTGGTCCCAATTGCTTCTTTGGTGGGCACACCCTACTTTTTTGGCAACAATTAATGAGTTAATTAATGAATGGATGGCAGTCGTTTATTTAACAGAAAAGGTTGCCAAACCATAGCGAGGTTGCATAAAAACGTTGAATATGGATGTCAAGTGGAGTGCATTTTAGTAGCAAACCTCATGTCTATGAAGGAATCATGAAATTCAGTTATAGACAAGTAGGAATGTAATCTCAGTTTCATCATCTTTATACTCCTAAGGACAAAATGGTTGGTGTTGCAACAGTTCTCATCTGCTTCGCAATTACAGACCTAAACCATGGAGAGAGGTAGTTTGCTTCCTTTTTGAGTTGTTAAATCTTCTCCATAGTTGCACCTTTGAAGATTCATAACGACCCCAAATATATGTTTTGTTTCAAATAGACATGAGCCCATTCTCATTTTCATCGAGGTCAACAAAAGTTGGTTATTGTTTGAACTATCAAGTTGTTATGTTGCACCGAAGATGAGCTTATATTTGTGCTGCTAAATGCGTTGTAGCCAGCTTCAGGTGACATATCATGCTGGGTCTTGATTATCTGGTAGCTTTCCAAGCTCATTTTGTTTTTCATAGTGGACACAGCCAAGATCACTAATTTGTGCAGGAAAACAAGCACATTTTTTTTGACAAAGAGAGACGCCATTAAAATGTTATTTCATTCCGCCCAATCGTTCAGAAAGTTGACTTCAAGAACAAGTGCGTTTATTGGAGTGGTAAGAATGACAGCCTTCTTTAAAAACATCGTGCTGCTTGCGTGTTTTCCTATTAATGCATAAAATGCCTTATAAAATAATTAAGGGTTGCACATATTCATATCTCACTGTGCAGACCTTTGTGATTACAGCACTATAATTAAGGACACTTCAACAACCATGGCAAGAAAACAGCATGTTGTTAATGCAAACGGAATTCAATACAATTACTATAAGCCAGTTAGGTATCTCAATGTCAAAGGTCATTCGAGATGAAATCACTGACGTGATGATACACGATGTTACGCGGACGCCCATTCTTCTTGTATTGTTGACAATTGCCCCCAACGTGGTGCCTTTTGATTTTTCCCCTGTAGCGCCTACCTAGAGCAAAAGTTTTAACTGAAATTTCACAGAAAGTGAAATTTCACTAAACACTCCTGTTCTAAACACTCCTGTTCATAAATCGAGAGTTTATTTACCCGTAACAAAGCTAGAAGAAACATTTATTTTGGCGTGATTTTCATAAGTGAAACCTTTGAAAATGCCCCGAAAAATAAGAAAATAAATTTCTGACAAACATCTGGCTTGGTAGGTAAGTAGAGATAATAATTATTTATCAAAATTTATGAAGTTTACAGACATTCTTAAATGTTAATTTGGAATTTTCCGAGAGTTTTTTCAAGTGCGCCACGTTAGGGAACACTCCGCCAATTTGTGCCCAATTTCCGGACGCCACCGTTTTTGAATTTCGGATTGAATTTTATAAAACCAAAATTGTTCACAGATGTTAAATAGCAAGCATTAATATGGTAAAAGTATTAGTATTTTACTGCATGAATTTGAGGTTTGTCAACAAAGAGGTTTGGCAACACCACACGAGGAAAGTCGGGTAAGCTTCGAAGTTCGCCACGTCAGGGAACACGACTAAAATTAGCACGCGACCGTCGTGCGCCCGTCTTCCTGCGCATTCATGCGCCTTCGATGAGCGTTCGATTATCCCGAATGCAACCTCGTTCCAATGGGTACGAGATCTTGCTGCGCCATGTTGTTTGCCATCATGCCTTGCGCGATCTCAACCCCTGGATTTGTCTCATTTAAATGTGTCAAAATATGGCACATTATAATCAGGCTGCAGTTTATCCGTTTAACGTGCCGACGCCATCTTTAAAATGTTGAAAGTTGTAATTTTGAAGAATCAATCCTTTCAAACATAAGTTTTGGACGTTGCGATATTTAGCAACGATTTGTATCTAATGTACGTACTCCTTTCGTCCCTTTACAACCGCAGATACAGGTTGTTTTAGCGAAAAACGAGGCTGCCATAATCCATAACGTACAGGCCCCGCGAGATTTGAATAACAACAAAACATTTCGTGCGTGACGTTGTGACGTGCAAAGCACGCTAGCGCATATATGGGTGCGCCTTGCGTACAATCTTCGAAATGCGCGCGCAGTACGCTCAGAATAGCCAGTCAGACATCGTTTACGTGTGTGTACACAACATAAATATCACGGCCTCAGGAGTTAGTGAAGGATTGCGCACGCGCCCATGGAATTGGCTTATTGTAAAATGCAGAGGGGGAATAATTTTCAAAAAAGATTCTTAACAAATGAGAGACAATTATTTGACGGTAGAATAAAACCACATGGCTTGGTGGCTGTCACTTTAAATATTGGTTACCATCGATAACCATTATATATCGTCACCAACACCACGAACTGACACTCACGCGATAGTGGACGTCAGTTCGTGCAAACCGCGTAATCAGCAGTTTCGGTTCACGAACTGACACCCAGGTAACCATCGATAATTATAACCGTATATTCAACCAAAAAAGAAAGTACCACCCAATACTTTTGTCTAACTCAAACACTACTGCGCAACTTTTGCTCAAATAACGTCTTATCAGTACAGATTTTTTAGCAATACAGCCATACTCTTTATTTGGCACAAAGTAGCGATAACGTGTACAAAATTATGCAATTGATGACAAATGATACCCGAAACAAAGTTGCACTTTTGTATACGAGTAAGTTGAGTGTGAACTTTTCTTCTCTAAAGTGACTGTCACAATATATGCGCTCTCATAGGAGACCTTACGGCGACCAAAATTATTTAAATAATTTTAACAATCGCAGCAATGACGCAAAAAAATGATAATTTTCTGTAAAAAACAGCGTTGACCCTCCCCCCTAATATTTTTGAAGAGTGTCATTTTGCTTTTTTAAAACAAGTGCCTTTTTTGTTAAAACATGTGCCATTTTACAGCGCGACCGTCGCCCTGAAAAGTGCCATGTATTGTCCGACAGTGTGCATGACTGTCAGGCTTGAACAGCGCCACCATTGGAAGATGGTACCTCCTCTAGATACCCCTCCCCCGGGTATAGGGTAGGCTACAAGTGAATCTCTTTAAGGAACACGATTTTTCTTTTGTTAGGCGTCGATACTTTTGATCAGACAAAAGGTTTCAGTCTCAGGAGAATTTGAAAACATCTTATTGTTGTTGCTGAACTAATGTTATAATCAGAGAAAAGAAGACCTTGTAAAAGTTTCTACAACCCCCAAAAACAGAAATACCGAATCGTTGTGTTGTAAAATATACCCCTTTGTGAATGAAATCAGATTGAAAAGTAATCGGACTGAACGATTAGTCAAGAATTGAGAGGAAAAGTGCAAACCCGGCTATTATAGTTAACAACCGAATGATTATTCATTCATCACAGGCATGTGTAATGGTTACCATGAACCCAGCACAAATATTCAGTTTACACCTGACACGTGGGTAACAAGTTTTCTCATGCATAACCATATGTATTTACGTGGCAAATTTAAATCATACTGTATATGAAAACGAGTTCACATTATTTTACTCTTAGTAGGCCATGGGCCAAAATCTGTACTAGGTCTAGAATTTGAGGTTCGTCTTAACTTTTTGGTGTCAGCTTGCAAAAAGGTCAACTTTACTAATTCGATAGTGCTGAATCTGAATCTGGCTGTTCACTCTGGCCCAAATTGCACATAGACATTATGGCGACATTTTTTTCTCATGATTTTGCCTATTTTTGGTCAAAAATAGTATTTTTGTCATAACTTCTATGTTTTAAGTTCAAATGCTTTCAAATTTGATACAACACATAAAAAGAAAGTCGGCATGAATATATTCAGTCATTATTGAACGCGCGACACGGTGCTTAAAGTTTATTTTTGTAGAATCGATCCTTTCAAACATGAGCATGATGAGACTTCGACGCACAGTGGGCCAGAATGCAGTCAAAGTGTGCAAAAATTAAATAATCATCAAAAATGATTGATGAAGTTAAAATTAGAAGTACCTTAGGGGTTTGCAGTCCCGTAGATTTCAATGGCAGTATTTTCAAACTATCGTGCTAATTTTGTCGCAAAATGCATTTTTGATGTTTTTGGTCAAATGAATGTATTGATCATAATTTCCAAAATGTATATTTTATAACATTTTGAATTTTATTTTATAAGTTGACTGCTTTCTATTTCATAAAGTCGCAACGGTTTCTCAAAGTTGCCAAATTTTATTATTATTTTTAAGAGCAGCATTCGTAGTTCTCCTGTTCACAGGAGTATATAATACCATAAAACTTACAAAAAAATAAAATACGGGTGAAAAAAAATATTCTTAGGATGTTTTCTTCCTTAAACAAGTTTATAAACTGAATGTATATCGCTCCAATTACAAAAAGCGACTTTTTACTGTTAAACGTTTTTATATTAAAAACAATAGGCTATATTTACGTCCAGTTCATTAATAAACGGCGAACATGGGGTCTTAGAAACGCCTCTAACACGCAGTATAGGAATTTCTAGCAAAAACCTGGCATCAACGTAAAGCCGAGGCTGAGGTGGAAACGTTAAAATTGAAATTTTGGCAGGAATCGGCGGGAATTTTAAGAGCAGATTTCGCACTTTTCATGTTCACAGGGGTATGTGACACTACCAAAACTTACAAAACAAATAAAATATTAATGGGAAAAAAAATCTTAAGGATGTTGTCTTCCTCAAAAAAGTTTAAAAAGTTGAAAATGTCACATTCACTATTTTTGAATGTTGGCACACTTTGAGGCGATTCTGGCCCACTCTGCGACGTGGCGTTATAAGGATTTATATTAAATTTAAGTACCTCTGTCGTCCCTGTACAACACAAATAAATCACAAGTAAATCACAAGTCATCCAGTTTCCAGTAAATGAGTGACACACTCTTTTTTTTAAACCTGGGACACTTTTGCGAAGCGCCCACGAGCTGCCATTTCTAAAAATGGGCGTGTAAAAATGCAGTGAAAGCTGGTCTTCCAACCACATCGGGAAAGTGACTCCAGTGCCAAAACGTGAACCGTAATTATGCCTTTAACATTATAAAGGAAAACAAGTTTAACCAAACAGAAAGGACCCTTTTTCTATGGTTCGACAGAGCGTTTTTTTTAGATTGCATACATTACAGAAATGCCTGCCCCAAAATGAATTTGAATGACTAAACACACGCCTCAAAAGTCTCTTGCGAATTTGAATGTTGTCAAGTTAGTTGAATAGTTAAATTGGATTGACATTTTGTTAAATCGAATGACGCAAAAGTACTTTTGCCTCGTCATAAAACGAAATCGAATGATCATTTTCAGCAGCGTTCAATTTCGCGCGAAAAAGAACTGCGCTGTGGTTAAATTGACTGCTCTTTTGCCGACATTGAATTGGCATGAAAAAAAGTGTTGTGCTATTGTAACTATAGGTAACCTATAGTTACAATAGCACAACACTTTTTTGTCATGCCAATTCTTGACTAAGCGTTGAGGCCGATTCTGTTTTCCGGTTGGAACGTTCATAATACGTTTACAATCTGTTTTCACAAAAGAGCTAATTTGCAACACAACACTTTATTCTTAAGATGGAATTTGCGTTGGGAAGATGTTAATTCAGTAGTAAGTTTTGCCCTTCACCGACGTGTTTGTCCGTCGGAGATTATAGAATCTAATAGTTCGGCGCTGTACATTGTGTTTATAATCTCCTACTAGGTTTTGACAAGTGTAATGACAAATTTGAGAGGGAATACCATATGTAACCTGCCATAGCATAATGAAAAATAACCCCCACCTTGACTTTTCACGTTACGTCCATCATATTAAAGCGCAAATCACTGGCAGTCCAATGATACCAAATTTATTTCTGTAGCTTAATTTATTCCAGAGATATAACGCAGGAACTTCGACAGTGTCCTGCCAAGTTTCGCTATCCTCATTTTCAGAAAAATGGCATTAATTAAAAGACACGCATTGCGCCACCAACGGCAGTGAAAACGGTCTTCAGTTTTTCCTCTTTTGTGGGTATGTTTCACCAACAAAAAAATAGACAGTATGAATCTTGGATATCTTGGCTACTCAAAAATACAAAACAATCAATATCGATTGTGACATGATTTTTCTAGTATATCTGACTTCAGGCGTCGATTACTCAAAACATGATTTTGGTGGGCATTTCTCATTTTCCTCAGTAGGTCACATTTATTGGAAATACAAATGCATTACGTTCCATAAAGAGTTTCACTTGCAGCCAACTACTATAGGTGAAAAATGTCACCTATTAGAAGTGGAGTATTTTTACATCAGTGCAAATAAGTTATACCATTATTACTTTCCCCCGGAAATTAAGCCGAACCGTATAATAACATTATAAGACAACAATTCCTATAGGGTCCGGGAGATTTTGGTCAACGGAAGCACCTACTTATCGTAACAACTGCAACAAAAATGCAAAAAAGAAACTTTACTGACTGGCCGTGTTCCCCGCAGAGTAAGGGTGAACAGGGGCAACACGGGACGCGATCTTTTTCCCCAAAAAGACATAAGCAAAAATGGTATGTTATCAGGTTTTGGACTTAACTTCCCTAAAATCATGAGCAAAAAATATGTAAAAGAAAATCCATGAAGAAATGAAAATCGGACTTTAGTTTCCTATAAAAAAAATCCTCCAAAGCCGCAAATTAGAAAAGAGGAAAAAAAAATGGAAAAATATGGTCACACCCTCCCATCACAGCACCATGGCATTATCCAGCTGAGCAAAAAGGAGAGGGGCAAAATATTGTTAACATTTGAAAATTGTTAACATTTCAGTTTGAAAACGATAACTTTAATTTTCTCTTGGAGATTATCCCAGATCCGGCAGAGTATGACATAAATATCAGATACATGTAATTGTAAACAATTTCCCACAACAGAAAACAATTGGTGGAAGTTTGTGTAAATTGCAGTAAACGTATTCGAAGATACATTTTGGAACTCAAAACAATCGCATGAAAAATCAAATAAGACACCTATAGGCCGTGGGCCAAAGCCTGTAACGTGCAGTTTCGTCTTAATTTTTTTAGTGGCTACTTAATTTCTCGGTTATAAGTAGTTTGGAACATGTTAATTGATATTATACAATGTGCACATCACATCGTTTGCTCAAATTAGAAAAAAAAAGAGACTGTTTCCCCAATGTAACTGTACCACATGAGGGCGGTCGCGATGCATCGCTGCCATTGCGTACAAGCCTCGCCTCCACGGTCGCGTGCGCGTTCTTCTATCAACCCCTGGCCGTGGGAAATATGTAAACGGCGACGCTGACTGGCTAAAACAGAGCAAACTGCGCGCGCACTTCGAAGTCTACGCGCCCCCTATCCGCTCACGCGTTATCTCCTACACGTCAAGTAACGTACGATTTTTTTTCAAGATTGCACGATGCCTTTTCGATTTGGATTCCGGAAGCACAGTTTTTCGCCCCAAAACATGTATTCTGGGTAAATAAATGGGGGAAAAAATAGTGTGTCACTCATTTACTGGAAACTGGATGATTTGTGATTTACTTGTGATTTATTTGTGTTGTAAAGGGACGGACAGAGGTACTTTAACCTTATAACGCCACGTCGAAGTCTCATCATGCTCGTGTTTGAAAGGATCGATTTTACAAAAATAAACTTTAAGCACCGTGTCGCGCGTTAAATAATGACTTATAATATTTATGCCGACTTCCTTTGTATGTGTTGTATCAAATTTGAAAGCATTTGAACTTAAAACATAGAAGTTATGGCAAAAATACTATTTTTGACCAAAAATGGGCAAAATCATGTGGAAAAAATGTCGTCATAACGTTTATGTGCAATTTGGGCCAACGTGAACAGCCAGATTAAGATTCAGCCCTATTGAATTAGTAAAGTTGACCTTATTGCAAGCTGACACCAAAAAGTTAAGACGAACCTCAACTTCTAGACCTGATACAGATTTTGGCCCATGGCCTACAACGCCCATTGTTATTCTACGAGCTTACTATTGTTGTTGTTTTTGTTATTATTCTCCTCAGCAAATTCTTCTCCAGAACTGTTTGTCAAAATGCAAACATATATGAACTTCAATTGTCAATACATGAATGCAAAACCCACCGAAGATGTGCTTTATTTGTGATTACGTCATTATCGCGTCATCATGGGACACGTGACTTCACTTTAAAAAAAACCCAATAAATTCAATCTTTGAAATTCAATATAAAATCGACCGTGAAAGACCGAAACTTGAATTTTGCGGGAATCGACATTTCCATACATGGTCTTCATCCTATTTCAGAACACAAAATAATATTTATTTCAGGTCAGATAAGAGCAATGGAAATCGAGGGCCGAACATTTAATATAGCCCATATTAGGCCCCCCAAAAAAGTCTCCGGTTTCTGGTATGCGCGCGCGTCGCCGTAGCCATGCGCGTCGGCAAAATGAAAAAGTTGTTTTATCAATGGAAGATGATGTCTCAAAACCGCCAAACTCATTGGTTTGACTGGAATCATGCTGCTGCACAATTTAAACGTGTTTTTAGATTGGGTTATGGTCAAAAATAAGCTTTATGTGGCCTCTCTGGACTTCCATATATTTGCACTAAGTTTAGTCGGGCACCATTTGCAGTCATCAGCCGACATTTGAAGCAAAAAATCAGGTAAAAAAAAAAAGCCGCGTCGCCGCACCACTCTTTAAGCAAGCTCCATACCAGAAACCGGAGACCTTTTTTTGGCCTTATTCATAAAGGTTCATTTTCCCTATCTTCTGGAAACTCTAGCTGTGCCGTTTCTTTATTTACACATTTTGCGCAATAAACGGTTAGCTTCTGACGTCACTTATTCTAAACACAACCTTTATTGTATTGACCTTTATTTGATATACTTGTGACCGGCAAGACTTCAATTTTTGTAACTATGCTGCCAGGTCCCGTCTGTAAAAGTGTCCTTGTGTCGATGTATTATATTTTTAACATAAACGAGCGATGCGAAAGTTGTCGAAGCATTGCGAGCGCCCTCTTGTGTTTTCCATTGAATATAGCATACTGAGTTGCGTAATTATCTTGCATACGGCATGCAGTGCGAAAAATATTTTATTCCTTGCAGTTTTTCAAAAGCATAGGGATTCGGACGCACATTCCTTGAATTTTTCGTTAGTTTTCTTGGAGAGTAAGCAAGCATGGGTAGGTCACTTGACATCTTGTTATCGATGCAGCCAGCCACACCTTATTGCGAGCCAGCTTTATTGTATTTGCTGCGTTTCGTACGTGGTTTTGCCATGGTTAGCATGCCTCATGTACACACGCATCGTGTACATGCATACATGTAGTTTGCCAAAACATCGTCACAGTGAGGCATAGGTACACAGGCCGCAACTGCTCCGGTAAGTTTTTCAACTCCGTAAATGTTGATGTTATTTTAAAAAGCACTTTGCGACACATTTTTATGCCGTGATTACTCAAGGTTGAAAGCCAAGTCTGTATAAAAACATTTTTATGCCATGAAATAACTATCCCAGAAAACCAAGTCTATATGAAATGGTTGTGCATAAGACTTGAATTTTCGGTACCGAACATCCTTGTAATATTGACTGTATACTTGCACATACTTTGATCCTAAATATGTTGAATTATAGGGTCAATCCTCTTTATTGAACTCGAATTTGGATAGCGTGGATGGCAAGAGAAATAAGAGAATAGTTTAGCCTGAAATGAAACACTTGAGATACATGTAGATGGATGTACGAATACAGAATATTAAATACTCTTTTTATGAGCATTGCTGTTTAACAAACAATGTTAAGAAATAAATGTACCGTATAAAATGCACTGTAAATTCATCAATATAGCATAACTAAGGATGTTTATACATGAGCAGATGAAATATTTTGGATGGCACTGATGAATATTTAATATTTCTTCATCGAAACATTTGATGAGATTACTTAATATGTAAAATAATTGTATTACAGCTTCTGCTTGTGGTTCTGGTGGATCTGATGGTCACAAATAGAAAAGCTTTCTCGAGTATACATGTGTATCCTCCTATATCCAGCGTCCATAACATTTGGGGTACGTGAATACTGTTGCTTGAAATGTGCCTAAGAAACTGGAGATTGGGAGATCAATGTATTATACAATTATTGCATAACAAGTGCATATGGAGATTATTTCTCCTTGATTAACTTTTTATGCCGTTAATATTTGTATGCCTCTCTTAAGAAATGTACTTGTAAATTGGCACTAGAATGGAAGTTGAGGTTTATAGAACCGGTAATGCAATTTTTCATTATGACGAGACATAACCAAAGATAAGAAGAGGTGGTTATTTAAAATAATTGAATAATTGGATTCAAAGTCATTGTATATTTGTAAGGAAATTTAATTAAAAATCTAAGTTCTTCTATTTTCTGTTATTACAGACTGCTGAAGAATGACTGTCGTTTTTTGATGTAATAAATACATTTTTATCAATTAAGAGGAATTATATCCCAGTGTCACTTTTGAATTGTCTGCGTAACCTTCCCAGCTCGGTTACATACTGCTAGCCCCTGGCCGCCTTCAGCTGAGTGTCAAGACCTTTTTTTCCGGCGGCTGAATTTTGCAGTTGTTAAAATCACTATGCAATGCCTGGGTAATTAACTGAATAGGTTTTTCTGGCTATCAATCAATCCTACCGAAGTTCATTCAACGCAGTCACCAATCTGGGGGCCGCCCGATAGTCCGAATAAGGTCTAATAGTCCAAAATTTTAGTCCGAAGGTTCGATTGTCCGAATGCACAAAATATCCATAAGAGGGGGTTCGTTAGTCCAAAAATAAAATAAGGTTAGTTAATCCAAACATTTGATGCAATAGTCCGAATATTCATTAATCCGAAGGTCATTCGTCTGAAGGTTCGGTAGTCCGAATTTAGAATAAGGTTTAATTAGTCCGAAGGTTCAATAGTCTGAAAAGAAAATAAGGTTCAATGGTCCGAAGGTTCATTATTCCGAATTGACAACGAGGTGTGATAGTCCGACAAGACTATAAGGTCCGATAGTCCGAATCAACAGAAACGTCCGATAGTCTAAAGTGTCAGACTGACGAACAGTATTGCCCATTCGGACTATCGAACATTATTGTCATTTCGGACTATCGAACCTTATTGTCAATTTGGACTATCGAGCCCAACCGCGTATTCGGACTTTCGAACCTTATCATCTATTCGGACTATCGAACCTTATTGTCGATTCGGACTATCGAACCCTATTGTTTATTCCTTCTGAATAATTAACCTTATTTTTTTGGGCACTAATGGGCCCTCCGTACTATCGAACCTTCATACCCTCCAACCGTGGGACTATTGAACCTTCGGACTAACAAACCTTTGGACTAACAAACCTTCGGACTAAAGAACCTTCGGAATATCGAACCTTCTGACTAGGCGGGCTGTAACCCACCCATCTAACCTATTCCCACTTGTTTCACTAGAAGGACGGGGTCTTGGGTACGATTGTGCTAACATTTTGTACTAGTATCCAACAAAAAAACTTTATTTGGGAGAGTTTAGGCTGACACAGACCGAGCGCCATAACTTTTTAAAAGTATAGGCCAGTTTATTCTACTTGCCATTACTAATGCGAAGCGAAGTTCACGTAATCAAACAATATTGGCTGTGAAATTTGCCGTTGTACGTGAGGTGCCAATTATGGCAAAATGGAAGACTATAAGCTAAAAACACACACACACCCAGACACACACAAAACACAAAAAAACACGTGCAATCATCGGTGTCGCCATAATTTTTCAAGAGGGGGGCAAAGCACATTTTTCTTCCAAAATCATTGTACTTTCTTTAGCATACTCTTGTACTTTCTCTAGCCCCCCCCCCCCCCCCCTCGCGACGCCCATGATTTGCCCCCATCTCATTCTGGAAACTATGCCATTTCCTCATTTACACAAATTTTGCGAAATATGTGTAAAAAGTACTTTAAAGACTGCTAGCCTCTGACGTCACTTATTCTAACCACAACCTTTACTGTGTCGACCTTTATGTGATACTGCTAGCCTCTGGCGTCCTGCAGCCGAGTGTCAAGTCCTTTTTTTTTTGTCCGGGTGCTGAACTTCATGGTTGGTGAAATCACTATGCAATGCCTGGGTAATGAACTGAATAGGTATTTTTCTCCTATTAGTAGTATTGAGCTAAAAAATCAACACACGTGCAATCATGGGGGTCGGCACAATTTTTCTAGAAGGGGGCAAAGCACATTTGTGTCCTAAAATCTTTGCCTTTCTCTAGCATTTTCTTGTACTTTCTCTAGCCCCCTCCCTCTCCCTCGCGATGCCGTTGATTGCATTTGTCCTTTACAATAAAGGCCCACTCCTATACGATAAATTGTAAATTTAGGCACATCCGTAGCCATACTGGTATGTTGTATCCTCTTCCCTTTTCTTTTGTTGATACAAAATGTTGTGCACGAGCTCTCCAGTTCTGATGAAGTGGTGCCCTTGATTTTCCACTTGAACCAGTTGCCGGCAATGTTAATGCCGCTGCGTGACTCCAGTACACAGTCGAAGAAATACAGGAAATCATAGCCCAGGATCCCTGAATCTCCAATGGGTGCGACATACGCGTCCCATTGAAATTGTTGCTGGCCAATATCAATACTGATATAGGGCAATGCCTTGGATGGCAATGTGTTCATTGTTCGCTGTCTGGAATTTCAACCACTCACATGCGAGCTTAGGTTGAGGGCGCTGCTCAGCTGGGATGCTGTCGAAAAGTTCCGAAGAAATAACGGTAACTGCCGCTCCTGTGTCGACTAAGAGTTCGGTCTGTGTACCCTTGAGTTGCACCTTCAAAAATGCAGAAATGCCCTCTGGATTCAGTCCGTCCATGCAGTACACAATCCGTGGACAGAACTTTAAAACGATGGTTGACTCAAGCCCGCGGGAACGGCCGGGGCCACGGTGCTGTGAGTGCTGCAGCACCCCCAACTATTTTGATCGGGGTGTTGGAATATGCTTCAGCACCCCCTACTCCAGGGAAAAAATGTGTTCCAGCGGTTATTGGAAAGCAATAACCTCGGCCATGACGATGGTGGCAAAGTTGATTATGCTTGCCAGGATTTTTTTTCATTCGATCTTTCAATAGGAACAACTGTTCATACCTTTCTCCTGAAGGTTTTTCTGTTCATTTAAAAGTTTCATTGACATTGCAAGCATTCTGTACTCAACATTTACAAATGGCAAGGTTAATTGAAACCAGTCATGCTTTACGCCAATTCCAGTGTAATTTCGTTTTAATAGAAAATAACTATTCATGTTTTACCCTCTGCAAGTTTTTCCTCATAAAAACTCTGTAGACCGATACATTATTGCCTATAGCCCCAAACCTGCCATCTACCGATCATAAACATAAAGATCCATATTTGCCAATCCCTGTAACAACCAAATAACACTGCAAATATATCGACAGCCACATCGTTTGGTGAGTTGGAACTATGTGAATATTTCTATGAAAAGACATTCGTCCACTTCCAGTGGAACCATTTATTTGTTTAAACTTTAAAAAAAAATCTTTTCGGGTTTTTTTAAGTTTCAGTATACTACCAGTATATTTTATCACAGTGCATCCAGAATCCAACATATTCCGGGGTCTTAAGCGGGTCCCTGGTTGTGTTTAAAACTCAGTAACTTCAAAAATGATTTGACTGATTCTTGTACTAAAAGAAAGCTTATGAATTGGGCTTTCAAATCCTAGATTTTGAAAGTGCTACATGCAGAACTTCACTAAAACAATGGTCCCAACATTTAGGTTTCTTTTTTTTTACTCACCCTGTATTGATTTTTCTGGTACTTCAAAGGAACTTTTTAATTGTTTGCCAACTAAAAGGCAATTGTATGTAGATGTATTTTATTTAAGCCCAAACGTCTTGAAGGTGAGTGGGAAGTAGTAATCTGGTTTTGACTTTTTATTACAACTTTGTTTTACTTTGAAAATTTTTATATTGCCATCGAAGCATGAACATTTTCTTGCCATGTATTGTGTAAATGTGCATAAAGCTGCAAAAACTAAGCTCAGCCATATAAATAAATAAGAAACATATAGTTTAATCTGTAAAAAGGGACTGACATCGTTGAAAGCAAGTTCAAAGCACGTCTGGCTTGGGCCGGAAGGAAGTGTCATGTGATTTGGGACGCAATAAAATGAAGATCCTGTATTACTCTATAATTCCCGCAAAGGTCAAGTTTGATCACTCTCACGGTTGATTTTATATTGATTGAAGAATAAATACATTAATCTTTTACTTGACGTATATTAAATTTTTACTTGACCTAGGTTGACGTCATCGTGACGTCACTTCAATGTTAATCTATAACACATCCTGGTCTAGGTACATACTAACTGTCAACACAGTCGGACTCAAAGTTCAGTGTAGATATAAGACTTAAAAATATGCACTTTTAATATGACGTCACATGACTCGTGATGACGTCATGATGACGTGAGTTCGGTACACATCTGCATGTGCTGGTCTATGTGTATGCCAAGTATAAAGGCAATCGGAAAGACTTCAGTGCCGAAAGTTCCGTCCGGCCAATACTGTGGGCACGAGTCTGAGAAAGAAAAGGAAAAAAAATTAACGAAATCAAGGGCTGTTTCGGCAAATTGCCGAAACAGCTAAAAGCAAAACCCACGAAAACATAATTTTGCTGGAAGAAAATCATACACATACATACGCATTTAAAATGGTTTAGCATCCAAGAAGCTTGAAAAAAAAATCAACACTTTGTTTCGTAAAGAATGACCGAAAAAGAGACATTTCCAAGGCAATTTTAGTGAGACTATAATTTGCCTTCCAAGTGGTTAGCACAACACTGGGTTTTAATAAACACAGGAAAAGATGGAAGTAAATGCCACGGGTCAATTGTTTACTTTGTGAATATATTTAAGGAATCTAGATGTTTCTGCAGAGCAACACAAATATGTCATTTATCTATACAGTCACAGCAAAACATCACCATTGCCGAGCAGATTTTCCGTGTATCTGTTCATTGCGAGTGGATGCACTGTTGCCGTGAATGATTATGAGGTGTTATCAGATCCTAAACTTCTGGAGTAAATCTTCGATTGCAAACGTCCATCCCAACCGATTCCCAACTGCCCCTCCAAAATTTCAGCACCGATGCAGCAATTCGTTCAGAGCTAATGGCTTCAATGGACTTATTTCCAGTTCAAATACTTTTCAGAAAGACATCGATATCTCAGCTGTTATATACCCCATATAAAAAAGGTTGAATAGCTTAACACACAGTGGAGAATGCATGCGCTCGGCCAAAACTAATTGCCTATGTTAACTTTGTAATTGGTAGCGCGGTGTATGAGAAGATAAATGATAATGACGCAATGACCGGAATTAATTATTTGTACAGTGTATAAACATTTACTTAAACGATAGTCTTATAATTCGATTGAAGGTATGCAGTGGCGCCCAGCCCAAACTATGGGAGACACCGAGTAAACAAGGCTTTCTTTTTGATTTACGCTCACCTCCCCCCCCCCCAACTCTTCCGAAAAGGGGTCGTGACACCAAGCCATAGCCTTAATGGTGCAGACCTCTTTTTACAGCTCATTCTGATTTATGCTCAAATGACGTTTATAAAGGAACTATTAGGTATACTTGCCCATTTAGGTGAGTAATTACCTCCACCAAGGAGGTTATGTTTTCACAGGCGTTGGTTTGATTGTGTGTCGGGGTGTTGGGGTGTTTGTTTGTTTGTTGGGAGTGTTGGGGGGGTGTTTGTTTGTTTGTTGGTTGGTTGGTTTGTTGGTTGGTTGTTTGGTTTGTCTGCGGACAAGATAACTAAAACAGTTGTGGACGGATTTGCATGAGCATTTGTGTAGGGGTGGTCCTTGGTAAAAGTACGAAAAAGTACCAAATTATTGCACTTATGAGACAAAACGAAGAAACACACATTCACATCACCAAAAAAACCACCAAAATCTTAAAACTGTAAAACGAACAGGAACAGTACTTTTTTAAAACCGAGTGGTTTTATATGAGAAATTATGTGACTGTTTCAAATACATATATCATGACTTTCAAATCTAGTGGGGTAGCAGAGAACAGGTGCGGATGGTTTTACTGAGAGTCAGTGAGCACATTTCGTATACAGTGGGCTAGTCTTCTACAGGCGATTGTTTCAAGTGTACAAACATTAATGTTATCATCATAGGAGGTACAGTTATGACCCTATATAATCTTACAAGCTCTTTTTTTGGATAGATTCAATTTCATGAGATTGTTTACAGGTAAGACTGGAATGCAATATGACATCAGCATATTCAAGGACAGGTCTAACATAACCATTGTACACAGTATTCAGTTCGGAGGCATTAAATCCAAGCCTTTTCGGAGTACGCAACAGAAACATTTTCTTGTTAGCTTTTCCAAGCATTTTCTGAAACATGTGAACAGACAATTTCAGATCCCTTTGCAGCCACAGTCCCAAGACCTTAGTTTCAGAAACATGTGGAATTCTGTCAGTGCCGATGCGTAAGTCACTAAACAAAGGAGAGGTTTGTTTAAGCAGACTTGGATGACCTGACATTTTCCTGGAATTTAGCACACAGTTTTGTTGTTTGCGTCACCAGCCAGCTTTTATTTTTTTTCTTTAAACCTCTAGCGCCTGCACGCCCCTTCTTTATCAGTGTAGTCTTTTTTTTCCGATACGGTTGAATGAAATTCCCGGCTCACACGCCCAGTGTCTCTCGTACGTCAGTCGATAGTCTTTTTACGTGTTGTAATACCCACGCACCCTCCCCACCCAATGAAGTTTGTTTTGTTCTTTGTGTGGTATTCATCCTCGTTTCGTTCTTTTTTTATTTCCCTTTATCACTGAAGCGTGTTAAATACTGAGGTCACCTGCTACTCCTGCGGCATGCAAGGACACTGGTCCCGAATCTATCCACGTTTGCTTACGTCACGGCGGTTTTGTGCATCAGACCAAGACACAGAGCCCGAGTGCAGCCATCGATCAATTAACGTGGCCTGATGAGAGCGTTGACTTGCAAAGCACGGGTATACGTTTTTCATTTTTAGTTTTTCATTTCATGTGTTTGCAGTTTTCGTAATGGGCAGGCAACGTGTTAGAAATGTGATACAAAATCTGTGACGAATAGACAAACGAATCAAAACAGCAGTGAAAGATGAATTCAGTACTTGCTTACGGTTATTTCATTCTGTAACAAATTTCCGAATCAAATAGTAGAAAGAATCTCAGCCGGCTCGAAGCCCGCTTATCAGAAGCCTTTTCAATTCAATTCAATTAAAAATTCACATTTATTTCCATACCAAAATTATAAATACAAGCATAGAATACACGATTAAGTACATACTTCAACAAATAGAGTTCGTCAAAAAGGTGAAAATATAAACAGGTATGGATGCATCTTCTGGAAGGGTATAGGCTTGTGGCTAGATGCCTTTGAACGGACAAACACAAAACAGAAACATAAAAAAAATACACACGGACAGTTGGACCGAGACAGAACCTAAGCATGAAAATGATAGAAAAACTAGAACAGAACGTAACTGTATTAAGAGAGAACAAAAAACCCAAACAATTGCTGAAAAAGCAGATGAGAAGCAAACTATGTATACTACTTCAGAGATAAGAGCTATTTTGTAGGCATGTTTGAAGCAGCCCAGAGATGACAGAGATTTCGTAGATTCGTCAATGGCATTCCAAAGACGAGGCCTGCAGAAACGAAGTGTATTTAATGAGTATGATGTGCGTGTGTAGGATACATAAAGATGTGACTGTTTCGCAAACTGGTTGGATACCCATGAGTGATACGAATTGTATTAAAGATAAAGTACTTCATTTGTAATTTGTGCATTGTGTTCGTTTGAAGCAACAAACGTGCTCAAAATCTCAAGAAGGGTGCTGAACAACTAACCTGATACAGTTTCAGCTCAGCTTCAGCTGTATATTCCGAGAAAAACACCATCCTAGGATCTCGATTTCAAATCAAAAGTTGCTGAATTATGATTTGAATTGGGCCTGAATTCAGCGTCCAAGACACGTTTTCACTGAGCCGATTGCAGCTACGCGGTGTCGCGCACTGATCCGACGAATGATAGCAACCGCGTGCGCGTGTGGGCAGGTCGTGCCAATGCTTGCGCGCGCTTAGCCGAATAACGAAACGAACTACTAATTTGAATTTCCTACGGTGCGTCTTAAGACGTACCGTTGAAAAGGCCTTCTTTTGTTGATTTCTTCAAAATGGCAGCTTGCAAGAAAGAATAAATTCACAGGGAGTTAAGTCCCTATTATTATCTTTCAACCAAGTATGGTTTTCAACAATAATTACGTCACTCAGTTACTTTTTGGATAGCTGCAAACGATTGACTGTAGCTTGGAGGAAAGAAGAAAAGGAGGATGGTAATACATTTGTAATAAATGTGTACATGAAGATGCCCGTATAAAGCTTGTTTATTTCTGGAAGTGCTACAGTATGCAACTGATGGAAAGGAGGTGCAGTGTGCTCACCGGGATGTGACGATGTGCAAATCCTCTTTTTTTGAGTGATGGTTAGTGAATAGACTTTGTTATTAGAAGCTGGAGCCCATACGATATTATTGTTAAGATATGGAAGAATTATAGAGTTATAAAGTAAGATTAGTGATTTAGGAGGAAGAAAAGCGCGAAGTTTAGACATGACACCCGTGTTTCGTGAAATCGTTTTGGTGATGGAAGAAATGTGGTCAGACCAACATAGCTTTTCGTCGATAGTAATGCCTTAAAAGGCGCAGGAGTGACCTTGGGTGATAGGAATATAATATCAATGTGAAGAGAAGCAGTGCCGTCAGGGTGATGAGAAGATTTGCTGAAGAGCATGAATTTAGTTTTGTGGTGATTAAGAGAAAATTTGTTGGCATTAAACCAGGAAGAGACATTGGTGAGTTGGCATGACATTTAGAGAAGATTCAGGGTTGGAGTTATAGTAAGTAATAGCCTTAAAACCTTTGTTTGTTGATTTGTTGTACAAAAGGGGATTGCCACGAGTTGTTGTTGTTAGACCGAGTCCTGGAGGGCCTATGGGCCAAAAATCATTGTGCTAAGTCTGGACTAGCTGTAAGAGCTTTCTTCGGTATTCGATAGTATTAAACAGACCATGATTGATACATTAATATATTAAAAAGCAATCTCACATGAAAAGAGCGTTCAATTCTTTACAAAACGTAGTCAGGATGAATCTTATAACTTGAGGTTCAGACAAACCATGCGGTGTGTATTTTGCTAACAAGTATTTGATTCAATTCTCTTCCCTATAGGCCCTAAGTCCAATTCAAATTGCTTCCAAGTGTCGATGTTTCATATAAATAGGCAAGTCCGTTTTCAATTATATCAAGTGTCCAGTGGCGTAGCCACCGGGGGGGCGTGGAGGGGGGGACCGCCCCCCCCCCCATGAAACCTTGTCACCCCCCCCCCCAGTCGCCCCCCCCACTGAAATTTTGAGTTTCTAAAAAAATTATCATTGATCTAAATCTAAATAGTCGCAAATGATCCACATGATGACCACTGAGAAACGACCCTTCGACCAGCGACCGCGGACCAGTAAGCTGACAACCGGCGTGACATAGCGCATAATGATAATCTAAAATGAGTATTAACACCCACTGCACTGCTCGCTCACACCACGGAACACGTATTATAGACAGGTGGTCCGTGGGTCACACAGTTTCAGTCAGCGAAATCACGCGAATCGGCCACGCACAAACTTTTTCCTCCTTTCTCATAAGCTAAATAATAATAATAGACCAATTAAAATTCCTTGAAATCAGTGGCGTAGCCACGGGGGGGGGGGGGGGGCGTGGGGATAGGGGGGCGACAGAGGGGGCCCCATGAAACCTTGTCGCCCCCCCCCCCCCCCCCACTGAGATTTTGAGTTTCTAAAAGAATTATCATTGATCTACATGGCGTCAATCCTGGGGGGACAGGGGGACTGGTCCCCCCCCCCCCCACTTTTTGAAGGGTGGGGGACACAATATCAAATGTACCCCCCCCCCCAGATTTTTGAACTCGTGTTTCATTTACAGGGCCCTATTATGTACTACAATGTATCTTTTGCTTAGAAAATATTGGTTAAAGTGGTCAGAAATTGCCTCAGATAGCACCAAAGAGCATTTAGAATCCAAAATTTTTCGGGGCCCTTAAGCGGGCCCCGAACCCCACGCCTATAGCTCAGAAATCTGGTAGCTGATTCAATTACTCCAACCTCGAAAACACTGTTCAAAAATATTTATTATGCCTTTAGTTGAGAAAACCTCGAAAATTATGTTTAAATTATTATCTTTTGTGCTTTGAACTCGTGTCTCATTTACAGGGCCCTATTATGTACTACAATGTATTTTTTGCTTAGAAAATATTGGTTAAAGTGGTAAGAAATTGCCTCAGATCACACCACAGAGCATCGAGAATCCCCAACTTTTGTCGGGGCCCTTAGGCGGGCCCTGAACCCCACGCCTATAGCTCAGAATACTGATAGCTGATTCAATGACTCCAACCTCGAAAACGATATTCAAAAAAATATCTTTTGCTAAGAAAATATTAGTTAAAGCATGGAGGAAAGTGGTAAGAAATTGCTTCAGATCACACCACCAAACATCTAGAATCCAATTTGTTTCGGGGCCCTTAAGCGGGCCCCGAACCCCACGCCGTAAGGGCTTCGCGCTCGCATCAGTTCTGATCAAGGTGTGTCCCCCCTCCCACTTTTGAGAAGCGATTGACGCCCCTACAATCTGTCAAAGTAAGCCAAAAATCGGCTAAAACGGTCACTATGCTAGCAACCAACACAGCAGTGGGTTGCAATGTGGTACTAAAAGAGCCTACGAATACACAACGGATCTAGAACAATCTCCAAAGAGTAATATCTGCTTATCATTATTTACCTCTTTAAAAATTTGGCGACTCAAATGGAAGTACTCTTATACTTCTCCTGCCTTTAAAATTGAATTCGAATGTGTTTTGGAAGTGTTGTAGAAATGTACATTCCGCTTACAAGAAGCTCGTTTGCAGTGTTGTGTATAAATGGTTTGTAGGAGACACCTAGCCGAAGCGTCTTTTCTGGTTACTTACAACCTTGTCCTCAGGGCGTCGAGCAATACGCGCCCACCAATAGCTGCTCTCTCACCCTGGTATTGGATCATTTGCTTTTGCAAGGTTTTTGAACACGTATGCAAATGAAGAATGGTCTGGTGCCTTCATGTGCGATATATTGGCGTTTGTTTTTGTATGCGGTGTCTGGGGTAAAAACAGCATCAATTGGTCGCTTCGTGAGTTACGAAAACACGATTTTTCGAAGTTCAAATGTTACAATCTTATCCTGCCAATATGCAGCATCACATGTCATATTAATATGAGCAAATTGGAAAGGCAAAGAGTATTTTCGAGAAGGCGTAGGCGTTATAATTACAATAATCGTGAAAACACGTAATGCACGTTGGCAACAACAACACCAAGTACATGATATAAATCCATTACTGACCAATTGCTGTATCAAATCAGGATACAGGAGAAAGATAACTATCCAGCGCTTACTATTGGAAACGAGGTTGGAAATAAAGAAAGAACTGGGGACGAGGTTGGGTTACTCACAGAGTAAAACTGCTTTTCATGCGTATGAGCGAACCAAAGTAGCATGAAATTCAAATGATTCAGACCACTGCCGAAGTTCGTCCAAACAATATAGAGCGTCATGTGCAGCTGAATGGACAAGAATCTGTAAGCTTAAAGGACCGAGTTTAGTTCCTTGTGGGAATCCTCCCTTCATTTTCATACAGACATAATCAGACAGCGCATTATTAAATCTAACACATTGTGGCCAATTGTGTAGAAAGTCGCAAATCCAGGGAACAATGCGCAGACTCCTATTCCAATGATATTTTTGATAAGGCAGGTGTGATCCACATGGTCAAAAGCTTAAAGAGAAGCTGCCAATACCACTGTTTCCACATTGCGACTATCTTCGGCACCCTGGAAAAGATAATGGACATGGTATCCGATTTCACCCAATGGGTGACGAAACCCTCCGCTATTTTAGCGACAACTGAAGTAAGTGACATTTGCCTGAGTTTATCAATGGCAGGTGGATATTGTTTAGGAATTGGTTCACAAAGTGCTTTCTTCCATTGCTCTGGAACTTCCCATCCCTAAATGAGCTATTAATAATATCAGTGAGAGGCACACTTAATTCATAGGCGAATTCCTTGGCTAGTCTAGGAGGAAATTAGTCTGGGACAGCAGCTTTGATCGCGTTTATTTTCCTAAGCTCTGCATACTCATTGCAAGGGTACAAATGGGGCGCAGGTTTTTTTTAAGGCAATTTGGAGTATTCTAGAGGATCCATTATGTCCAACACACTCGCAAAAAAAAGGTATGAATAGCTTCTGCTTTACCTCTAACGTCTTCGTCATCGGTACCCGGAATATGTATGCCGAACAGTTTTTAGGGATTTTTTCATAAACTTAATTTGTTGATGCCACTTTCTGGGATCTGTTTGCTGCAAATTCCTGACGAGGTTAGCATCCATTGAATTTTAGCCTACTCAATTTCTCTTTTAACATCATTCCTAATTGTACGCCATTTTTGTTGATTGTTGGAGGCAAATGCAACTTGAAGTGTGTCTTAAAAAAGCATGTTCTTCCAATAATCTGAAAAAAAAATCTGAATTTGATCCGTGATATCAGAAGTTATGCATGCTTTACTAAAATAATATATTTCGTTTATACTACGCTGCATCGGGAGTCCTGTTTATTACGTCACGATTTACTATGTTATGTTTGCTGCCCCCAACGACGACTTTTACACAAATTGCACATTCGGGTCGAAACAGGACCTGAAAAACAGCTCTCAAAAGTACCTTTTGTACTAATTCCGTGACAGACACAATAGTCGTTTTTATTTCATCACACATTAGGCTACATATACCCAAAAAATGACGGAAATGTCTTCGAGCCTTCCACAACCTCTTTAAACCCAAAACAATATGACTACTCAATTCAGGGCATGTAAGAGCACGGAACACCGAGCGCCGAACATTTTAATAGAGTCCACATTATATATGAAGGTCCATTTACACGCATCTTCTGGAAACTAAAGCTGTGCCATTTCCTCATCACCACATTATTGTGCTCTATGTTTACAAAGTACTTTGAAAACTCGTTTAACGAGAACAATTTACGCGTTTCTTAAGATTGAAGGTTCCGAAAACAGTCATCAAACAAATTTTGTCTCTTAGAAAGGACCTGCTGTGCTAGTTTCCAAAATGCGCTCTCTTTTTATTCGATTTACCTAAATAATGGTCAATCCTCTCAGTAAGCTTGTTGGAGAGTGTTTATTCATTGTCACTTTTCAAAGAGACTAACAGACGTACCTGCTTGTGCAAATGGTAGCCAGACAGTAAGAAAGATCAGAAGGAAAGGTAGGGTCCGACACCTGTATTCGTTATCCATGATTCGTGAAGGATCAACTTCGAATCAAGACCAACTTTTCCAGTCCATCCGTGTCTGTCATCAGCTCCGAATTATTCTAACTACCGAACTTTCTCAAATTCACCTTTATTTGGCACTGCTAGCCTCTGACGTCACTTGTTCTAACCACAAGCTTGATTGTATTTACCTTTATTTGATATACTGCAAGCCTCTGACACGCCGTTTGATTAATTGGCATACAGCTGAGTGCGTGCGGCTGAACTTCGCAGTTGGTATCCAAAGGAACAATACGACCCGCCACGGAATGTGAGGTCACTATTCTATGCCTGAGTAAATAGCTTATTGTAATTTGTTGGCTATCAATCAAGCCTACCGACTTCCATTCAGGCGCAGGTTTGGGGGACGGGTTTTTGGAACGCCTGTGCTAAAATGTGTACTAATACCCATCAAATACTTTATTTGGGAGTGTAATGCCACGGATCCTACACACAAGGACGCGTGATAACGGGCCTTAAAACCCATTGGCATGTTAACCATAAATGATGTGCCGCTTTGTAGGTTTTTCGTATGATATCTAAAACGGATATGTTCACAAAACCACCCCTTATGTAAGATAAACGTGTTGCATTATTGTAAAAAAAAATAAAAATAAAAAAAAATATCAGGATATAACAGATGGTATTGTGTAGTTTTTGTCGTCTTGATGAAGTATTTACCCCAGAAAAGAACGTCAAATTTGATGGGTTTTTTTCGAGAACACTGTTTACCCAAATCTTGTTTTTAGTTAGGCTTTCATAAAACAAACTTGCAGAGAGATGTGGTCTCGCGCCGATAAAACAAATGTGGCCTTTCACAGCTCATTTTAAAGCTAAAAGAGAAATTGTGCTCGGCGTTAACATGGTTATGTAGTTATCACTTATCACAATAAAAAAATAATAAAGCCCAAGAAGGTATTATCATTTATAGAAGCAAATATAATTAGCTTGCTTGACAGAATTCGATATTAGATCGAGCAGTGCAATAAAAAAACCTGCAAATTTGAAAGCTGCCGCGTGCAGTGAAGCGCTTAAGCTCTGTGGGCCTTCGTTGACAGGCATTCATGGTAATTGCCACATGTGCGGGCAGATATCACGCGTCTGAGCGGAAGTTTGGCCAGTTCATACTTCTTGCCATTACAAATGCGAAGTAAAGTTCCCATAAAAAAAAACTTTGCAGCGAAATTTGCCAGAGTTGAAATGTGTTCAACTGTTTTTTCGAATTTTGCAGCCTAAAAACTTGACATGACGTCAAGTTTAAACCGGCCTTCGTGCGTTGCGCGAATAATTACAAAGTTGTACGCATATTACTATAATCAAAGATACTAGAGAGGGGAAGATTGGGCGCTGGGTATCTATTTGAACGGTGACCTGTGAAACACGATGATGTCATCAGATTTGGCTATGGGGAAGGGCCCCGCTTACGGCAGGTACGTAAACGCGCATGATGCTAAGGTAAAATGGGACATCGAGTGTAAAATGCGAGCGAGATTTTCATTGACGAAACAAAAAACGTTTAAAGGACAAATACACGGTGAAATTAATAAAAACAATAAAGGAATACATAAAGAAAGCAATAAATAAAAAAAGGATTAATGTCAATGACAATGCTTAATGTAAATGATTAAAGTATTTTTCTTTAGATGGCAAGGCCCATTTTTGTCCCCAAATCCTCACTCTTATTCGATATACTGTACAGTTGAACACATCCGTAGCTCTCATTGGTTTTGTACTTGTTTTCTAATCGAGGTCGTCCTCGATTTAATTCCTGTCCTCAATTCATCGTTGAAGTTGCACGTGTGTGTCCAATACTATGCGTCCAAATTTGTATCCTTGTGGAGTAATTTCTTTGTTCTCGTGTACTAAAGTTTTCGAGTTTGAAAGTGTACTTTCAAAATGCTTCTTTTTCTAACCAGAATGAATTTCCTGGGCTGAAATTTGGACTTAATATCCAATGAATAAAATTCTTCAACAACACACCTTGGAAATTCCTCCTGTTTGAGTCAAATCCATATATATTTATTTCGAGATAACCTTGGGGAGACGTATTCACCTATAGCAATTGCCCTATAGAGACGTATACAATCGTTTGTTCTCTATTGTGCACGTCTTCCGTGTAACAGATCTCGATAAGCACGCAGACAACTCCACCTTGCGTGTGTCGGCGGATGCACATCACTGGACCCGGCTCCCACAGTTGCTGCATTTTGTTTTGTGTGGGGGCCGGTTGGTCAGTGATGCGCACCCACTGACACAGCACAGCCTTGCAGACAAGGCTAACATATCCGGGCAAAACAATTATATTTTACCCTTTTACCCACATCCAGTTCATTAGTTGACTGTACTCTTTGAAGTCTCCAAAAGAAAAAAAAGAAAAAACCGAAATAAACCCGAAATAATCCGAAACCAAATGGAAAATCACATAGTGCACTATTTAGTGCAGAGTCACTGCGCGCGGTGCAAATACAAAGTTTGCGGTCTGTAACCAACCTCGAACCCAGTGCTTACTTTTATTCCATCCTTGTTTCCAATAGTAAGCCCTGGATAGGAAACTTTCTTCCTGTATCCTGATTCGATATCGCAATTGGTAATAGATTTTTATCGTGTACTTGGTGTTGTTATTCACAACGTGCAGTACGTGTTTTCGCGATCATTCGTCCACGCCTTCTCGAAAATACTGATTTTCTTTCCAATTTGTTCATATTAATATGAAATGTGATTCTGTATGTTGTTTTGATAAGATCGTAACAGTTTAATTAAACAAATCATGTTTTCGTAACTCACGCTGTGCTCGCACTGCGACGAATTGACTCTGTTTTTACTCCAGACACCGCATACAAAAACAAACGATAATGTAACGCACATGCAGGCACCAGACTATTGCTCATTTGCATACGTGTTCAAAAATCTTGCACATGCAAATTATCCAATACCAGGGTGAGAGAGCAGGTAGTGATGGGTGCGTACTGCTCGACACCCTGGGATCGGGCATGTAGGACTACTGGTACAGTAGGTCACGTTGTGAGTGCCGCACGGCAGGATTCAGTTTAATACTGAAAGCCGACATTTTCTTGACGCAAAGCGGGTCAGTTCAGGCGCAAAATGCGGACACATTTGCTAAAACCAGATGTTCGAGTTTTGTTTCGGGTCGGGTCGGGTCGGGTCGTTTTAAGGAAGAACAGTTCGGTTTCAGTTCGGATTCGGTTTACAAAATAAATGTCTTGGGTTGATTTGGCCTCGTCAACCCAACCCGATGCACAACACTAGTGTAAAGCACTATATAAATGCAAGTTTTCGAGAACAGTTTAGTACATGGTCACAGCTCACGATTTCAACAAAATTATTTAATGAGCATGGTAGGGGCCAATTGGTAGGTGCCTGAGACTTCTCGTCTGCTGAGGACGAAAAAGTTAGGGTTAGTTGGGTTAGTTGGGTTAGTTGCTCGGCCGTGGGTAACTGCATGATAGTTTAAAATGGCTGTTCCGATTCTTTTTTTGAAAAAAAAATACGGAAAATTTATTTTACAAAATCGTACAGAAGGAAGAGATCACTTTCAAAGCATGGACTCAATACTGGGGAGAAATTATTATTCCATTCTCGATGTTGTGTTGTTTAATTAAATATTACGATACACCCATTGTTTGTGAGGAAAGCATCCTCCTGCTCATTAAGATGAAAAAACTCTGTGGATAAACTGTAACACACATAGTATCCCTGTGGACAATGCAGGGAATAACAGATTGTATTACGTCTCCACAGGGCAATTTCTATAAGTGAATACGTCTCCACAAGGTTATCACGCAATAGATATATGGATTTTACTTAAAAATTAGGAATTTCTTAGGTGTGTTGATGTGTCGCAAATTGACGTTTTTTTATATTAAACCTGCAGTAGCTCTTGCACAAAGTGTTGACAGTCTTGAGCCGCTTGACCTTATTTGTCCTCTAGTCCGGCCAATTAACGACAAAGCAGACCAACATTGACCTAAAAGCAATTGCAATATAATTTATTTTAACACTCTCACATGAAGGAACAAATCACTGGTTAACATACTAAAATCTTATTTTATCCAGGTAAAGGAAAGGTGGTTTTACTCGCCTTTTCTTGTCATTTTTTTTTCTTAACGCGTAAACTGTCGTTTTCGCCGTGACATGTTTTTTTTTGCTCAGCGTCTGTTGCCCCTCAGCTTATCCTTTCACATCACGCAGGAAACGTTTGGAAACACGACTGATTACAGCAGACGGCTTTATCTTGCCGAAAACTTCATCATGTTTTCAATTTGGCCTGAATTCAGCGTCCGAGACACGTTCTTACTGAGCCAACCTCGTCCCCAGTGCTTACTTTATTTCCAACCGCGTTTACAATAGTAAACCCTGGATAGGAAACTTTCTTCCTGTATCCTGATTCGATACCGCAATTGGCTAGTAATGGATTTTTATCGTGTACTTGGTGCTATTATTCACAACGTGCAGTACGTGTTTTCGCGATCATTCGTCCACGCCTTCTCGAAAATACTAATTTCCTTTCCAATTGCTCATATTAATATGAAATATGATACTGCATGTTGTCTCGATAAGATCGTAACAGTTTGATTTAAAAAAAAATCGTGTTTTCGTAACTCACGCCGTGCTCGCGCTGCTACGAATTGACTCTGTTTTTACCCCAGACTCCGCATACAAAAACAAACGCTAAAGTGCAACGCATATCAAGGCACCAGACTGTTCCTCATTTGCATACGTGTTCAAATATCTTGCACATGCAAATGATCCAATACCAGGGTGAGAGAGCAGGTAGTGGTGGGCGCGTACTGCTCGACACCCTGGGGACGAGGTTGTTACTGAGCCGATTGCAGCTACGCGGTGTCGCGCACTGATCCGACGAATGATAGCAACCGCGCGCGCGTGTTGGGTCGGTCGTGCCCATTATATGTCTATGGTCGTGCCAATGCTTGCGCGCGCTTTACCGAATAACGAAACGACCTACTAATTTGAATTTCCCACGGAGCGTTTTTAGTCATTGTTTTTATTCATTGTCACTATTCAAAGAGACTAACAGATCGACGTACCTGCTTGTGCAAATACCAGCCAGACAGTAAGAAAGACCAGAAGAAAAGGTAGAGTCTGACACCTGCATTCGTTGTAAATGATTCCTGAAGGATCAACTTCGAATCGAGACCAACTTTTCCTGTCCGAACATTTTTGTACAGTTTCGGGATTATCCAACTGCAACTCGTTCGTGTTCTCCTCATAGCTTCGTTTTTTATTCTGAGGAAACTTCCCTTTTTTTACTAACAGTATTACCTGTTTTTGTGCGCCATTCCTGGCCACCACCAGGTTGCGCGGATGGAAACCCAGACAGCCCGTCAGGAGACCCTGAGCGCCGAGGACTATTCAGCTTACAGGATGGTGAGAGGAGAGCAAAAACATCTTCATCCTCCGGGCTCAGGGTCAACTCGCCGTGCTCAGTCGGTTGTCCAGCCATGCTGTGCGTAAAGTATAGACAACTACATATGTATTCGCCATGGACAATAAGTCACGTCTGAACGTCGCGAGGTCCAGCAGCACAAATGAACACGCTTGGTCAAAAAAATTACAAAAAGTTCATTGGTTTTTTTTGACTTAATACCGTTTTACCGTTTTACAAAACTGTAAAACGAAATGACGGTATGTACCGGGACTCTATCCGCCCTCTTCAGATTTGGGAGCATTTGTTGCGCGGAACCACCATTAGTGACCCCTTTGAAATGCCGTTGAATGAATTAAATTTAATGAATTTACTTAGCACTGTGGAATCCTGGATTGAAGTTGGTAAATTGTTCTAGAGTCTTGGAAAACGACGGGTTGGTGAATGAAATAAAGTATCAGTACGAGCAGGAAGGTGACGAAATGTGAGGATGTTTGAATGACGTGGATTAATTTGAAGGTGTAACGCGCGCAAATAAAGGTTGCTGCGAAACTTAAATTTTCGGGCCGTTTGTCACCCTAACGAGCGAAAATACTATGAATAAAACTCTGTAAAACTTAGCAATAGAATTCGAAAAGAATTTAATCAAATTAAACAATTAAACCAAATAAACAAGGAATTAAATCAATCAAAATGTTAAATGAAAAGTAAACAAATAAACGCTTAACTGGGTATTAATCAAGTAAACGGAATAACAAGGAACAAAATTAAATCCAAAACAAAACACCAATAAATAGCAAACAAATTATGTTACAATTCACCTGTCTTCAACTCTTCAACTTAGGCCTAATTCCTCAAATCAAATCTTCAAATCAACTTTCCAAATCAAATCTCCAAATAATACTTCAAATCAAATCTTCAAATCAACTTTCCAAATCAAATCTCCAAATAATACTTCAAATCAAATCTTCAGTCAATACTTAACAAAGTATGGTGGGCCCACCAATATATTCGCGAATCACGCGTTGTCGGCTCCTCCGGTCGGTTCCCGGTTGTCCCTTGGACTTGAAGACCTTGAACCCTCCAGAGACTGGGCAGCTTTCTGTCTCAGTTGCTTCAAGCAGGCGCCGTCTGTGCTTCGGCTCGCCGTGTTGCTTGGCCGGGGTAGGGTTCTTCTTGATCGGGAGCTTCAATACGGGCCCATCAGGCTATGCCAGGTAACGCCTTGCTCTGGCGCACTGACCCTGAGCCATCTGAAATTTATAATTTCAAAACCTAAAACGACTATACTCTGTAATAATAGTTACTTCTACTAAAGAGCATATTCCATATTTGGCCAACCAAATCATAAAAATAACCGTCATCTGCGCAGACATAATCTGTGACGTCATCTTTCTCAAAATTCTCATTAGATCATAAATCAAACGTCAATTTTCTCAACAAAATATAAACAAAATTCGCTAAAATCAAGAATCTGGTATCTATGTTACTCAATAAAACTACTCACGGTAGATCGAGCAGATCTGCCACCTCAAAAGTGGAAATTTCTGGATCCAAACTCAACGGTTTTGCAGTAACCGTGACTTGCTATATTGCGATCGCAAAGTCCTCTCGCATTCGCGCGATATCTGCAGCATTTCAAAGCCAGCGGGTGAAAAGCGCTATTTGCATAAGAATCACTCGCTTTCACTTTCTGCACTCGCACTGACACACTGGATCATACCATGGCTCAATCAACAATAGGAAGAAGAACAAATACAACATACACAGGTGTTTACATTGATAAATCTTTATTTACAAACAAAATAGACTTCGCCAGTCTCGCTCAGGAAACATTTAACACAGTACGGAGAAGTTCTATTCGCTAAACATAAGAAATAAGAATAAAAGTATAGGAAATTCACATCAGTTCTGACTCATCACCACCGTTTTATGTCAAGTGTCTCATTTTTCAATTTAAAATCTGTGCGTCATTTTATGGGTGAATTGTTATACAATCATGTAACGTTCTTTAATTATACATGATTGTATTCAACAATTTCAATTGTATGCTCAAACGGAGGACCAAAATTACCATTTCTAAGGACTGTTATTCCTACCCCTCCCCCCCCCCCACCCCCTTACACAAATTAAACTTTGATTCTTTGTCTAACTTTCTACATGTATAAAAGCACTCACAACATTGGGCGTATCAAAGTATGGTGCAAAATCAAAGGAACTTTTTGGGCAATTAGACTAGTATCAAAAAAATCGTGGCAGTACTGGCGCGCTTAGAGCGCCCTCCTGAGACCGAAAAAATATACACCTAAGACACCACTCCGCTAACTTAGGTTCCAATACTAATACGCGCTCGTAGAAAACAACTCAAAATCGGAGAGACAGCGCCACCTGGTGACTCTCAGGAGCAAGGCGGCGAGGTTTCTTCGCTGGAATTAAAGGTTTTGACCCTAGGACATTTTTCTTTTCAATTTTATTAGTAGTAGCCGGGTCAATTCAATTTTATATTCCATTCCCCCAAACATTCCCTCAAAATGGTTGTCAATCTGTAGGCCAAGGTCTAAATGTAGCCCCCGCCTCTATGTGAAACAGACCCACAAGTTAAAGCACCTCTTATTCAAAATTTCCCGTGGGATCACACAATATTATTTAGAACTCAGCGCACACTAAATATCAGGTTTTAGTAGTGTGCACCCTAAAAACTGTTCTAGCCGCAACAAAATAGAGATATCTCTATTTCTAGAGTTTCTGTTTTGACGAATTGATGAATATCTTTGTTTTGGCTATTCAAAGATGCAGTATTATTCTGACAAATGCACCAATAAATGTTAAAGATATGTATGCTACCATCAATGCTCTCCTTAACAAGACTGCTCAAACTCTACCCGATTGTGATTCCAATAAAAAGCTTGCTGACAACTTTTTGTTGTTTTTCAAGGAAAAGGTTGAGAACATACGGTCCAATGTGTACACTCAATTTAACACGGGTGTAAGTGTTAATGATGCAACTTATACGGTCTTTTCTTTCACTGAGTTTGAGCAGATTACTTGTGACGACATTAAAAAAATCATCATGCGTCTTCCAAATAAATCGTGTTCATTGGATACTTTACCATCCTGGTTGGTTAAAGAAAATCTGTCCACTCTTCTCCCGGTTATCACGCACGTTGTTAATGCCTCCCTCTCATCCGGTATTTTCCCATCAAATCTTAAACACTCCATCATAACTCCTGTAATTAAAAAGAGTTCACTTGACCGTAATCAGTTTAAGAGTTATCGACCTGTTTCCAACATTCCTCTTCTGTCCAAGGTTATAGAGAAGGCTTTGACATGTCAAGTTATTGACCACATGGAAAGCTACAAACTAGGTGAACAGTTCTAGTCCGCGTACAAGCATCATCACAGTACCGAGACTGCCCTTCTTAAGGTCAAAAATTATATTCTTTGTTCCCTAAAGCAAAGCTGTTTTTATGGTTTTGCTTGACATGTCGGCTGCCTTCGACACGGTCGATCACGACATCCTTCTACAGAGACTCCAGAGCCAATTTGGAATAAGACGTACCATTGAGTCTTGGTTCAGCACATACCTAAAAAACCGCACAGCTAAGGTTTCCATCAAAAGAGATTTGTCGGAGGAGCACATTTTCACCTATTCCATACCCCAGGAATCCGTAGTAGGTCCGTTGGGACTCATATTGTACACCAATCCTATCGGTGAGATCATTCGTAGGCATGACATTTCATTTCATGAATATGCAGATGATATTCAGCTTTATGCTGAGTTCGACCCTAAATCTAAGGGTGACTGTCAACAGGTGCTTGGCAATTTATCATCTTGCGTTTTCATGATCAATGAATGGATGTCTCAAAACATGCTGAAGCTTAACCAAGACAAGACTGAGTTCATTGTTTTCGCCATTGTTGTTGCTAATCTCCCTGATCTCCAATTAGAATTGGGAGACTTATGCATTCCAGCTTCCACATCCATTAAGGAAACACACTGGATTCTCTCTCATCACGTTGGCTCTCTGTGTAAAACTGTTAATTTCCACAAACGCAACTTGTGGCGTATTCGCCGGTTTATTACACAGGATGCCTGCCATCACGCCGTCAGAAGTCTAGTCCTGTCCCGTCTCGACAATGCGAACTCTCTTTTGCTATAGGTGCTCGTGAAAAAAGATCTTAAACGGTTTCAGCGCCAACAAAACAAGGCTGCTCTGCTAGTCTTCCCATGCGGCCGGGACCAGCCTTCTGAGGGCCTGCTGGCAGAGCTACATAGGCTCCCTGTTAAACAGAGGATAACCTTCCAAATCTTCACCCTTGTGTACAAAATTCTCAACACTCAAGCTCCATCATATCCGGTTGACCTGCTACATTCACATCACTCAAATATTCCTGAACGATGCTTACAGACACCGACTCCGCTCATCATCCGATCAGACCCGGCTTTCTGTCCCTAGAAGTAGGAAGGAGGCCGGAGATAGCTCTTTCGTTGTGGCCGCCCCTCGCATGTGGAATGAGCTTCCTTCTTGTCTGAGAGAGGCGGTCTCACTGCCTGTATTCAACGTCTCCTTATGACATATTTGTTCCAAGTCAATTCGTTATCGTACTGTTTCTGTTTTTCTTTCCTGTTATTTTTGTTGTGGATGTGTGTTAAGCGCTTTGTTCTTTGTAAAGCGCTATATAAATACTTTGTATTATTTTTGTTATTATAAAGCTTTTTGTGAACGAAATCCCCAAAGTTGCCAGCCACAAGTCTAAAATGTTTGATTTCCAGAAAATGTTCTACAAAATGCCCCAAGTATAGGCCGCAAGGACCTCTTATTCCAAATTTCCTGTGGGATCACACAATATTAATGAACTCAGCACACACTAATTATCAGGTTTTAGTAGCGTGCACCCTGAAAACTGTTCTTCCCGCAACAAAATAGAGATATCTCTATATCTAGAGTTTCTGTTTTGACGAAGTGGCGAAAATCTTTGTTTTGGCTATTTAATTGCTGGGCTATCGAATCAGTTATATATTTTGCAATTCTGTTGGACAAATGTACGCGAACAAGCGATTTAAAGAAAATCGACAAACTTCAAACGGACTTTCTCAAAACTCGGTTTGCAGCTGCGTGCAAACATTCGTCTTTTTCGTCAAAACGGTGACGATATGAAACCTGTTACGAGGAAGATTTTAATTGGCACCGAAGCATAAAAGCAACCGACGCCGGGTCATCAGGCTGTACTCAGGGCCAAGTTCAAGACGGGCCGCATTCAAATGTATCATCATTCAAATGCAAATATAAAACTATCAATTAACAAATATTTGCAGGTAAATTTATCTCCTTTTTTGATTAGTTATAATATTATTACTGGCTCTGTACCAACAAACTTCTATCGTAATCATTGTATTACAAATTGTAATTGTTCCTTGTTAATTTGACACATGCAAAGTGGGGTCTTTCTGGATGCCTCCATCCATACACAATTCCAAATGTTAGATAATTGTATTTGTACATGTAATGTGTTGTTAAAAATTGCAGATTTTGATTTGTTTGATTAATCGAGCATGTAAGGGGGGAACGTTTCATCAATTTTAGGCATTACATTTTTATGATCGATAAAGGAGAGAGGGCGCTTCAGAGAGGGAGGTCATGCACTTACCATCGGCGGCAAACTTGAGGGATAATCACTGCTTTTTACCCGAGATAGACACAAAAACGAACTTAAATATCAACATCCATCACAAGGAATGCTTACACCATCCTTTTATCTTCAAAATGCTGAAGTCTACTTAATCAGTGGCTGGTTTTCCAGCACCAAAATACCACCCTGACGGTCGGCCTGTGACCGCCATATTGGTCAGCCATCTTGGATGATTGGTTTATGCGCATATGCATGGAGCTGATGCATGTATGTCAAACACATGATGGCCCTGCATCTGTTTTTATCAGTTGTCTCTTTGCTACTTCTATATCAACAAGTCATCCCAGAGCACAATCCAGCTATCTCCAACCCTGCAAGCAACATGACATTATTGATGGCAGGTGACATCCATCCAAACCCGGGACCTCGTGTAAAATATTCCAGCATATACCCTTGTGGATTATGTGAGTACCCTGTCACATGGAACTGCAAAGGTGTTGCCTGTGACGATTGTAGTATCTGGTATCACCAGTCCTGCATTGATTTGTGCTCAGCTGACTTTGAATTATTAAATCATTCCAACATTCAATGGAAATGCCACAAATGTGATAGCACAAACTGTGATAGCTTTACATACCATAGTTATGAACTACGCTACCCCAGCGATGACTTGAACATCGACTCAAACATCGAACTTGGCAATATACCATCATCAGAAAATTCCTTTAGACCACTGCAGACAAGTAGTCCAATAGCAAGTACCCAGACTGATGATGAAAGAACTAGGGAAAGTTACACATTGTCACAAGTATGTAGCCCAACCATGGCAACACAAATGCCAAGGGCCCACAGCTCAGTCTCATATCGGCCAGGCACACAAAATCTAAGAATAATGACAGTAAACTGCCGGAGTGTGCTGGCCAAAAGGTCAGAACTTGCCATCGCCATTGAATATATCAAACCGGACATTGTATGTGGAACCGAATCTTGGCTGACAGGAATAAAACCAGGCCAAAACCCTTCTGAGGGTTATGTGAAATCAAGTGAAATCTTCCCAGAAAATTACATTGCCTACAGAAACGATCGCTGTAGCCTAGGTGGAGGAGTCTTCGTACTTGCTCATCGAAACTTGGTCACAGTTGAGCTCCCGCAACTTGTGACAAATTGTGAACTCGAATGGGTCAAAGTAAAACTGGAAAATAATAAAGAACTGATCATTGGATCCTTTTACATGCCCCACCGAAATATTACCACATTGAATGAACTGGATAAGTCATTCAAACTTTTGACAAGCTGTGGTTTCCAAGATAAGCATATTATCCTTGCAGGTGACTTCAATTGCCCCGACATAGATTGGGAGCACTGTATTGTTGACCCAAGGAGCAAAGACAATACAACACAACAAATGTTGCTTGACATAACTTCTCACCTCACTCAAGTCCATATGTCACCCACGCGTGAGGACAACTTACTGGACCTTGTACTTACATCAAACCCAAGCCTTGTAAAGTCCTCGGTTTCTGCACCAGGGATATCTGACCACGACATTGTGATCACCGACATAGCAACTAAACCGACTATTACTAAACAAGCACCAAAGAAATACTACCAATTCTCACAAGCCAATTGGGAGAGCTTAGCTGGAAACTTGGATGCACTCTCACAGGACATCATAAGTATGCAACAAAGCGGCTCCAATGTACACCAGATGTGGGAAAAATTCAGTTCAACGGTACTAAGCGAAATTGACAAACACATCCCCCACAAGATCAGGAAAGGTAACAACTGGTTACCCTGGCTAGACAAATCCATCGTGAAAATGATCAAAAGGAAAAGAAGACTGTACAAGCGTGCAAAGAAAAACAACAAATGGGAAGCATACCGTAGCCTCCAAAAACAATGTAGGAGGAAAATCCGAAGAGCCCACTGGAACTACATCAATAAAGTCATTCAGGAAAGTCTCGCAAACAACAACAGTAAGCCATTCTGGAGATACATCAAAAACAGACGCCAAGATAATGTCGGTGTTGCCCCACTAAAGCACAAGGGGACCTTGTACAGTAATAGCTCATCTAAGGCAAAAATACTCATCGAACAGTTTAAGTCAGTGTTTACACAGGACAAAAATCGTGATCTCCCAGAAGTAAACACAAAAGTAGATCAACCAATTCCACGTATCGTCGTCCACTCAGTTGGTGTAGCCAAACTGCTGAAGAAGATTAACATTGCAAAAGCACCTGGACCAGACAACCTACCAAACGCCGTGCTGAAAAATTGTGCTGACAACATCGCACCTGGTCTTGCAGCAATATACCAAACTTCTCTTGACTCCGGCATCCTACCTGGAGATTGGCTTAAGGCCAATGTATCCTGTGTTTTCAAGAAAGGAGACAAACACCTAGCCGAGAATTACCGTCCAATCTCCCTAACCTCAGTACTCTGTAAGCAACTGGAACATATCATTTACAAACACATCATTTCACACCTTGAATATCACCAAATCCTCACACAGTTAAACCATGGTTTCCGTCGTGGCTATTCCTGTGAAACACAACTTACAGTTACACTACATGACCTACAAAAATCTTTTGACGAGAAAAAGCAAGTTGATATTGCCATACTCGACTTCAGTAAAGCATTTGACACCATCCCACACAACAAACTCCTCCACAAGCTCCACAACTACGGCATCAGGGGCCCTCTACATCAGTGGTTAACCTGCTTTCTCACCCAACGCACAATGAGAGTGGTATTGGAAGGAGTAGCTTCTCGGGAAGTGCCGGTCGACTCTGGGGTCCCCCAAGGGACAGTGTTGGGTCCATTGCTGTTCCTTTGCCACATCAATGACCTTCCAGCCAGTGTGACATCCAAAGTCCGTCTCTTCGCAGATGACTGCCTGCTGTACCGACAAATAGATGACCCCAGTGATCATGTCATCCTCCAACAAGACATCGAAAACCTGGAAACTTGGGCGGGAAAATGGGGAATGCGCTTCAATGCCAAAAAATGTAACATTCTCAGCATTAGGAATAAATCAACACGTTTCTACACATTAGACAACACTGTTCTTCATCAAGTACCTAGCAACCGGTATCTTGGTATACACATCTCTGAGGACCTCAAATGGAATACACACATATCCAGTATATCCAAGAAGGCTGGCTCCACTTTAGGTTTTCTTCGCAGAAACCTTAGGGGTTGCCCAGTCAACTGCAGAAGAACTGCCTACCTAGCTCTGGTACGACCAATCTTGGAATACGGAGCTACAGTATGGGACCCTTACATAAAAGCCAATATTGACCGACTGGAACGCATCCAACATCGAGCGGTACGCTTCATCACCGGAGACTACAGATCACAGAAGCCCAGTTGCCTCACAAAAATGCTACAAAATCAACAACTACCATCTCTGCAAGACAGAAGGAAACAATTACGACTCACATTCATGTACAAAGTGGTTAAGGGGCTAGTGCCAGCCATACCATCTCAGCTCTACCTAACATCTAAAAAACCTGGGAGACAAATTCGACCAAGAACACTTTTCAACTCTGCAACAACACACTCCATTGAAAGCTCCGTAGCTGTCAACTCAAGGTGCTACAGAGTTCCTCGGAGCAACACAGATCAATTCAAGTACTCCTTCTTCAACAGAACTATAATTGACTGGAACCATTTAGAGGAATGCGTAGTCCAAGCCGACTCTGTTGACACCTTCAAATCCCTCATCAGCCGCGGACCTCTCTCTCAATAAGTTACTGTACAGTGAACACCCTCTCTCTCTCCCGTTGCTCTTATGCCAGAATTGGTTTCTTGCAACGTACACCTACAGATACAGAGATACAGATCTATGTAATCTTGGAAATACTCAGGTGCTTCGTTTTAAGCAGGTGGCACGGCACGTTTCCAAAACAACCACTTGTAAAAAAAACGGGGATTTCGTAAAAAATAAACCCAAAACGTGAAAAAACGCATGTTATGCTAAACCCGCTAATCATGGTAACTTATAGGACTGTGCTTCTCACCTGTTGCTTGTTGGGGGAGGGGGCGACGGGGGTGGGGCGACCACCTTTTTTAAATTGAGCGATGAAATGGGAAGCAAGAACGACTCTATCGTACCTTTTGTAGACCAACCTTGAGTGTCATTTTTGTTGAGTGGAGCACTTTTTCCGGCGAAAGTTCGTGTCAGCAGCGTATCCAGCATTTGATGTGTGTGTGTGGGGGGGGGGGGGGGGGGCGCGACCGCACATCCGCAAACATATATTTAATTCATTGCTGACCAAAAAAAAATGTCAACAAAAATCTGCCGGCCCCCCCCCCCCTTGATACGCCACTGGTTCGTGTTCTAGTTCACACGCACGGGAAGTTGGTTTTGCGCGTTTCTTTCCAAATCGTCAAGCGGTAAAAAACAAACGTGAAACAGCCATAAAATTTGTAGTTTTGATGGTCTTGCTTAAGTGAAAACAGACTATAGGACGAATCTTAGTTCTGATCGATTTTAGAGCGGGGACTCCGCGTCTTGAGTCATCAAATGAGTCGCAAGATAAGACACGTTTTGTGAAATCGGCCCCAGGTGATGCGTGGAGTATTCTATTTTCCCTCAGCTTCGCCAGGGAAAATAGAACGCTCCACGGTTACCTGCGTAGTTTAACTTAACTATTTGCGCCCCCCCCCCGCCTCGAACTGATAATAGCTGTCATTGGATGGATTTTATTTAGCCTATATGACCAGGGGCATAGGCGTGACGAGAGACAAGTGGGCATTCCACCACCCCACCCCATCACCCATGGAAATGACAACTTCACAACCACTTCTAGTATTAGAGTTGATGGACACCATTTGCAAACATTCAAAAATAAAAATGTCAAAATATCAAGAAATATCCCACTTGATTATTAGTTAATAATAGGATTCTGCGTCCATTGAAGTCAATACGCAGTGTGCTGTCATTTTGAGCGCAAGAGGAATTCCCCTCATTTCCTTGCGATGATTTGGACCGAACCATCGCGCTGACAACGGAAAACTATGCTTTGAGTAGAGAAAAATAAAGATGAAGTATCAGGTTAGTGTTTTCACAACCTGCTGCAGATTGTTTGTTTTGTTGTCATTAAATCGGCGAATGCACTTTTTTGCAAATGCTGTCCTGTAGTTGTAAGACCAAAAATATCACTCAGTTATGTCCGCTTCGAAGAGCGCCCTCATTAGTCAGATGGTATCAACCTCCACATTTTGAATTTACCGCAGCTGGGTGGCGATATATTTTCCCAAATCACACAGTCGCTACTATATTACATGCCAAAATATGGTGTTCAAAACTACCATCTCGATCAAGTCACTGATCACAAATCCAATGGTGTGAGTTCGATTCCCATTGGATGCTTCTTTTTGTTTTATTTCTTCTTCTTTACTCCTTTCATTTTTTAGTAAAAAGGGTTTGTTAGTCATTTTGGAACATTTTTCTTTTACCGATTTGTGTTTTGGAGGATTTGTTCAGGCAGACTAAAGTCCCATAAAGTGACTAGCACCTCAAAGTACACGCCCATAGCAAATTGGTATGGAATTCAAATCGCGGCCAGGTCACCGTACAAAACCCTTGCAAGGGGTGGTCTGTTGGCAAATTTTGCCCACCAGTGAACTAGTAACTCTGACCCCCTTCAGAACAAATAATAAAACCTGGTGACGCCCAGCATCCGGGGTCAACTGTTGGGCTTTCATTTGTCATTTGAGTTACCAAGTTGCCAGGGTCAATATCATTATTTATATTTCGCCAACTCCGGAGAGACTCACCCTGTAGATTGTTTCTCGTATTGCAATCTGATCCACCCTTAGAAGCTAATAGAACATACCTCATTAGCATAACAAAAGGCCCTTCCCCGGCGTGGTAGTGAAGCTGCGTTCTCCCAGGGTATCTGTGTCTTTGTTTTTTTTGTGTCGCAGTCTATCCACACGCTTTTATCTTACTCGCGTTCTAAACGACAACTTTCCGTGATAGATTACAAGGATTTACTCCATCATGCCGAAGTCTCGTCAGAGTTTTCCTTCAGCTCCGTGCACGGTGTCTCGACCCCCTGACGATGAGAAACCCCCTTCGCCTGCAGAAGACATCTTAGCTATGGCAGCTAGAGAAATTTCCCCGTCGGGGGTAAATTTGGCGGACCAAGCCAAGGCTCCTCAGTGGGCTGACGGCTTTTCGGGCGGCGGGTCTCCATGCCCAAAGCCCCCTGCAAGTGTAACAGATCCGCGGCCTAGTACGTCAGCTCCGTCTGGTACTGGCCCTGGTGCGCCACGCCCACCGACTACAGCTCAACCGCACTTTCCACAGTTCCCCGCTCAGTCGGGCTACTGGTACCCTCAGCCACCATCAGCTCCCTGGGGAACCCCTGGTGGCCCTGGCCCATCAACGATGCCTGCTGGTTTATTCAATCAGTGGGGCATCCCTGTCCAGTATTTTCCGCAGCCGATTTACAGCGGTCTCTCGGAGCATCCTCCCGCTAGCGCTCCAACTCTGACGGCCCCTGGCTCACATGCACAGCGCCCTCCTGCTGCTGCGGCTGATGACGGCGGCCATCTTGAAATAGTCAACGTTAGTGACGACGAGTCTGAGTCCTCCTTTTCCGCAGTTTCTACTGCCGGTAGAGAGCCCTTTCGCCTTCCTCACAAGAAAGACACAGGTATAAATCCTATCTCAGAGAAGGTGATTTCATGGTGGGAGGAACTGAGAACCCACAAGTTGTCCTCCGACGATTATAAAGAGGAAATTTCACCGTACAACGTCCCGTCGGGCCAGGGAAAATTCTTTTCCGCCCCGGAACTTCCGTCTGGTTTGAAGAAGGTGTTCAAACAGGTAAATTCCTCAACCATTAACAGTGATGAGAAGTTAAGAGCTTCCCATACTCATATCCTCGAGGCAGTCAAACCCTTGCTACGCCTTTTTGACGCAGTTACAGATGATGAGTGCCCCAATGAAGTTCCTAAAGAACTCGTCCAGGATCATCTTTCGTCGGCCATTATTTTACTCGGCTCTGGCAGTCAAGGGCTCGCCTTGGCGAGACAACATGCATTTGATGACATTGTCGACCGCAAATTTGATGTCCTCAAGAAGAACCCTCCTTCGTTAGGTGAACTCTTCGGATCATCCTTGTTGAAAGACATTGAGGAGACAGAAAAGGTCAACAAATTGGCCTCCAAAGTCACGGGCACAGGCGGAAAATCTCAGCAGTCTAACCCTTCTAAGGATAGACGTTTCACGCCTTATCAACTGGCCTCCAGGTCGTTCAGAGGGCGTCGCCCATCACGGGGTGCCTACAATCGCTTCCCAGGTAGGAATTACCAACAGTTCAAGGATTTCCCAAGATCGCGAAATCCCAAGACGGCCTACGCCACTACAGATAAGTCTAGTTCAAAAAACTAGATGCCCAGCTGTTTATGCCCATCACTGGTGCCTCTCCAGCATTTTCTGTACCCCCTGCTGGTCGTTTGAAATATTTTTCTCACAACTGGTTGAAGTTGACTCATGACCCTTGGGTTCTTCAAGCCGTGGATGGTTACTGTATCAGTTTCACATCTACGCCGGTTCAGTCTTTTGTTCCTGTGACCCGGGCTCAGTCCGAGGAACACGCTTCAATTTTTAACCTCGAGATACAGAAGATGCTCGATAAAGGTGCAGTTTCAGAAGTTCAACCCGTTCAGGGACAATTTATTTCTACTTTGTTCATGGTTCCTAAGTCTTCTGGGGATCTCCGTCCAGTGATTAATTTAAGACCTTTGAATAGGTTTATCTCGTACCATCATTTCAAGATGGAAAACATTTCTTCAGTGAAAGATCTCTTAGTGCAGGGGGATTGGATGTGTAAAATAGACCTGAAGGATGCTTATTTTTCAGTTCCTATTAATTCTGAGCATAGGAAATATCTCCGTTTTTTCTGGAACAAGGTCATTTATGAGTTTACTTGTCTTCCTTTCGGATTGTGTAGTGCGCCCCGAACCTTTACTAAGATACTTAAACCACTTGCCTTCCACCTCAGACAACGTGGTATTCGTTGTATTTTTTACCTGGATGATATCCTTATCCTCGAGTCTTCCTACGAGGGATGTGTGACAAATACTCAAGTGGCAACCAGTCTCCTTCAAGATTTGGGTTTCATTATCAACATAGAGAAATCCATTCTTGTCCCTACTCAGAATTTAACATACCTTGGTTTTCTTATCGACTCTTCATCCATGACTCTCTCTCTGAACCAGGAGAAGATCGTAAAGATAATCAGCCACTGCCAAGAGATTTTGGAGGCGCAAACTGTCACAGTTCGACAACTCTCAAGCCTCATCGGCAGGTTATCGTCCACAATTCTGGCAGTTTTTCAAGCCCAGATCTTCTACCGCAGTCTTCAGGAGGACAAAATCTCCGCCCTCCACAGGGAGAACAGTTACGAATCAGCTGTCACCCTTTCACAAGCTTCCCTGGAGGAGCTGCGAACATGGGTGCAATGTCTGCATGCATGGAACGGTCGGCATTTTCTTCATCCGACGCCAGATTTGACCCTTCAAACGGACGCTTCTATGTCGGGATGGGGAGCTTGTCTTCACTCCACGATAGGCGGCCGTTGGACAACTCTAGAACAACAACATCATATCAACTACCTCGAACTGTTAGCAGTTTGGTATGCCATCCGATCTCTCCTCGCAGAGAGGCGGGACATCCATGTTCTTCTTCAGATGGACAGTTCAACAGCCATTGCATATATCAACCACCAAGGAGGGACTCACTCGGTTCCAATGTCTCGACTAGCTGTCAAGATCTGGGTATGGTGTCTCAAGAGAAACATCACTCTAGCAGCTCAACATATACCGGGGTCCCAGAACATCACAGCAGACAGGATGTCACGAGTGTTCGACGATCGGGCGGAATGGCAACTCCGCCCAGAAGTCTTCCGCAGCATCATGGATGCCCTACATTTTGTCCCATCGGTAGACCTCTTTGCGTCTCGCCTGAATACACAACTAGAAACGTTCGTTTCATGGCAGCCAGACCCCATGGCTTGGAGGGTCAATGCTCTTCTTCTAAACTGGAAGGATGTAAACGGCTACGCTTTTCCTCCGTTTTCACTTCTTCTGAGAATCCTTCAAAAGATCCGCAGAGAGGAAGCTACAGTTGTTCTTGTCGCTCCAGTATGGAAGACTCAAGCTTGGTACCCCATGCTGCTGGAACTAGCAATAGACGTGCCACTGCTCCTCCCACGGAGAACAGATCTCCTTCAGCTTCCCCACAATCGGTCACAAGTTCATCCACTGATAGGCCACCTCCAACTGGCCGCATGGAAGTTATCAGGGCAAATCTCTCTTCAGAGGGACTTTCACAGACGGTGTCAGCCACAATCCTTGCTTCTTGGAGACCACAGTCCAATGCCCAGTATAACTCAGCATGGAGAAGGTGGGCAAGCTGGTGTTTACAGAGGAAACTTGATCCAGTTCACACCCCTGTAGCTGATTTCTTAGAGTTTCTTCAGCAGTTGTTTGACGAAGGTCTGTCCTACAGAACCATTAATGGCTATCGTTCTGCGATTTCATCAGCTCACTGCTTAATTGATAATTTGCCTATGGGTCAACATCGTTTAGTGAAACGTTTCTTTAAAGGTATTTTTGGACTTCGCCCTCCAAGACCGAAGTACAACAGCACATGGGACGTTGGGAAGGTCCTTGGATTCATCAAGTCTCTCCCCGACAATCGCCGTTTGTCCTTGAGGCAGTTAACCCTCAAGTTAGCCATGCTGCTTGCACTTGTAACTGCCAGTCGCCGAGCTTCCTTGACAGCTATTGATGTCGATAACATGACTCGATCATCTGATGGAAAATACCGTTTTCTCCTTGTCAAGCCATCGAAGTGTGTTTCTGTCAGTAAGCCCTTCCATCAAATTGAGATTTCCAAGTTCCAGCCGGTCAGAAATCTCTGCCCAGTTCGTTCTTTAGAAGAGTATCTTCAGAGAACCCAACATCACAGAGGTACTGGTTCTTCTAGGATGACCCAGCTTTTCCTCTCCCATTCAAAGCCATTCCATCCAGTGGTCCCCTCAACAATTTCTAGATGGTTGAAAGACTTAATGTCTCAGTCTGGCATTGATACATCACAGTTTCAGGCCCACTCAACAAGAAGTGCAAGTACTTCAGCCGCAGCTCGAGCTGGGGTCTCCACAAGTGAAATTTTAAAAACAGCAGACTGGTCATCAGCCTCTACCTTTGCCAATTTCTACCACAGACACCTCCCTCTGTCAGACTTTGGAGGTGCTGTGCTGTCATCGGCAACACAACAGCTTTAAAGTCTACAGGGTGAGTCTCTCCGGAGTTGGCGAAATATAATTCCCCAATTATGTAAAGTACTTACCTGCAATATAATTGGAATTATATGAGACAATGGAGGAGAGACTCAACCTCCCTCCCTTTTTCTTCATTTTCTTACTGCAGATAACCCGCCCGAGTAATTCTGGTTGGTTTCCGATGAGGTTTACCTTACTACCGTTACCTTACTACTAGCTTCAAAAAGACACAGATACCCTGGGAGAACGCAGCTTCACTACCACGCCGGGGAAGGGCCTTTTGTTATGCTAATGAGGTATGTTCTATTAGCTTCTAAGGGTGGATCAGATTGCAATACGAGAAACAATCTACAGGGTGAGTCTCTCCTCCATTGTCTCATATAATTCCAATTATATTGCAGGTAAGTACTTTACATAATTGGGGAAATCTACGCGTTGATTTGTTCGTATATTGTTTTGCAAGTGACCGATCAATAGTGCTTTGTAAATCTGAGTTTCTTTCACAAGATTTTCGTTAAAAACAGATTAGCGGTCGCCACAGCTCTTGGATAAGGGCGGTAGGGACTAGCCAACTTTTACTTCACCAAATTGCAGCCAATTAAACAATAAAACAGCATCGCTACAATATCCTCACCACTAAAAAGTACCTACGAAAAAAACACTTTTCGCGGCAGCAATCTGATGTTAAAGTGACTAGTTTTGTTGGATCTGAGTCAAGGACTTTAATTTACAAAACAAAAGGCATTCTTAGGAAAATTGATATGTTGGTCATCGTTTTCAATGAATTTCGCCATTCAACAACACTTCAGGTTAAAAACACAAATTAATGAAAGTAAGGCTCTCGAAAGTCAAAAAGAAATTCATTTCATCAATAATTTTGTTGAAAGTATATTTATGGGAAAATAATTGGTCCTACGCCAAAAACAGGCTAGATGCCCGCCGATTAAAATGCACAGAAAACAGTTACAGAGTAAAGACTGGAGGTCAATTGGCCTTCATGAAATCCAAGCGGGTGACGTTGCATATACCTCGTCCAATGAGATACGATTACCCTTACAACTATGTTTATAGCTGTTTGCAGTTGCCATAGCTATTCTATTTTTGTCCACAGAAGAAGTACCAACCTGAAACGAAAGTATAGGCTTGTTATAGGACCGCGTGTGTTTGAAAGAGCAAGATCCGTGTTCTCTTGTACCAGAACAAAGGCGTGCAGTTACCTCAGGCCTACCTGAAACCGGAACAATAGCTATAGTACAAAGTCTACCTTGCATTGAGTGAGATCAAATACATGTACATGCACGTACAACCCGTTGCACTGCCATCCCCTTCTAGTTAGCCGGAGCTGAAAAGCCATGATGATGATGCAAATTGCACCAACAAGATTACTGGTACGTTGCCCCTTTTTCCCCGACTATTTTGATTCGATATGTAAATTATCCTTACTTCTATAAACAGTAGAGAATGTGGTTTCTAAAAATTTGCGATCCTTCATATTTTTTGTCTGATGGCATCAGCATCTGCATCTCTTGCAACTGTGTTCTTCTGTACAAACGCCTGGTGTGGCTATCCGGCACAGTTAGCGCAATGCAAGGAGTCGGTGCAAATTTTGTCTGGTGGCCATGATCAGATATAGACTTATGTAAATCAGCAAATGATTTATGTAGATATTAAGCAATCGCGATATTATGCAGGGTTCACACATTCCAAATTTTAAACCGAATCGCCGCGAAAAGCAATTCTTGAGTAAATCGGGGAACGGTTCTTGGCTGCCTCGGGATGATTCTGTTAGTTCGGTGAAAGATCGTTAAAGACAGGTAAGCGACCCGACAGTTTTGGATATGTTCAAAATTGACGGGGTGACTCAGGAACCAATTTCAATTCTTGGTCTATTCTTCTTGTAAACTAATTCTGAAAATTCTTACAGCATTCGGACAAGTTTCGTAGAATTATTCGTGTTGTTAACAGTCCAGAATCAAATATCAAGACATGTACACAACTTATAAGAATAATTTACAAATACAGATTTTACTTGGAATAAATGAGAATAATCAAAGAACTTAGCAAGAATGAATAACGAATAATGCTGAACTATCCAGATTTTCCTAATAATTGAAATCGGCATATTTCTCGGTCATTCTGGATTTATTCTGGAGTTTTTCATATATTATTGATGACAAAATCGCTACAATTCGGCTTTTTATTCTGCAATAAATCGCAATAATTCGGCTTGATTTGGTCTGGTTCGGCTGCCAATTTCTGTTTCATTCTTTAGTTATTCTTACAAACAGCGAATGGGGGCTAATTTCTCCTGATGCCATCACTGAAGAATTTTTTTCGGGAAAGATCGGGGTATTCGTGGCAATAGCTGGGGAATGTGTGAACTAAGCTTTGTAACGTTGAGGCACAACGGGCGACACCGGGTAGCATATTCCACGCAGGAAGTGTTTTGAGATACAACGACTTCTGATAGAAGATTTCTAGATGAATCTCCCAGTAGTCTGACGTTTTTTGGCCTTGATTGACACAAATTGTGGTAAATGAGATAATGAAACATGTTGTTAGGGATAGGGCCATGGGTTTCTTTGTAGATGATTGTGAACGAGTTGCCCCATAACAGCTTCCCGGCGCGCGTCCAGTGCATATTTTGTCGTTCAAATCTCTCGAAACACATCCCCACGCACCCAATCGTGTTCACACCGTCGATCGTGAACGTCCAAATGTCCCTCTTTTGTTGTACCTTAACTTTTTAGGAAGACTCCCATATGTTTTGTACACGACCACAATAGTAGTAGTAGTAGTAGTAGAAACATTTATTTTAATGTTGCCATTTGCACACAATGACATGTTACAATGCCGTGTAAACATACTATACAGAGCAAAATGCAATGAATTATGTAATTGTGTATAATAATGTACATGGATCAATACTGACACAATGTTACGACAACATTTAGGTATGAAGTGAAGCGTCACGCTTTTGTACCCTTACCTATCGACAGACAGTGACAAAGGACAAAATGGACAACAGTGAGACACACAAAGACACAATCGAGGACGTATGCTGGGAATCGTGGACGATATTGTTCTCTTTTGTTCTCTGGTATGTTTTGCCCACGGTTTGAATAAATGAACACACCCACCTATTCATTTAGTTGACTAATTACGTGTACAATTGGAATTCGTTACAAAATCCATCTTCCGTTACATCTTGGTTAAGTCACAGCATCAGATAAAGGGCCTAGCTTTGTGCGTGAACTTACCCTGTCCTGGCCCCCCACAGTTAACCGACTTCGACTCTTGTTTAAATATCAATTGGTGAAGGTTTGTGGTAACACCATTTAGAAATCTCTTTTGAGAAGATGTGCGATTCTGAAAAGAACAGGTTGGTTGTGAAACTCTACGTTCCGATCATTTTGGAAAAAAAACCTGCCAAAATGCCAAAGAATGACCTTTGCTGTCAAATTTTGAATAATTATGAAAAACCAGTCCGTTTTAATTTGCTTTCTGAAATAAAGATGGCGATTTTTCTCTGTTTTCATTTGCAAGTTTTCGTTCATTCATGGAGGTGAGAAAATGTCCATGTTCCATTGTAATGGGTATTCATCGGTTCGTAGAACGGTAAATAATCAGTGGTGGACAGCTGAATTTTCTGATGTTTTTTTCCTAAAATAGATATAACTTTGGAATAAAGTATGCAAATTACGTTAAATTGTCACAATAATTTGTCAATAACGTGAACTTTATCTGTGTTATTTTAATGAAATGGAACTGGCTAAATTATAAAAAAAAATTATTATAATTCGGTCTCTGTCTTTTTGACCTGCACTGAATAGTTTCGAATTTCCACGGCCGTGCTATTTTATGACTTTTGGTCAACCGCCCTCCCCCACCCCCACTCGCCGACACAGATTTAAGCCATTGTTTGGCAACCAAAGGCACATGCATGGTGGTGTTAAATTATTTTCAGGGGATGTTGGGTTTACGGTCGAATTATAGAAATGTTCCGGTTGGTGGCCGGTCATGGACATTTAATCATAAGGTGGAGGGGTGTATGGAAAACGGAACTCTCATTGTCTTTTTCCCTTTTTTTCTGTTGTTCTTTTTGATGAGCAGGACGCCTTTGTTTTTCACTCTTTTTTCTACTCTCGCCTGCACAGTGCTTCTCGGTTAAATGACATTTCAAAAGGTGGAAACCCAGTATTGGAAATTGACGCAGGGTTTCCTGAAAGTTAAAAAACGTGTTCGAAACCTTTCTGAAACCCGTAGGTCGGACAAAAAGGCTGTAATCGCGCTTTTATTTACATTTAACGACACTTGACAAGTTTCCATTGTCCATTAATTGGCACTTACCAGGCCGGCTTCGTGTTGAATTATTTGCATCCGCGCATAAGCTGTTTACCGCGACCTTGGGGTCATTTGGTTTATGCACGGTGAATGCTACACTTGCTGAAGGCATTCGTCATTGTCTGTCCATACTGTATATTTGGCGGCATATCCTCGCTATGCATTGCATAGAAAATACAGCGCGAACAGGGAACTCATGCGGCCACTAGTTATAACAACAACAGCAACAGCACCAACAACCAACAACAACAACAACAATACTACTACAAGCATTTATAAAGCACATTTTCCCCAATAGTTACAATGCGCTAACAACTCCAGAAGGTACAACTAATGAAACATAACAGGTGGGGAATGAACAATAGAAGTACAGTTAATATGAAAATAGATATGATATGATTTGAGTTTACTTTGAAACTAGTGGATGGATTTACAATGACGAACACTGAGAGGGAGTGAGTTCCAACATTTAGGTCCAGCTACAGAAAAATCCTTGTCACCTGCGTGTTTGAATGTGCTTGGTATTTTTAAGTTTTGCTCTGAGCAGAGGCCTCTTTGGTTCGGAGGCCTCTTTGGATTCTAGATGCTCTGTGGTGGGATCTGAGGCAATTTCTGACCACTTTGACCATTTTTTTAGAAAAAGATGGTGGTGTATGTAGTGCCTGCCTTTATTGCGTCGTCACTTAAAAAAAATTGGGTTCGTTCTTTTTGGGGGGAAGAAGGGGCCCCCGATCCGCCCTTGGAGGGATGGGTGTATGTATCCCCCCAATTTTTGACCAAGGGGGGGGGGGGCTATTGGATCACACCCCACAACCCCGCCCACGTGGTGAGAAGACAAAAAGGGCAGATTTTGAGGGTTTTTTAAACTTCTCTATGCAACCAAAATGTATTCAATAGAGTACTGAAAAAGGGAGAAAAGGTTTTAAATGTTTTAAATGCGCCGTTTTGATGTAAGGTCAAGGGGCGTAGATATACATGATGTACATCTGTTTAATGAATAACTCCCCTGGTGTCATTTTGTGGTGCCCAGCAAGCGCCCCCCCCCTTCTTTGTTGTATTCGCGTTTTTCAAATTTGTCTCTGAAACACGCTCTAGGCATTATGTACCTACACTGGTATCGACATCCATACCAGTGTAAATCAACAGAATTTTCCCCTACAACTTACAAGACTTAGTCATGCTGGTCGCAATATAAAGTCAAAAATGTACATCAGTTCGCAGAGCCTTCGGTCCTCGGATCATTTGACTCCTATCCCCAAAAGTAAAAGAATGAGGAACGGTTATGCTGATGCTGATAACAAAACCCAATTTTCTTCTCCTTTAAATCAACTTTACTTCACGGCGGCAAATTGGCAATTTTCTTGGAATTTTCCAACAATAAAAATTATTCCCTAAATAAAGTTAGCATGCACATATCGGTCAATCCTTGCTATTTTCTCAACTAAAAATCACTTCTCCAAAAAGAAAAATACCCAATCAGACAAAAAAAATTGATCATGGTGGCTGCCCCCCCCCAAAAAAAAATCCCCCTCCAATTCGACTAGACATGTAACATAGTGGCTTCATGTATGATTACGCCCCCTCCCAAAATGCAATAAACACAAAAGTTGCACATGTACAGTCTATGTAGCGCGGCCGCGCTGCAGTGATTGGTCTGGTTACCAGACCAAAAGATTCTGACTGTTTCTGATGAGCGTCGGGAATAATTGTCAGGTCTGGGAACCAGACTATGATGTAACGAAATAATGAAATGAAAAGGGCTAAGGAATTTCTTTTTCATTGTTGAACTTTTCTATTTTGGTTAAAAATTTGAACAAATCCTTTAACTTTGTTTACTGTTCTTTTGTTGCTGTAAACTGGGGTTTTTTATTTATCGCTGATTCACCCATCGATCTCTTGACGTGCAAGACGCAGTGGCGTTATCAGGGGTTGGGGAGTGCAGAGTGGCATTTGCACCGGGCTAAAAATCAGGACGGCGAAATTGGCCTGTCGGAAAATCCTACGTCCTTCGGGAAATTTGCAGGGATGAAGAGCGAAAATGTCCATGATTGTTTGCTTTTAACAGTGCCCCCATCAGAAGATAGTGCGAACCACTCTCTCCCCCAGAATTTTACAGAATACGAACATGCAGCAATTCCAAAAAGATGCTTGAACAAATTTGAAATATGTTTACCCATTAATGAAAATGAATGCCCGATCAACCTCTTACTGCTGGTTCAGACGAAATTGAATGAACAGTATGATACTTTTAAAGGGACACTAGGTCCTGGTACAGCCCGATTGGGCTACAAAACGCGCTTTGAACGAGATAATGTTAATCGGAAAGAATATTTAAAACTAGGATGTAAACATCCACACAACTATATCCTTTAAAAACTGGGCGTTTTGTGTTATTCACGTACTATGCGTGCGAGAAGGAATTTCGGGTCCACTTTTGCGACCCCATAAATGCGAGCTGTTTGGATGCTAGTTGTGATTTCGTTCGTAAAGTGTTTGCCTTTGTCGGACGTTGAAGAAACTACATTTTTTTGCATTAGTGATTGGTCACCGCTGTTCCCGAGACACACAACGTGTATCGTACACTGTGTGAGAATGACACGAAAAACGTATTCGTACTCCGTCGTGTCCGATGTAAACAAGCGGGGATTTTTTCTCTTTTCTCGGGAACGGTAAGACATTAGGTTGGTTTCCTTTTAACCACATGTTTGAAATAGGCTAAGTAACCAATCCAAAACATGAAATTTTCGGGGATTTCAGGACCTAGTGCCCCTTTAATTTGAATGCATCTTTTACAGGGACGAGTGAAGCTAAAAGACAATAGAATGTTAGGATAGTGAAATTGGCCGGGAAAACCTATATTACTTAACAAGTGCCGTTTTTGTTTGTTTGATGGTTCATTCAAAATGGATATATTGTTTGTTTTCTCTAGCAAAAGCAACATGGTAAATAAATCTGTTTCCGAAAATGGAACGGATAGAACATCTATAAATTGATTTGAAAGACGTTATGGTCAAACGCTGGAATATTTTAAGATATCCCTGCTATTTGTGGTATGCACCATGCATGCCTTCACCTAGCCTTGGTCAATGCGTTCGTCATTATCCGTCCGGTATTCAGCGGTATATCCTCGGCACGCCCTGACTGTTTGATATGCAGTGCATGTAAAAAAAAATACAGCACGAACAGCGACCTCATACGGCCACTATTTATATGCAAATTGCTTGGATCGATCTAGACTAACGCCTTGGTCCAATCGTCCATGTGAGGTTTTAAGGATGGTGCTTATTATGCTAATGGCCTCAGCTGACCTTAAAAGTCGGTTTTTTTATTGGTCGACAGCTGCGTAATACTTGCATAATAGTAAGCGCGGGGTGAAAGGTCATATAGCGATAACGTGAGACCATAGAGCTATATCAAATTACTGAGTGCTAACTCCTCATTCTTGCGCTCGGAGAAGCTGTGAAGCCGTCCTGGGCGCAGACATTTTGAATTCATGTGCGTGTTGTAGAAAATTATGAATTGAGATGGATTGAATTTTGAAGGTTTACTCTAAATGCAACGCACAAGTATAACGTACGCAAACAACTTAACCGCGCCATTACGGTTTAAAAAAAAAAGTCACGGTAAACATCTGCAGCGAAGACGCGCACGCATTGCGCTGTTTAAGTAGAGCCAATAAAATGCTTATTTGCTGATCGTGCGTTGCGCAAAATAATGAAAAACATAAGCTTTCGCCGACGATTGGACCAAGGCGCATGAGGTCGCACTTTATTTTTACATGCACTGCATAGCGAGGATATGTCATGGAATATACCGTACAGACAACCTCGTCACCAGTGCTTACTTTATTTCCAACCTCGTTTCCAATAGTAGGCCCTGGATAGGAAATTTTCTTCCTGTATGCTGATTCGATACCGAAATTGTGTAGTAATGGATTTATATCGTGTACTTGGTGTTGTTATATCCAACGTGCATTACGTGTTTTCACGATCATTGTAATTATAACGTCCACGCCTTCGCAAAAATACACCTTTCCTTTCCAATTTGCTCATATTAATATGACATGTGATACTACATATTTGCGGGATAAGATTGTTACATTTTTACTTCGAAAATAATCGCGTGTTCTCGTAACTCACGGCGCGACGAATTGATGCTGTCTTTACCCCCAGACACCGCATACAAAAACAACCGCTAATGTAACGCGCATGCAGGCACCAGACTATTCCTTATTTGCATACGTGTTCAAACAATTTGCACATGCAAATGATCCAATACCAGGGTGAGAGAGCAGGTAGTGGGAGGCTGACCGTACGGGCGGATAATGACGAACGCCTTGACCAAGGCTTAGTAATAAATAAGGCTAAATAATGAATGTTTCACATTCGTGATAGGAAGAAAATAATTTCATTAGGTGACAGAATGCATGGAATGTTCCATTCCACTCGGCTTCGCCGGCCCCTTTGAATGGAACGTTCCATCTTTCTCAGCTCATGAAATTACACTGAACAGTGCACCCGTAATTATTCATTATTTATATTGACCCATCTTGAAATAGTGAAACAGCGTTCTCTCGTACCTCCCCCCCCCCCCCTCCCCCGCCCTGCAAACAAGACGCTGGGACACTCTGATGAATTCACGCTCTGATTGGTTGGATTTTGCGTGACCGCTGACCTGCGCGTCATCACGATCAGGACTCTGCAAGGTTTGAAACTGGCCGTTAAGATTGATTCATTACTCTTTTATTCCAGTTTAGAGATGTTTTTTTTTCGTTGAAAAGCGAAATGATGTAGGAAATTCTGTGAAACTTATCTGTTTTGTAAATTTACAATTCCCGTCACTTGCTCAGGCTCCGTTTCGAATCACGAACGGTCGGATTGCGTTATCATTATGCGACGCTCAAAATTTCAGAAAATCAAAGTTTAGAATATATCATACCTTAAAGTGACATTGTGCACTGTTGATCTATTTATAGAAAATAGCAAATACACGGCACACCAAACTACATTTTGTTCCCTTTGCACAGATTAAAGCGTAACCGGGGAGTCAAACTCCACGCTGTGGTGCTCTTCACGTAGGTCTACACGGCAGTCCTGTTAGGCCCGCCTGGCCGGGGTACCACTTTTGGTCCTGTGAAGACTTCAATCAAAACCGTCATCCTCCGCGCATTGATAGGACAAGCTCCTATGCTTATCATCCCTACTCATAATCAAAGGAAACGACAACATGATCATGGAAGAAGCTTCTCGTCACACAAGGTGTGCCCGTCCCAAGGATTACTGGTGGAGTAGTAAACACGTCTACCCAGACAAACCAAGGATCACCTGTCCTTCCATCTCTCGCTGGGCCGTACTGCGCAGTAAACGGGTATTGTCAACTCCAATATGCCGATCAATTCTTTTTGTGTTGACCTTAATGGTCCTTACTTCAGTCATGCTCAGTAGTCCAACCACCGATTTCGAGATGGAAGACAGGAGGGAGAATGTACAATTACGCAAAAGTACTCCTACCCTGGCCAGTGTAAGGTCGACAGCAATCACCAATACGAGGTAAGATCTGAAGAATATGTCTGACACAATGGTATCCCGATACAGTAATTCTCAAGACATTAATTTAAGCACATGGATATGAATCGTGTTTGTACGAAGTGGTTCTGAAAAAATCGGAAGTGATGATTCGATAATTGTCCTAATGACATTCAGAACATCTCTGGTGGAGTTAACATCGGTGGTTCGTTTCAGTACCACTTTTCAAAAGCTTTTACAAGGCAAATCCGTAATTGTATGGAGGTTTATATAGTATCGATACTCATTGAACAAATATTAAGCCCCAAAATAATTATTGTTGCCCTCACCCGACCTACACAACAATCTGGAAATCTCCTGTCTTTTTTTTTTACCTTGAAACAAATGAACATTTACATTGCTCATCTTTAAGTTTTTACATTTGTTTCTTTGCAATGCCATAATTTTGCATTTCGTTGCAAAGCGTACACAATTCTAACTTACCGTTATTGTTTTGTACGTGTAACTGAGGCCGAGGCCTAGGGCATGTGGTATGAATTTGTGATGTGCTATGTACACCAAGGGAATGTTTGCAGGGAGGCGTTCCATCAGCAAATCAATGCTGAAATGTTGACTTGTTTTTTTTTGTCTGGACAATTGACTCCGTAAAATCAATAGGTGGGGGAGCTCGTACCATACTTTCAATGGGGGCGCTGTTCAAATCCGACGATTATTAACACTATATAATACAGGATAGTGTACAAATACCCCCGTTACCCAGCAGGCTCTGTCCGTATTTTGTGCACAGGCGTATATTAAAACCAGTGTAATTGTTTTTTTTTGGTGTCAGAGCAGCGGGGGGGGGGGGTGGGGTTGATATTAGTTTTTAGGAATTTATATAGGAAAAAAAAACACATTTTGATACAGCTGTTTTTTTACCCCCAAACCCCCGCCCTTGATCCTTGCTTGATTGTCACCGTACACAATGCACATAATATGCACATGCACTGTACATTGTATCGCATGCATGTGTACATGTACACAAGGGCGGATCCAGGGGGGGGCCAAAGGGGGCCATGCCCCCCCCCCCCAAAAAAAAACCAATTTTTTTTTTCATGACATCGCAATAAAGGCAGGCAATGAGTTCACCACCATCTTTTCCTCAAAAAACATTGGTTAAAGTGGTCAGAAATTGCCTCAGATCGCACCACAGAGCATCTAGAATCCAAAATTGTTTCGGGGCCCTTAAGCGGACCCCGAACCCCACGCCATAAATTTTTGGACCCACTTTTTTGGGGACCAAATTTTTTTTGGGCCCCCCTTCGCGCATGGATGACACTTGAACACATGGCTTTATTTTTTTAAACGACTCTTGCCATCACAGGTAGACAAAATCTCCAGTGGCTCCACGAATAAAACGTTCAAGCACATCAACTGCATAGGTTTCAAAATACTGAAAATCTTGCCCCGCTCTTTATTGATAGATGCCAGAGACACTTTTTAATTCAGCGAAAATCGAAGCTTATCACCACACAAACTGCATAGCTGGTTCCGCGCTAACACTAGTTTGTGATTTTGTATTCAGGGTGCGGGAACCAGACCTAACCTAGTCCTGCATAATATAATCTACGTACACTAAGAGGAAAACCTATATTCAGGATTCATTGCTATCTACCTGTCCCTTAATTCGAAGGATAATGGAGTGACCAGGAACACCCATGTTTCATTGTATTTAATATGTATTCATCAGTTCGCAGAATGGTAAATGATTAGTGGTGGACAGCTGCATTTTGTGATATTTGCATTAAAATATATAGACATATCTGGGGAATAGAATGAGCAAATTACGTGACATTTTTCACAGTTACTAATCCATACCATGTACTTAATCCCAATGTTATTTTTATGAAACAGAGCGAGCCACATGTCTGTTTTTAATATTTGTATTTTGTAATTCGGTCACTGTTTAATTTTACTCACCCTGTATAGTAAGTTGGTAAATAAATCAGTGTTAAATCTCGTTACAGATTACAAGAAGTTGACGAGCGTGTTGAACAGACAACTAACTGGACAATCAAAGATGAATTGCAGCCAACAACTAAATCTTTCGGACCGGCTAGGTAGGAACCATGCACAAGAATTCATTTAGGGTAAACGACAAGGACTTTTCAGCATTAATAAAAACCTGGCTGTTCTAATTAAGGAGAAACTAAAAAACAGTTGTGTATACACACTAAAAAAAAAAAAAATACACAGGTTGTGTAAACATTTACCATATTTATATGTATATGCGAACTCGCTTGCAATTATGTTAGAAGTTACGTAACGTGTGTTTGGTAGACGATTTCTTGACAGTTGTGTAAAAGTTTACTGGATGTCTGTGTAAATATACAGGGCGTCCTGAAAAAAAATGGTGCACGCAAATCCCTTCAATTTTGCTAATTTACAACCAAAATTGTCTGCGGATGTTTACACCATCTTGAAGGTAATAGATTTAGCTTGAAAATACCGTTTGTTTCTTTGAAATTGCTTTTGTAAATCCAAAGATATGTTTGAATAACGGCAAAGCCAAGAAACCCATTTTGTGCCACTTTCTGTGAAGCAGTTTAAATCAGTATAGTCCTAGTCTAAAACCAAATCATTACTGTTAGTGATGTTAACACTTTTTTAAGCAGAGTGTGCAAAATTGAATCCTTTAATTGAAGTTTTAAGGAAGTGAACCTGTCTGTACTATTACATTGTTTCAACATAAGAACAAAACCCTATATTGTCGTATGAATGGAATGTTTGCCTTACACCCATAGGGATAATCTTATCAAAAGAGCCATACTGACATTGTCTGATCTTTGAAGCACTCGCTTCCTAAACGTGGCACAGAATTGTTGGGGGGGGGGGGGTTGGCTTTGCAGTTATTCAAACATATCTCTGGATTGAAAAAGCAATCTTAATTAGACAAATGGTATTCTCAAGCTAAATCTGTAACCTTGAAGATTGTATAAACATTTGCAGTAAATTCCGGTTGTAAATTGGCGAAAATGGTGGAGTTTACATGCACCATTATTTTCAGGACACCCTGTATTTACACGTTCATTAGTTAAAAGACAACTAAGTAAACTTTACACAACTTTCAGGTAAAGCAACACTCCCTTCCCATGTTAAAATTATGCTTTCTCAGTGCAAAAAAAACAAAAGCAAAACTCGACTTGTTTCATTTTCATTTTATATTGTCCTTTCCCGAACTGCTTAGAGTGTGTTTGTTATGGAACATAATTTAACTGATTCCTTTAACATAGAATATTCCAAATTGAAAACGTAGGCCAACATGCGGTGCAGCAAATTATAGCGTATAGGCCTAAGTGAAGATGGAGAACAACACGACGTCTTTGACAACGATGGTGTATGCCGCAAATATTCTCGGTCTTTGAAGGTAACATTTTCCTAAACCTCCTGTGATTGTCATACCATCCCCAATCACCAGAAATTCATCGACACTTTGCACGATTAGAAACAACAGGATATTCTTATATGTAGTGTATAACCCACGGCTCGGCCACGGAGAGTACGCACGCACATGTACAGAGGCCAGCCTCGTCCTCGGGGTGTCGAGCAGTACGCGCCCACTACTACCTGCTCTCTCACCCTGGTACTGGATCATTTGCATGTGCAACATTTTTGAACACGTATGCAAATGAGGAATAGTGGTCTGGCGCCTGCCTGTGCATTACATTAGCGTTTGCTTTGTATGCGATGTCTGGGGTCAAAACACAATCGATTCGTCGCGCCGTGAGTTACGAAAACACGATTATTTTCGAAGTAAAAATGTTACAATCTTATCCAGCCATTTATTGAGAAGATTGGATAGGGAAGGAGCATTTTAGAGAAGGAGTTGACATTATAATTACAATAGAGAGGTTTCGCATGCAAACGGATACGTTTAGTGCGACGGATACGTCATCAGTTATGACGTCATACGCCACTCATTATCCGCTAAACATGCAGACGACACGCATATCTTGCTCGCTACACGTAAGTAAAAAACGGATACGGATAGCTAAACGTAAGTGTAAGCGCATCCGTTCGCTTGCGAAACCTCCCAAATGATCGTGAAAACACGTAATGCACGTCGGAAATAACAACACCAACCACACGATATAAACCAATAACTAGCCAATTGTGGCATCGAATCAGGATACAGAAAGACAGTTTTCTGTCGGGCTTACTATTGAAAACGAGGTGTACAATTATGTGCATGTAGTACACTACATAATGTCCTGTTACATTTTCTCGTGCAAAGTGTCCAGGCATTTCTGTGGACTGGGGACGGTATGACAATCACAAAAGCTTTTGAAAATGTTACCTTCAAAGACCGAAAATAGCTGCGGCATACCCCAGAGTTGTCACCGATGTCATTGTGTTCTCCATCTTAGCTAAACTGACTGCTTTACTTATTCAAAATGTATTTTAAATTTACGTGTTTTCAAGGCATTTTTTCCGGTGAATCTGACATAAATTAGGTTTTATTTAACATACCCATTTTACCTAATTCTTTTTTCACATATCTTTTTGAGAGTGCAGCATCAACCTCTTTTTGACATCTTTCCTATGACATCCATCATTTTGTTTCAATTAATGAAGGGACAAATAAAACGAAGAAGAAGGAAACACGTTTTACCAAAATTCGAAGCGGAACGAGGAAACATCCTCGTAGTTGATTCATTGCTCCGTTTCTCATGTCTTCACCCCTCTCATACTTTGATATAAACAAGCACGATCGTAAAAGACAGAAAATACTGATAACAAATTAAGCTAATTAAAACTGATTAACGATTCCCTCGGGGGTAGTATTTCCTCGGACTGCATGACTACATAATTTTACGTTTAGTGTTTACAAGACTGTAATATGACTTTTACTACGACTGTCCTTTTTTATCATAATCCTCTATCCAGTGTCTTTGCACAGAAGTACGCCCCTGGTTACTCTCAAAACGACTCCGAGCTTTTTAGCTACCTCGCTGCCCTCAGCAAGCAGAAATGGGTGTACAATTCCAGCAATGCAAAGGAGTTCAGGTAAGAGCACTGAAATACATTTCCTTTTTTTTTTTTATAATATTCGACTCCTTAACCTAATCTAGCAAGGGTTTGACGAAAACCTAAACCAGCCAACCGATCCCGTTAGCTCGGTGGTAGAGTGGTAAGACATCTGCATTTGAAAGCAGGAGGTCGTGGGTTCGAGTCCCACCCGAGTGATTTTTCCAACTTTCACTCGGGAGGTAACACACTGAGTATACAGTGTTTAAACGTCCGTGAAGGGCAAAACCTAATTTGATTTATATCACCCCGACGCAAAATTCCATCTTATAATAGAAAACTTACATGTCAAGAAGTTCCGGGCCAAACTGTGAGGCTGGTTGGTTTTCAAAGTGTCCAATGCATGATACGAGCGTGTGATTGATTGACGGTGAACAGTCTTTCGGATCTCTCCCTTTTTCACATTGTTTGACAGGGTCGACTTACGAGCTGCTCTAGGGAAAGAAGGACGGTTTGAAAACTTCATCGCAACACGACGAAATACGCGGCCGGACCAAAATATCAGCTTTTATCTTCGTGGCTCTATGCTAATGTCCAAAACCTTGTGGAGATCGCTTCCAAGGGTAAGTCAACCAAATGTACCCCACCCCCCTCCAGTCCACCTCCCCCCCCCCCCCCCAAAAAAAAAAAAATTTAAAAAAAACCAAAAAAACAAATTGTGGCAAAATCTCGATATGACACCAAATGCAAGTTACCTGTGGAAACACTCGTATCCGAAAATATCTACTTATTCCTACTCGGTAAAATCTAACTATGTTTTGGTGCATCACTTGGCATTACTTTTGGAAAACACCAAAGACCGTCCGATGTTCATAAACTGGAAGGGTGTGAAAAAGAAAGGCAGAATTTTCAAACTTTTAACGCGTTTCACGCAAAATGTCTTTTTATTGCTTTCAAATATCTTAAAAGTTGAAATCAATCACATAGAGTTGACGATCTCAACACTTTGGTTACTCGGATACATGAAAGGCCTACCTTTTTAATTTATTTTTTATCTATTTATTTTTGGTACCATCTTTTTAAGGAAAAACACTCAAAATATATGTCTAGGATGCAGGTATCGGACAAAAAAAATATCACAAAAATGAAATTAGGCCTCAACATTTGCCCACGTTGCTCATTGTGCATAAGTCTTGAATTGACTGTTTTGGGAACTGAAATGTTAAGTGTCGCATGAATGATTCAAGATTTGAAGCAAAACTTTTGTGTAAATTTTGTATAATTTATAAATTAAAATGTTGTTTTTATCACACCTCATTAACTTGATTTGTTACAGGGTACAATATATAAACGTAGACGTCATCGGACCTGCAGTGTTGTTGGCTCCAGCGGTGTACTGAACGGATCCCGATGTGGAAATCTCATAGACAAGGCAAACTTTGTCCTCAGGTAGGTCATTTAAATTCACGAAAACCTCTCTGAATTAATGCTCTGTGGTGCAACACTCGCTTTTCGTTGACTGCACCATCGCAAATCACGTACATGCTTAACCGGTCACTACAAAGGTGTCTTTCATTATATTACTATTATACCAACAGATTCAACTTGGCTTATGTGAAAGGCTATGAAGCCGACGTTGGCACCAAAACACACTTCACGACGTTAAACCCTTCATTAGTACACAAAAGGTTAGTACATATAATTGCCCTATTAATCTTCTTCCTTTGTCTGGCCCGAAATCTCTCCACTAATTGAGTGTTCCAACTCTCTGCCTCCACATAACGCCTTCATTCATGTTTGCTGCGTTTTGCTATATGGCATAAATATAAACTATAGGGCATAGATATATAAGCACACGACTTTATGTAAATAGAGTTGTTGGCTATTCGTAACAGTTACCGACTTCCAACAGTTGGGTGAAACGTTACGTAATCCTCCTTTTAATGATGGCATTCAAATGGCGCGTGATTTCTATTGTGACATTGAAGTGGCGATCCTTCTCGCACGCACAGAGCAATTCTTTTACAAAGAAAACATCCTCTTCAGCGCTGACTGACTTCAATAGGCCCATGCTTATTTTGCATGTGACAGTTACAGACATACAGTCACCCATTGACTGTTATGTGAAACTGTTGTACAACTGTTAGACCGGACTGTTGTGTATAAAGCAATCAAATTGCACTTAAGAACAGTCGTTGTAAGTTGCCACGAAAAGGTCTCTGAGTCCACTGAGGCATCTATCAATTATCCCCATTGCATTGCCTTCTGGGAGTAGTGGTCTCGTCATTGCCCATTCCTGGGCATTCTGCCATTTCACATGGCTTCGCTAAATCAAGGGGGCTTAAAGGGCAGCAATCTCGAAATAATATTACATATATAATCTTCATTTTCACCAAACATTTTATGAAGGATATTACCATATTTTTTCGGTTTTCATTTTTTTTAAAAACATTTTAAATATTATTCATCAAGGCATACCATTGCACGAAGTTTCAAAGCTTCAAGAGCTTAATTGAACTGGGCTCAAATGCGAGCAACAACGTTTTCACGAAGTTACACTCTCCTAGTTTGAGCGCGCTGACCTCCGTTTCCACGAAGTAACACTCACCTAGTCTTGTGATACATTGAAGCGTTCTACTTATGAAAAAAAAAAGTTTCGCACCTTTTTTGGTTTTACAAACTATCACTCACCTTTTTCTCTTATTTCTTGTTAATAATTTAATATACAAACGAGTGAAAACCAGCAACTTTAATAAATTCAATACATCAATTGTCCACAACGAGAAACCCAACTGAAAATACTATGCAGTTTTGACGCAAAGTGTTGTTCTAGAAAACGTTCAACTTTAGATGCCGTTTACTCCGATTGCTAGGTTTTACTGGTATGTACATGAGTGTTACTTCGTGGTGTCACTGACGAAATAACAACAGATTGTTGATTGGGGAAAGTGCTTCTCCTCGCCTTCCCGGGATTATGACTTCCCTTGAATATCAAATATTGTGAGAAAATCTTCACGGGTAACTCCAAAGTAAACAATAGACGAAGGTGTTCAAGTTAATCATTAAAAACATCTCTTCCTTGTCTCGGTTCATAAAATGAACAGAGCACTGTAAATGTCCCCAAAATTATCTTCACACGCGCGAGAGAGATAATTTGATACGTCTGCTTGTCTTGTAAAGCAAGGCCAGTATAGCTGCGTCATCCATATATATTTGCTTTGAGCTCAATGATTAACAATTAGTCACAAATACTACATGGTACAACTCGTTGAATACTCCCGTTTAATGGCCCAGTATCGGCTCTGTGTGATTTGCTATTGCCATGTTTGAGGTAAGCGTGCCACTGTTACGTTATGGGCTGTATCAGATTTCACCCAGTGCTCTGTTCGGAACATTTTATGAACCGAGACAAGGAAGAGATGGTTTTAAATGATTTACTTGAACCCACTGATCTATTTTTACTTTGACTGGAGTGCATTTTCACACTTCAAAAGTGCACTTTTCACACTTCAAAACAGAAATCATTTTACTCACATTTATATATTTTTTTAATAAAAACATAGTGTATTGCTATCAGTTCACATCGGAAATTTAGTGGTGAAAAAAAGAAGGCTGAATGCCTCATACAGGCATGACCGCTTATGAAACTAATTAAAGGATTGAAGAATCTTAATCCTCCAACTAACCACACTCCCTTTTTTGACAAGGTTTTCCAAGCCGAGTGACCCACAGGATTGCTGGGGTTGATGTTAAGAAGGCCGATCCGCCGTAATGATCACCACTTCAATGTCCCAATAGAAATCACGCGCCATTTGAATGCCATCATTAAAAGGAGGATTACGTAACGTTTCACCCAACTGTTGGAAGTCGGTAACTGTTACGAATAGCCAACAACTCTAATAGAAACTTTATCTATTTCATGGAGACTGTAAGCATAAGCATAAGCACAGCAAGAGGCGCGCTTACTTCAGAGGAAACTTTTGCTGAGGTTCATCTGGACTTGATTTCTAAAGTGTGTTCCTTATTCCTCGAAGATTTCTGTTGATGATCCTGCAAGTCCTTTGCAGTGATACTTTCCCCTGCCCTTTTTGAGACATTCAGCTTTTTTCACAAGACGTTTTCGTATTGGCAGCCATCCGGGGTTCGTGAATGACAGTACTTTGTTCGCGACATTGTTTATCAAGGAAAGGCCCCGCTCAAAATTCTACAGACTCTATTATTTGTCATTATTTTGGTCAATTTTTAACCGGATGAGATAATAGTTTAATGATACTAATAAAGCACTCTCAAACCGATACATTATTATTTGATGCCAAAATACTCTGACTGTTATTGTTTGCTCGGTGCTGTTAAACAATAATAAAATGAATATACCAAACAAGACCGGTTTTATGCTGCACCCTTACAGGTTTAATAGGCTGAGGACCAAGCAAAACTATGCAGACTTTGAGGAGGTCTTAAAGCAGTTTAAGGGCAGCCAACTGTGGCTGCCAGCATTTGCTTCCACCTTGCAACATCGAACCCTCCTCAGAGTCGCGAGTGCTGCCCGATATTCCAAGCTAGTCACGCCCATCCTTGGCCACCCTGACCACTACACCACCGTGGCAAAGCTTTGGAAGAAAACGTTGAATGTAACTGGCTGGACCACAACAGGTAAGCCATTATTTTCGAGAAAAAAAATTACGAGAGCAGGAATTTGCAGCCCGTTAACCTTTCAGACATAATGATCCCCAATAACAGGGTTTTTTTTGTAAAGGGGAAGGTGGATTTATTGGATGGCTTCCCTCCTATACCTCCTCCCTTCTGCTGTCCGATAAAATCTGGAGGGTTTTTACTGACGTTATGTTTCATGCTGACCTATTTTTTGTATGTACAATCGTGTTGGCTGATGTCCGAGTTGTTTCTGTATCTTTTATTTTTGTTGCTCTTCTGATATCGTACCCAAGACCAAAATCTCATTTCGTTTAAACAGGTCTGCACGTGTTCACGTCCATCTTCGATCTGTGTGACCGAATTGATGTCTTCGGTTTCTGGCCGTTTGCCAAATCCTTGGAGGGCAAGACGTTACCATACCACTACCACGACGGCAGACGAGGCGCGTCAGCTCACAGTTTCACCAAAGAATTCAAGGCGATATTGCATTTGCACGAGCTTGGCATTATCAATTTTCATTTGGGTTCATGCGTATGATCGTTCTATGTGACCTGCTAATTTTGTTACATGTCCCAGAAAGCAATTTTAAACCTTCCCGCCTGCTTTAAAATGCATCATATGGCGCGAAACGGAGCTAACTTCTATTATGGACCATAAGTTTTACTTTTTGTTCAGTTGTTTATGATGTTAATAACAATCTCAGTTTATTTTATATGAATAGACATTTCTTTTATTCAAGGTTTAAATGTTTGACATTCAAATAAATTCCCATTTATCTCAATTCATAAAATTAAAGGGAGAAGCAGTAATGTTTCAAATCTCAGTATTTTGCTTGATAAGAAATCTTTATAGGGCAGGGCCGAAGGCAGGGAGGGGAGGTGGGCGCGGACGAACGCCCCCCCCCCCTAAAAAAATAAAAATAATAATCATAATTATAATATGCATGTCCACTGTTTCCTAGCAATTGACATTTGAGGTTTACTCAAATGAGTCTTTCCATGGGTAATCAAATGTTTATTAGACATGAAAAAGCCCACTTCTTGGTAAAAACGACCCTCCACTTCCACCTGGCTGGCTACGAGCCTACGGCCCTGCGGGGGGGGGGGGGAGTTTAGATTTTTAGGATTTCCTATTGATGATATCATCATCAAAAGTCACTTGAAGTACTGCCAATTCATTGAAATTGTGTAAAAAATGGAAGATTTGGAGTAATTATCACAATAAATATTGCTCCCTTTGAAAAACAAATATTGTCTGGTTTTCACCTTATACGTCTTGTATTTCTTGGAAAAACATTGTTCGGGAAAATACATCCCGTACGACTGGAGATAAACTACCTACTCTTCCAAAATTGAATTATTACCGATAACATGTAACACCAATTTGGGGCACAAAGTCAGCCTATAAGTATTTAGTGTGTTCAATGAATATATCTGCAAGCGCCAACTGGGGAAATGATTCTTGAGGGTGCGCGCCTGTAAAAAAAGCCAAAAATCCGTCCGCTGAGCTCATGAATACAAGTTATACCCTCAAAATATTCTATATTAGAGAGTTTTGAGAGCCATACAATTGGGGAATTGAAGAGATATGGTAATGAACCTGTGGCCCGGACTTCGAGCTTCAAATTCTGAGCATTTTGGATATTATTGGGTTCGAAAGTGGCGCTATTTTGCCATGTTGTGGAGGGATCGTTTTTCAAGATGGCAACTTTTCCGCTTTGGGAAAAATAGGGGTCATCTTCCTTGGGTGAGAATATCTCGAAAAGTCGATGGTCAACCCACCAAAAAATGAAAAGAAAATGAAAGATGACACATTGGTAATCCTTTTTCTGTGCAGTTTGAATACCTGTGAGATTTCTGAGTATTTTTAAAAGAATTTTGAAGTATGCGCATTTAGCACAAGTGTCTATGGGAATTTTTTTGCAGGGTTGCACCCTGGAATGAAATGTTTGTCACCGTGAGAGGGCGACAAATTACAATAAATATGGTCTTTGCGGACTGCTTCTCGGCAAGACGGTTATCGGCAATTATGTACCTCTCTAAGGGGTTTCCTGGCAAGGCACATGCAGGTTCTTAGATCTTTCTTGAAATAGATACTCCGAACCAGAGATCAGGGGGAAGGGGAGAAAAAAAACTACACAGAACGTTCTTTTCGATTTACTTTATTACTTTGTTCAAACTACTGCATTACTTTATACAGCAAGGAATTAAAATGGACCACATGGAAATATACAATGATGATCTCACATATACAATGATGATCTCACTGCCTAGTGCTCCTTTTGTCTATTTCATTCATTTAAACAATCGCGTGTATTTGATGTGATCTTTCTGAAGCTGGTGTTTCACATGCACAGCGGGGTAGCCACGATTATCACGTGATGGCTAATCGAACGCTCTCGTGTATGTTTTACTTACATGTGCAAGCTACTCGAACGTACTCCATATCAGCCGTAAGTATAGCTTTTCCCGGCCACTTTACGAATTTTTCTAACCATTTTCATTATCAGCCATTCAATTTGCGTTATTTTTACACGTGATCAAAATGAAGGTTTCTTTTTAATTTGGGGGCATTCATTTTCATTTTCAAGCACCCCAGATTTTGCTCCGAATGTTCGTTTTCGTTTCAAGGCATTCTATTTGGTTTTAGTGCATTCAATACTTACTTTGTAGCATTCTTAAATAAAGTCTTTTAAAAAGTTTGATAATTGACGCATTCAAAGTAGCGAACGTCGGTGCGCCTATAACGTATGACCATGCTTTCCGTTTCTTATTCGTTCATGGGCAATCACTTTCATCGTTTGGTCATTCAAGCTAATGAGATATTGGAATTGATATTTTTCCTATTTCCCTCCGAGGTTGATGTTTTCCCCGAAATCTTGGTAACTGTAAAAATGTATAAATTAACCAATTAACTGTTATGAGGTAAACAAGATATATGCAATGAAATGATTTTTTTTTTCACTGTTGATCTTTTCTACTTGATTAAACGTTGCAAGTATATTTACGTTGACGATTTCTTGACGTGCAGGACATCGGGGCATTATGTTTGGCAATGGTTTTACCATCGGGAACACGTCTCTTGGGAAATTTCTCAAATGTTTTCATAGGCCACTTCCATGAGACGATCACAGTTCCACTCCTTTAGGTTTATTCAAGCGTATGTCTGTCTGAACACCTATGTAAAGGGCCCATGCAAGGTAATTTTTCAAAGCAAACCTTGAAAATACATCTTTGTATCACATTTTAACCTTATTTTCAAGTTTTATTGTTCCATTTTTAAAGGCATTTTGGTGCCTTTTCCGTTTACACGGCTATTTCAGCACAAACAGTTGCTAGCATTTTGGATATTTTGCTGTCATGAATTTGTTTTCTTTGGTGATTCTTTTTTGCGATGGTACATGGTAGTAAGCCAATGAGCATCCCCTTTTCAAAAACGTTTTCAAATAGCACATTTTGGGTTCACAATTTGAACAGAAAACCCCTAAATCTGAACAGTGTCTTCCTGAAATGGCATAACAGCAACAGCAACAGTCCGGAAAAGCATGGACACTTTCAAATGTTTAAAGAATATTATTAAGTGCACTTTGCAATAAGATTAACCAAAAAAGTATATCAAATATATAGTTTTCATACAATTCAAGAATAGTAGAAAGTTGCACAAAATGTGTTCCTCGGGAAAGTTCATTGCAGGGACCCTTTAGTTAAGAAGGAGAGGCTTGCTTCTACGGATTGAAGCCGTCAGGTATGATTGATGGTGGCAGCGAGTAGGTGGGGAGTCCAACCTTCAAAACCGTCATTCTTTAGTGTCTCACCCCGTGCATTTGGGAGGGGACACCGTCTAAAGACCCCCCAAACTTGACTTTTCATTAAAATATCGCGCACAAGCACGGTTCCAGCGCGAAAAGGTAGTATTCGATTAGTATTTAATAACTAGTGTTAAATGACCAATAACTTAAGAATGAGAAATCCCGTGCGTTCCATGCTTAAGAATGGCCTAATTAGCGCTAAGTTTGACCGTTAATTAGAATATTGAGCACATGTGCGAAACCTTCACTTAAAGCTAATTAACGTGACTAAAATGTAAGATCCACAACTTAAGAATGGATACCTCCCAGCATTTGTGCTTAAGAACGAGTTAAAGTTCCATAATTAGCCGCCTGTTAATGGAATAAATTATGTAGGTGTTTAATTAGACATTAAAAATTTCACCCAGTGCAGATTGGCCCTCATTGAATTTAGAAAATCGTAGATTTTGGTTCTCAAAGGGCCTGCCCGGCATTACTGTTATTTTTTTTTGTCTAAGTTCCCGTGGCGCTTTGCATGGTAATCATTATTTTTGATAGGAAGGGGTGTGAGGCTGCTGAAAAAAGAAGACTTTTTGACTCAAGTTTTCAGAATTTGGTCATCAAAATGATGTGAACATTAAATGTAGAGGAAATGGCAAATTCCCATCTCCCCAGGTGCCCCCCACTGAGAATTCATAATTTGCTGCTTGCCAAGGAAGTGTCTTTCTAAAGAATTATTAAAAACAAAGAGGAATACAGATGACTACCCCCTTACGTCACACTTTTGTTAAAAAGTGTGGATTCGGATCTACGAATATCTCTTACACTGGTCACAAAGTGTGGATTCAGAGGAATCTTTAGTAAAGTGTGGATTCGTAATTACGAATCCACACTTTGAACACGTCGAACTATTGCTCTCCATAATGAGCATGAATAGGACCGTCTGCGTGAAAATTTGCTTTCAGAAAATTGCAACGCATCTTCACCGTCAGATTTTCCGCCGTCACTGCAAAATCTATTTTTTAGTCAGAATGAATCGTCGTCTGAACTATCCATTTTGACGTAAGGAGCCTATACACACAAAATGACTTGGTTTTACGGGTGTGGCAATACACATGCTGAACACGCCAGGAAAAAATGTTGCAACCTGACGCCACTTCCGCGCTGGTGTACAAAGTCTATGGAGAGTCATTTCAAGTATTTCCTAACAAAATTGGAAGCATTTCTTAGTCCCAGATTCATGTCTTATCGTCATTTCTGCAACGAATGGCCTTCATTGAGATGATATATAAAGAAAAAGTGGCGTCAGGTTGCAACATTCTTTCCTATACTTCTGTTGACGCAATCGCAGAATACGCTCGCAAGTGTGGATTCTTAATTTACGAATTCACGAGGCACGAACGAACCCACACTTTCTCGTGTATTCTCCTGAACTTAATGACCTACCTTAGCCGCACAGCTTTATAAAATGCGAATAAACTAATACGAAAAAAGGAGCGACCTGGAGCGCCAAAAGAGGTCCAGCCCATCTCCCTGCTTTTCAAATTTGCAGCACTTGTGGTGGCCTGGAAATTAAGGGGAAAAGATGTTGGTCCGCCCTCGGTGCCCCCTCGGTGCCTGCTGAAGGGCCTTAGTAAAGTGTGGATACTATGTGCTCTGTACAGTGGTGCAATCCGAGGAATTTGGCCTTTTTCCCCTGAATTTGGAGTAAGTCATGATCAGAAGTTGATTTTATCATTTGTTATTTTTTTTTTGGTTAGTTTTAAATTTCTTTGCGGTACTCGTCATCAAGGGGGGGGGGGGGGTCGTTTGAAACCCCAGAAACACCCCCAGCGTACGGCCTGATTATAAATTTAAAGGCCCTAACTCAGAAGGAGCCAGTAAGAAATTGTATCTCACAGTGTATTGTAGCAGTTCTGATTGATATTTATTTTATAGGCTTAATTAGTACAGTGACTGCAATAAATTTGCACCGTGTAAAAATGTTTAATTGTTTCGGGTTTTTTCCGGTTTATTTTGGGTTTTTCCAAAATGGCTTAACCGACCCTACCCGACCCAAAAATTGCAAACGCAAAACCGAAACCAACCTGACCCGACTGAAATGATGGACAAACCGACCCAAACCGAGGTCGTTTTCGGGTCGTTTTCGGGTCGGGTTAGCACAACCCTAATACGGACACGAAGTCTCTTTTTCAATTTTGGTACGTGTTTTCTAACTCTGATTGCCCATTTTATGCATATTCAATGCCTTTTCTCTCAACAACACAAACCTTGTGCTGATTTACGCCTCACCTACTACTGGAGACTTTCAGTTTGAAGCGATGGTTCCCTCTCATTTCTTCCAGTTTGCGCTGTACACGTGCGTACGAATACATGTATATTGATTATGGCAAGTGACCTTACCACAATGATGTGCGATTATGTGTTTCCCTCATTTTTTTTCTGAAAGAGATCAGCTGCTACGTACCAGCGCCAATGGACATGGTTTGTTTGTTTGGCTGTCTGTTGTTGTTGTTGTTGTTGTTGTTGTTGTTGTTGTTGTTGTTGTTGTTGTTGTTGTTGTTGTTGTTGTTGTTGTTGTTGTTGTTGTTGTTGTTGTTGTTGCTGCTGTTGTTTTTTGTTGCTGTTGTTGCTGTGGTTGCTGTGGCTGCTGTGGCTGCTGTGGCTGCTGTGGCTGCTGTGGCTGCTGTGGCTGCTGTGGCTGTTGTGGCTGTTGTGGCTGTTGTGGCTGTTGTGGTGTTGTGGTGTTGTTGTTGCTGCTGCTGCTGGTGCTGCTGCTGCTGCTGCTGCTGGTGCTGATGCTGCTGCTGCTGCTGCTGCTGCTGCTGCTGCTGCGCTGCTGCTGCTGTTGTTGGGTTCCGTTTGAAAATTTTTGTTGGAGTCTTCTTAATGTTTTGGTGTTTGTTTTGTAAACAATAATCTACAGAATTATATGCTAATATTGATCGTAAAGTTAAAAAGTGGCTATCTCAAGACAAACGCTTGGTGGCACCCTACCAATAAGTAGCTGGAATTGGGGATCACATCTCGCAACTTGGCCAAAAAAATGGTTTTGACAGGGGAGCTAGGGCACTCATGTTGGATGAGCTGCTATAATGAGCATCGACGGAATTCATTACAAACATGCCGACAGTTTCCCCCAGCACCACTTGCTACTACTGGAGACGTTCAGTGCGGGGGCGTTGGTTCCCTCTTTGAAACCTTCCAGTTTGCGCTGGACACGTGCGTACGAAATAAATATGATGATGGCAAGTGACCTTACCACAATGATGAGCATCGACGGAATCTATTACAAACTTGCCAACAGTTTCCCCAAGCACCACTTGTGATAGTTAAAAACGTTAATTAAACTGTAATAAAAACAATCGGGACGCTAGACAACCAAATGGAAATATAAAAATTGGATAAACACAATAATGACATTTGGCTCCACCGGTAATAATTTTTATTAAATACCATTAAAGATAATTTTAAAAAACCACTCCAGTCTCAAAATGTAATGAGAACGTAAGATATACTGGTAGTCAATTTTAAGAATTGTCAATCGTTAGCTGAAGTGCCTTTTTTTCTCGCACGGTTAAGAACATTTAGGAATATTGGTGAATTCACTGGGCCAGCAGAGTTCATAAAAGACGCTGTTCGTGATTTGTCACTCCGTACTGTGCGGACCGACCACCGTGTGTGCTGCTGTTCCCACCGCCGTCTGCAATCCCACAACCACTTCGCCATGACGCGCTGGATCCTGGCGCTGCTTCTGTGCGCCTGTTTGGCAGTCGCCCTTGCGGATGATGCCGAATTCAAAGGTAATTGCAACGTGTTTGCTACGGTTTAAATCCTCTATCGGAACGGCTGAAATGCCTGCATAATCGTTTAAGCATGTTATCGTTACTTTATTAATGTATAGAGCAAAGTAATTTCGGCGCGAGTTTTTGAAGAAGGAATGACAAGTACTAGACACAAAATTAATTGGTAAATCGCAGGAACAGATGAAATTTTTTGATATAGTACAAGCAAGTCCATATTTAAGACCATCTACAGATTTTTCCACACATGGTTAATGGGGCAAGGATGCAGAGCTTAATGCACATGTACAATCAAATATTCTTTGTGACTTGAGTGTGGTTCTGAACAGGTGGAAACGCGAGTTCGTACAGTCGTCAGCAGACTGGCCCTAAAATATAAACTGGCCCTTGGGATGGACACAAATGCTTGTAATGTTTCAGTGAACCTGTAGGCCCGAAAGATACAATTGCCTTCACAGTTTTAGATTTCCTTGTATATTAAGTCGATTCACTTTGCATTTCTGTGATGCAGGCTTTCATCTTGTTCGTCTTGGCCTAATTCAGTACCCTAGCCCTAGTGCATAGCCAAGGGCAATTTCAATTGCCCTTGTTTTAGAACATGTTTTCAGCTTGGCCCCATTGGGCTCGAACAGAAATATAAGCTGAACTGTAAAACTGTGTGTTTTACGGAAATTGGTTGACAATGTTCTTTTCAATGTTTTCAGATGGAGCCATTGTTATCGACGACGAGGTTTGCGAGAAACTGGCGGCTCAAGTGAAATCAGAAAAGTGAGTCCCAATTTTCAGTCCGTGGAGATGTTAAGCTTAACTACCAAGATTTAAAGTTTCTATACTTTGCTGGGAAAAAAATCATCCAAAGTAAAGGCCTATCCTTCTCTATGTTTCAATATAAGAAATTGCTGACTACTGTACTGTCAGCCGTCAAAATGGCAGCCGTCAATTTTGAATCATGTGACTTCCTTCGTGAATCTGATTAGTTAGCATAAATATGGCGTCCCGTGAAATCGGAGTGCTGCCCGCACACCTTGCCGGTGACTTCGGATCCGGTGAAATCGGATGCAAAAAAAACCCAAACATGTTTGATTTCATCAGGTCGCCATGTGCACGGTCAGATCAGTCTGAATTTTCAGCGCACGCCCCTGCACGATGGCCCGATGATCCGATGAACCGGTAAAATCGGAAAGGTGTGCGCCGGGCTTTACCACACCCTATCCGTGCCCTCAACTGCCCCATACTGCACTGGTTTACGGTACATCACTGTTACAACTACGGGAAATCTGAGCAATTAGAATGTGGTTAGTCGTTATTTTTGGAGCCCGAAAGTGACCGTATTAACTCCGGCATATATTTGCAGCCTCTGATTCCTGTAATCATGTAAATCCTGTAATACCGTAATTACATTGACCGTAAATGTTTCAGGAATTAACCCTGCTGGCAACCATGACTAGCCGCCATGTTAAAATGTAAAATTATAATCCAAAATAGAATCCTGGGCGTCAATTCTTATTTGGTAAAGATTGCTAAAGGGGAGAACGACTTGTGTTCCTTCTCTCATGTAAAAAAGGAAACTCTGATTCACTTATTTTTTACTTGTGAGATTTCTTTATTGTTCTGGACCCAAATTAGGGATGGGATTAAGAAGACTTTGAATATTAATGTGTTTGTAGATTGCGAGATGATTTTATTTGGCACAATTAACAAAAACTGGAGCGCCCTCAACTTAAGTCTTCTCATATGCCGTAACCATAATTACAAAATGAAGATGAATGGTAGCAAACCGTCTCTTTTAGTATTTAAGAATGAGCTAAAACGATACTCGGAAAAATTTATATTTACTAGAAATGGTGATCGTGCTAAACTTAATGCAAAATGGGACCCATTCTCTCTTTTATGTAATGATAAATATATCACTTGTTTATACTTATTGTAAAACGCAAAAGAAACGTTTCTTCTGAATAAATAAGTTTCCCCTGACGAAAAAAAAGTAAAAATGTTACGCAGCTCGGCTTCCGGAACCCTCGTGCAGCCGGCCCGCCTGCGATTTTGTTTCCTAAACAAAATCAGCATTACATGGTTGTTGAGCGCGCTCTACGACCCTTTAATGATACGTATGCAGGTATATAGGCTTAGGCCTAATATATTATCAGGAATTTCCAGGATTAGCCGAGCGGTTCGATAGCTCAGTTGGTGGAGTCGTGGTTTTGTACCGCGAGTGATCCCCGCGATGTGGGTTCGAAACACCATTTTACCCGATTTTGTTTCTTTTCTTATCTGAGACTTGTTAAAGGGAAATAAAGTTCGAATTTCATTACGTTCGAATTCTTTTTTTTTCTAATTTTATATTGTTTCACGGTTTAAGAGAATTACAGTCCAAAACGTCATAGCATTCACCATATGCGGATGTCCGTTTGGGGAAAAAAATCGCGGCCCTCCTATGGGCATTTTACACTGGGTTGGCCTTTCTCTTGCTATGATTTTTGGCAGAATGATACGCTCATGTTGTGTTATATTGGTATCCTTCTAGAAAAATTGGGGAAGAATCACTTGAGATGGGTAAAACGAATTTCATTTGCGACCTTTCACATCCGGCATTTTCGTTTCTATATTCTCCTAATTCGTTCACGCTTGTTTTCACATTGCGTACTTGCTCGAGAACGAGAATGTATAACTACGCGAAGATTTACCTACCTACAGCCGATGGGTTCTAGATTTAGTCGGGCTGGCTTGAGTACAGTCCAGTATCAGCGGTCACTTAACAAAATGTCACACGTAAATGCTAATGAGTCCTTTCAAAAAAGGTTTTCTGAGGTTTCAAAAAAAATTACCATCAAAGACATCTTTTTACCTAATGACCGTCACAAAATGATTTCATAAAATTTCATCTATGAACGAGTACACCGAGTCTAGTTACACTTGTCCGTATTCATTTTAGATATTAAGAAGTGGGAGGTCAGTTTTTGACACGCGGATATTTCTCTTTCATGCAAGTCAGGCGATTTATCAGTTTCCATGAATTGGTACGGTATTCTTACAAAGGTCTTTTTCTTGACGATTTTCTTGCAAAATCACTGTACTAAAAATAATCGCCAATTCTACGAAATGTTGTGCACGTTACTTTTTCTATTCAAGGGTTTCGTAGGCGCCATTAGGGGCTGAGTTTGAGGCTCTACTTCCAGTACAACTTCCTGGACGAGCAAGACCTCGAGCAATTAAAATTTGGACGTACATTTCAGACAGTTAATGAGCTGATGTTGGAAAAGTGAATGTGATACACCACTGATAATGTGACATGTAATGAGTAGAAAGCAATTTACAAACCAAATTAAGGTACCACCACCTTAACGACCCGTGTACATGTGCATCATGTGGTCGGACGTACGTTGAATTTTACGGAACTGCCCTTGTACGGGAATTTGATGGCACCCATGGGGTAACAGGATATTTTACAGTGTGGGTCAGCGCCATGGGCGTTGCAAGGAGGGGAGGGGAGGCAAGGGGGGGGGTCTTGGAAAAAAGAGGTGCGAAACCATATTGCTGTTAATTTGATGGGGGGTAGGGCAAACGCTCCCCTGCTCACGCTCGGAAATATGATAAATTGAGAATATAATGAAAAAGTAAAGGAATGTTTGGGGAAAATTTGCTTTGCCCCACTGAAAAAAAATCCTGGCGACGCCCATGGTCAGCACGGGAGGGGGAGGCAAAGGACCATTGATTGGCGCATTACATTGTATCCCTTTCATCTTACAGAAAAAGAACCCGAACTTTTAAGGATCTTAGACAAAAAGCCTTCTTCTTAAGCCCGGTTCATACTTCATGCGAATGCGAAGCGAATTTGACGTCATGAAACATTCGCTTCGAAATTCGCCCGAGTTGAAAAAAAATTCGCAATCGCTTTCGCCTTCGCGCAGAGTATGAACCGGGCTTTTTAGATTCTAAACTTCATATTGATTTACTCTTACAGGAGCATATTGGGTGTTGGCCCCAAACACTGGTACTGTAACCCGACACTTGAGAGGAAAAAAGAGCAGTACTGTACCTGTTCAGTCGTGCCGAGGGAAAGAGATGCCGACCGAGCAGGTAGGTCCGAGGCACTGTTTTATACAAATCTAAACAGCTCACTGGCCTAGCGCGCCGTATATACACACATTTGGAACTACAGGCTGGTTCCGAATCTCTTAATTCGAATATGGCACGGGAACCAGTTTTACCACCCTCATCCTACATTTATAATAAAATAATATAAAATAACAATTAAAGTACATGAACACAAGTCTTTCTAGTATCTCGACTGAATGAAGTAACTTGTACTATTTTTAAAAACAAATTAACTTAAGTAAAAAGGTAAAGATTGCGGTTAAGTAAGGTACTAGAGCGCTAACTCAAGTACAAAGTAATGCCTGATGGGCGCATCCATGTTTATACACAAACCTATGGAGAACTAGCAATTTTGTACGGCTTTTGTACGGCTATTTGCATATCTACGTTTGTATTCCATACCAGTGCGTTATCGAAGCCGATACGCCCAAAACCGAAACGCACGATCAGCAAATGAGCGTGTCATTTTGCTCTACGCAAACAGCGCAACACGTGCGCGTATTCGCTGCAGATGCTTTTTGCCGTGACTTTTTTTGAACTGTCATGACGCGCTTAAGTTGTTTGCGCAAGTTCTACTTGCGCGTTGCATTTAGGGTACACTTTCAAAATTCAATCCATCCGATTTCATTACGTTCTACAAACACGCGCATGAATTCAAAATGTCTGCGCCCAGGACGGCTTCAAAGCGTCTCCGCGCCCAAGAATGAGGAGTTAGCGCTCTAGTAATTTAATATAGCTCTATGGATCTCCCCAACTCTTCCTTTCATGCCTGTGAGGGGTTACTTGTGCACGAAGCCACTAGGCCTACTTGCCCATTCACAAGGATAACTTGCTTTTTCTTTCTCGTTTCAGAGTTTCTGGAGCCAGAGGAGGCTGGCGGGTTCCTGAATCGTTCCAAGCGAGATCTCAACCACGAGTGTTGTGACGAGGGTTGCGTCTGGGAGGAGGTCGAGGAGCATTGCCATTAGAGACATCGAGACAAGAGATTGGTTCTCATTTTGAATTAAATTAATCATTTACCTTTCAATTTCTTTCGAGCGGGCAACGTTTACTTCGCTGTTACAAATCTACTCAAATATTATTTGCAGAAATGAAGATTCCTGCTGTCCAGAGAATTGTGTTTACTGAGATGTAGCCAAGTTTTCCGCCATCTTTGCTTCATACTATTTCATTCACCGGGACAAACAAATTGTGTCAAAAACATAAGCAATCCTCTTCTATCGACTACTTGAAGAACTAAACATGCCTTCCTATGAATTTTTTGATTATTTGTGGTGATGGGCGATTAGCATATTTTATTTGTACAACTGTAAATACAACCGCAGCAAATGTTTATATTTGGAATGTAAATAAATACTTTTACACAGACCTGAATATACTGCGTTTGTGCGTGAGTTATTCTCAGTGTGTGATGTTTTATCCCAAAGACTGTACAAGAGTTCATGATTTAAGAATGCCGACTTAAACTGACATGCAAACCAACAGACAGATTATCTGAGAGATAACTGAATTTATTGACGGCAAATGGTTGAAGGTTCACTACGTGGTGTCGCATTCTCTACTGCAGTTCGTAAAACACGGACATTTTACGAGTTTGTAAAATCTTCTAAAAATCCCCATTGCAGGAGTAATAGTCAAATGTATGTCTGCCGCATTATCACTAGATGCTTGCTTGTGCGTACAAAGTACAAACTGAATATTTTTTATTAGAACAGGTTAAATTGTACTCGTTAATTAAAAACAAACAGATCTCCAGCAGGCCTTGAATTGCAAGTTAACAAGGGGCACTCCATGATCAGTTTGCAATTTCCCCTTTAAGCACAATTGTGGTAATTACTTTCTGGGTTTTATTTACAGACAGCAAACCTAATTAAGTACAGATGCAATTGATTATTTAAAGTATTTGCTGCACTGCTTCACCACAAAAAAAATATCATATACTTTTATGACAGAGAAACTAATTAAAACTCATTTGCCAGAAAAAGGAGCGGGTACCATAAAGTGCAAGCCTGCAGAAGAGTGAACTGTGCTAAACGCTGTTAAATTTCGTGGTTTATAGCACAGAAGATTTCATTGTCAAAGTTCTACGTGATCATGAGTCTTGGCGCTTACCCCGTTCATTAAATCAACCTGCCTGTGGCGGTTGCAGTTCGTATTTAATTCACAAAGTGTGCTTTACTCAGAGTGTTCAATCAGTAACTTGGTAATGTCCACTCTGTCTATGCACTTTGTTCATTGTAGCTGCTCCCTTGATTTATTCTGTTTATTCTGGTTCATGTATTCACAGAATCACAGGTTCACAGGTTCCCGGATCATAAATCACAGATCACGTAAAAACTGCAATAAAGCAAAACAAAACTAACTCTTAAAAGAATACAAACAACTAAAGTACAAGATATCTTATAATAAAGGAGAACTGATCTACAATGTGCAACAGAAATAGTAGCAATAAACCCTAGAAAATATAAGGTCAAAGGTCATCTGAACAGTAATAATCAACTCATACAAATAATGTCATGAAAATCTGGCCCTAAATTCACCTAATCGCACCCTTTGGCACAAAAACTGTAATCATATACAGTTCTCCAATAATCAAACTTTCTTCACCTCTGTCCTCGGGTCCTGGGGTGGAGGGATGATCAAAATATACTGGCAAGAGTATGAGTCAAGAATTTAGAACAAAGACAATGTGTCATCAGTAAGGACCATGTATCTGGTTGCAGACCAGTAAATCGGTCCGAAATTGCCTGCGCCGGACAAATCACGATTTGCATGCCCTCAAAATCTTCAGTATTTCAGCATGCTGTGGGCCATGAACTTGAGGGTTTGTAAAAAATATGGGTGAAAGCCGTACAAGGACTGTGAGCTTGTAGATCCGTTCCATTTGGATGAAATTGGGGCCCTTAAGCGCTCTATTTTGCAATGGAGTGTATAGGCATCGGGGTTTTTTTCAACATGGCGATGGGTTTCAGGACTATTTTCAGGGGTGATCATCTTCGGATGGAAATTTCTACTAAAAATTCATCAGTTAACCCCCAAAAATTGAAAAGAAAATAAAAGATGATGAAATAAGCTTTAATTTGATGTGTGTCTCGAACACCTTTGAGAGTTGTGAGTATTTTCCCCGAATTTCAGAAGTGTTAGCATTTACCATTGGGTCTATGGAAGTTTATTTACTGGTCTGCAACCATTAATAAATGGCTTCTTCCATCGTTCGTTTTTGATGAAATATGAGTCATCCATCCTTCCTCGTGCCTTGCAAATGGTTTGGGGGATTTTTTCGAAACCTCGCTTCTTTATAGGTAGCAGACCAGTAAATCGGTCCGAAATTGCCTGCGCCGGCCAAATCACGATTTGCATGCCCTCAAAATATTCAGTATTTCAGCATGCTGTGGGCCATGAACTTGAGAATTTGTAAAAAATATGGGTGGAAGCCGTGCAAAGGACTGTGAGCTTGTAGTTCCGTACAATTTGGATGAAATTGGGGCCCTTAAAGCGCTCTATTTTGCAATGGAGTGTAGGCATCGTTTTTCAACATGGCGATGGGCTTCAGGACTATTTTCAGGGGTGATCATCTTCGGATGGAAATTTCTCCTAAAACGTCATAAGTTAACCTCCCAAAAATTATTTTAAAAAGTAAAGATGATGAAATAAGCCTTAATTTGATGTGTGTCTCGAATACGTTGGAGAGTTGTGAGTATTTTTCCCGAATTTCTGAAGTGTGAGCATTTACCATTGGGGTCTATGGAAGTTTATTTACTGGTCTGCAACCTTTAATTTCAAAATGGCTTCTCCCATCGTTCGTTGTCAAACGTGTGCGCTTGCGCGTTATATTCCACGACAGTGGTTTTTGAGGGGGGGCGGGACCTGGGGGGGGCAGCGTTTCAAAAGGGATCACCAATGGCGGTTCCGCAACAAATGCGCCCAAAATCTGAATGGGGCCCCTTAGACCTTCGTCTGAATACAGCAATTTCGTGCGAACAAGGGGGGTGGGGTAATTTGGGGTTCGTAGAAGCAAAAACTCAATTAACTCCTGTTGGGGGCGCCCTACAGAAAGTAGCCGCAAACAGAGGGCTTGTTTTCAGGCCAAAAATCGCAATCCAAGATTTTTTCTGCCATTTTTTTAATGTAATATGAGTCATCCATCCTTCCTCGTGCCATACAAATGGTTTAGGGGAATTTTTCAAAACCTCGCTTCTTTATAGGTTGCAGACCAGTAAATCGGTCCGAAATTGCCTGCGCCGACCAAATCACGATTTGCATGCCCTCAAAATCTTCAGTTTTTCAGCATGCTGTGGGCCATGAACTTAAGGGTTTGTAAAAGATATGGGTGGAAGCCGGGCAAAGGACTGTGAGCTTGTAGTTCCGTTCAATTTGGATGAATTGGGGCCCTTAAAGCGCTCTATTTTGCAATGGAGTGTAGGCATCGTTTTTTCAACATGGCGATGGGCTTCAGGGCTATTTTCAGGGGTGATCATCTTCGGATGGAAATTTCTCCTAAAAGGTCATCAGTAGACTCCCTGAAATTGAAAAGAAAATGAAAGATGATGAAATAAGCTTTAATTTGATGTGTGTCTCGAACACCTTGGAGAGTTGTGAGTATTTTCCCCGAATTTCTGAAGTGTGAGCATTTACCATTGGGGTCTATGGAAGTTTATTTACTGGTCTGCAACCTTTAATTTCAAAATGGCTTCTCCCATCGTTCGTTGTCAAATGTGTGCGCTTACGCGTTATATTCCACGACAGTGGTTTTTCCTGGAGGGGGGGGGGGCGGGACGTGGGGGCAGCATTTCAAAAGGGGTCACCAATGGCGGTTCCGCAACAAATGCGCCCAAAATCTGAATGGGGCCCATAGACCGTCGTCTGATCACAGCAATTTCGAGCGAACAAGGGGGGGGGGGGTAATTTGGGGTTGGTAGGAGCAAAACTCAATTAACTCCCGTTGGGGGCGCCCTACAGCAAGGTAGCCGCAAACAGAGGGCTTGTTTTCAGGCCAGAAATCGCTGTCAGAGATTTTTTTTTCTTGCAATTTGTTGATGAAATATGAGTCATCCATCCTTCCTCGTGCCGTACAAATGGTTTTGGGGAATTTTTCAAAACCTCGCTTCTTTATAGGTTGCAGACCAGTAAATCGGTCCGAAATTGCCTGCGCCGGCCAAACCACAATTTGCATGCCCTCAAAATCGTCAGTATTTCAGCATGCTGTGGGCCATGAACTTGAGGGTTTGTACAAAATATGGGTGGAAGCCGGGCACAGGACTGTGAGCTTGTAGTTCCGTTCAATTTGGATGAAATTGGGGCCCTTAAAGCGCTCTAGTATCTTGCAATGGAGTGTAGGAATTGTTTTTCAACATGGCGATGGGCTTCAGGACTATTTTACAGGGGTGATCATCTTCGGATGGAAATTTCTCCTCAAAGTCATGAGTTAACCCCCAAAAAATTGAAAAGAAAATGAAAGATGATGAAATAAGGTTTAATTTGATGTGTGAACATTTACCATTGGGGTCTATGGGAGTTTATTTACTGGTCTGCAACCATCTATGGTAGAAATGAAGAGCGCCCTCAAGAGAAGTGAATAGCGCCACCAAGTGGCAAGCTCAGACTCACTCACCACCAGTTATACTGCCTATATTTTGATTTTCCTTCATGAACTTTTAGCGCTTCTCGTTAAGTCCGAACATTTTAGACAGAGCGACATCAGTTGTTCATAATGAAACTTATGCGAAGTTCACTTCAAAAATATTTACGTGCACATACCCTGAGGTTTTGAGAATTACATGCTAATTCCACCTCCTTCTCACCTGGGCTCGATATTATTTGCTCCGCCATTTTGTTTCCCGACATGCCTTGCGCGATCATAATGTACCTTTTCCCGGGTAAACTGAAATCGCTGTGTGGGAGATTTTGAATGCTTTCACACTTGTGTAACACGTTTCAGAGGCGTTTCATTTCCTATCCACATTCGTGTACATTTTTGAGGGTCAAGTCTCAAGTTGGATTCTATTTAAAACTCCGGTCACTTCAACGCCTGAATTAAAATTCTCTTGAAGACACCGGCCGTCACTGATAATTACCTGGCTACAGCTACAGCTGGCAATAACGCATGCGCTTATGGAAGCCGCGAGAATCCGCTCTCACAGACGCGCGTCTTAACGTAGCCAAGTCATTGGGACGCGGCCAAACATTTTTCTTATAACTTGTTTCCTCTCACATCAGAACCACCTGTAGTTGAGTATGTATGGGGGACCCCCCGTGCACCCCCCCCCCCCAACTTTCACCAATTTGTTTGGTGCCTTTTAGGGTCCTAAAACACATTTAGGATGTTAACAGTAAAACAAAATCCGATGCGAAGGACATATCCAAGATGGCGGCCAATATGGCCGCCAAAATTGGTAAAAACTGAAAAAAGACATGTACCAGCCAAATAATGTGATCAAAGCATAAATAAAATGGTGGGGTGGGGTCGGGTGGGGTGCGGTGGTGTGGGGTGGGGTGCGGTGCCGTGTGGTGCGGTGCGGTTGGGTTGGGTTGGGGTGCGGTGGGGTGCGGTGGGGTGCGGTGCGGTGCGGTGCGGTTGGGTTGGGTTGGGGTGCGGTGGGGTGCGGTGCGGTTCGTTGCGGTGCAGTGCGGTGTGGTGAAGTGTATCTACGTACCTTTAAAGGCACAGTCCATCGTTTGGACATACAAGGCATACTTGTTTTAAAGATAGTAATGGCACTAAACTCCCTGTGAGATTATTCTTTCTGGCAATCTGTCATTTGGAAGAAATCAATGTAAGAAGTGCTTTCCAGCGATGCGTCTTATTAGACGCATCATAGGAAATTTCCGTTAGTAGTTCGTTTTTTTATCCTGCGAAGCGCGCACAATCGTTGACATGATGCACGGTAACTATAATTCGTCGGTTCGGTGCGGAACATTAACATAGCGTAGCTGCAATTGGCTCAGTGAGAACGCGTTGTCCGCTGTAGTTCCCATGATCGTCCGCTTTGAACAGCGCCCCCCATTTTTGTACGTCTCAAGTCCTGTTAACTGTCACACAAAATTAATTTCCAATTGTAAAAAATGTCAATATCTGTAAATACTATAAGAACTTGAGTTCTTATAGTATTTACAGATATTTATATATTTTTATTTACAGTCACAAGTCCTTATTTACAAAAGTTTGTAAAAAACCTTGCTTGCTCATAGTGTTCAACCGACACTATAGTTTGACTATAAGTTTTGACCAATATACACTAACAACTATTAGAACTAATGAATGATTTATTAAAATTTAAAGTATATGTATATACTAATTTCCCTATTTTCTTAATTCACAATGTTTAGGCTGTGACTGTTTACAAGTGTCAGCAGCTGCGGCTGTGCAGCCTCCCTCGTGTGATTGTGGCATCACTGAGTCGGTGTTCTGGTCAGAAACTTGGCCGTAACGCTTTGCCCGTCAAGCCTCGTCCGTCCAGCAGCCCTTTGCTTTCTGGTTCTCACGGAGGAACCCTATTATTGAAAACAATAACGCATTCCTGACTAAATATCTAGCAATGAAATTGGCCATGCACTCCCAATAAAACAAACATACAGAGCACAGTGCAGGAAGCTAATCAAGTACTGTTTTCAGTATGACTTAGATGAATTGCATTACTCAACTTTAGGCAAACAACCAATGTCAAAATGAAATGAATTATTCACATCTCTACACAAAATTCAAGGGTCTTAAGCAAATAAATCCATTCGTGAACGATATACCAAAATCTTAAACTGTATCAGAATTGTACATTTATAAAACGTACAGGTCTGTGATGATCCTGGTTCTTGATAGCCGAAGCTCTCAATATCTCAGACGTGGCTCACTTCACTAAAATTATGTACAAAGAAGCTTTAAAATAATTAAAAATAAAGGTACGCGAACTTTACAAAGTGCTTTGTGTTTTTTTCCTTTCAGATAGATCATTTGTATAAGTAAATTTTATTTCATGTATTTCACTTGAGCACATGTAGCCAGGGTACGCCTACATTTAGCATTGTTCCTCTTACGCAAAGATACTCTCCCGCGAAAATACTTTGGGCAGTTTAGCTATGTGGGTAAGAGTATAGACAACACGGCATAATGTATAACATATACTACTAATTGGTTTCTAACTTTAAACATTGAATAACACAAAGAGAGAAATGGTCCTATTTTCCATGCCGATCCATTTCCTCGATCACCCACCAACAAATACTGCCAACGATCACCAGGTTGCAAGAAGGGGTGTTTCGTTTTAAATCGCCGAGTTTCAAAATCTACGAAAATCTCGCATCTAAAAAAAAGGAAATGGTACAACATTAATAAATGCTTATTTTGAATGCTTGTTGTTCGGCTGTTTCGAAATTATTTTTCTCATAGTTCCATGGTGAATGTAGTTTGGGGGAATACATTCAATATTTTGTTGCACATAATAAGCTTTTGAAATAGATAAAATGTGAGTAAAATATCATTAGCAATTACAATTCATTCGACAAGTCAGGTTGCAAGAAAAAGCGGAAAATGGGATAAGATTGGATAACTAACGATTGACTTCCAGAGTCCTGGGATGACTTGATAAAAGGTCTTTACCATTATTACTTCGGCTTCCGTTCCATTTACAAGGTACACCGCACGAGACGTGGATCCTCTATGGACATTTGGTACATTCCGAGCCTGTTTTGATAAACCAAGTTTGTTTTTAGTAAATATCGAACAATTGTACAACACAATACGTGGAAACAAGCTGAGGCAGTCAGTCATGTTCAGTATGTCATATGATGACACATTCAAGTTCACTTTTTTGATCGAGATGATCTCTGCATTGAACGATGATCTTATCACAGAATGGACTTCAGTTTCTATCTCTGTTCTGAAAGCGAAGGTAAATAATTAATCTAATACTGCAGGCAACTGTCGGTGCAATCTCACAGGCAGACAACTGTCATTATTATATACTTTAAGGTGGGAGTATTTGTAGTGTTGAAGACAATGTAAGTCATATACATTTCATGCTATGGTCTCACCGATCCAGTTAAGTATTTCAGGTTGTAGAAGTAGTCCATGTTATTGGCTGAGAGCGGTCTCATATAGTGATGGTCAGCATACATCTCCTTAATACGGCGATTCCTCACAGCCACAGCAAAACAACAACACAATGCGACGACAACGAAGGCAATGATGAGCAAACAGCCCAGAGGAATCAAAAAAATGGCCACAGATAAAACACCTGAATACAGAGAGAAAATAAAGTAGCAAAAACAAAACTCAAACAAGTACTTCGTCATTGATTCCTGCTTTATGTCGATAAAAGTTGGCCGCCATCTTGTTTATGTGTAGCTAGCCGTACTACGCATGCGTGAAGTGTAAAGAGCCATACTACGCATGCGCGAAGTCTACGGCGCCATCCAAACAAGATGGCGGCCTACTTTTATCGACAAATTCGTCGTACATTTCGCGTTCAAAAAACCAAGTTTTAAAATAATTTTAACTTTAATTGATATGCAGAAGATGTTCATTATTGCTTTTCCTACCATATAAAGCTGTTTTTATTGTTCAAAGGCCTATACAAAATTTGTTGACGCGCACTTAACGACTACTAAAACTTGTTGACGCTTGTTGACGCTTGTTGACGCTTGTTGACGCGCTTTAGTAGGACCCAAGCTGAAGGCATGCTTGCCCCACATTTTCTCAGCACTACTAGCTTCGTTTGATGGTCGTTTGATGCATTGATTATGCTACAATTTTCTCTTTCAATGGTAAGTCCGGTTTGTGCTATGACACATTATAGATTATAGTTAGTAGTAATTCTTTCCAACACCTCTGGCAAAGGATTATAAGTATTATAAGTCACTGCTGGCAATGACAATTGTTGTTTGTGAAAAGTGTGACCCAATCGCGTGGGCCTCGGACATGGCGATCGTCAGATCGTGTAGTATTTAGTAGAAGGGCCCGGTTCCTATAGGGAACAAAATCCACTTTAAAAAAGCCCGACCAAAATAGTTGGAGACATTCTCAATAAACAGGTATGTCATAGATAGAGGGCCGGGTTTTGATTTTTTTTTTTTTAGAGAAATTTGGGGGGGGGGGGGAAATTACGATGACAGCACAGCGAAAACACGCAACCCGAAAATAAAGATGGCGATTTCTGCGCGATGTGCTGTGAGCACGAATGTCGGACACTTCGCCCCATTTCCACGTCGCCCCATGTCACTTCGCCCCTAACCACTTCACCCCATCCCCACTTCGCCCCATCCCCACATCGCCCCATCCCCACTTCGCCCCATCCCCACTTCGCCCCATCCCCACTTCGCCCCATCCCCACTTCGCCCAAGCCGTTACATGTAAAAAAAAAATCTCATCTATTTTTTTGGCTTAAAAAAAAACTATTTCAATAGATTCACTAATTGCTAACCAACGGAAAGAATTAGCCCATCACCAAATGAACAATTCATAACCAACCTCTCAAGCTAGGCTCTCCCCTACCGAGAAAAAAAGCTTGAAGTAAAAGATCCAACTTTGTTCCCAACCCGGCTATACCAACCCGTCTCCCACTTATCTGAGAACGACAATACCTTTGACATCCTAATTTCACTCTTGGAGGAACCAATCTCATCAATGAAGTTGTAAGTCTCACATATCAGACACATTTTGACGGAACATTTTCCTCAAGGCAGTGAGTTCCTTTGAACTCACTGACCCATACCTACGGGATTCTTTTGAATCCAGCGGCTGATGATTTTATTTAAGCCATCATTTCTCTCATCTGTGTCTCGAGCACCTCATCAGAGAGTTTGTATTTTTCCTGAGTTTCTAGAATTGGGAGCATTTATTATCTGGGGTCTTTGGCAGTTTATTTGGTCTGCACCCCTAGCCTTCCCTTTTTTATACTACATGGGGCGAAGTGGGGATGGGGCGAAGTGGGGATGGGGCGAAGCGGGGATGGGGCGAAGCGGGGATGGGGCGAAGCGGAGATGGGGCGATGTGGGGATGGGGCGAAGTGGTTAGGGGCGAAGTGACATGGGGCGACGTGGAAATGGGGCGAAGCGTCCGACACCCGTGAGCACGCACGGGGCGCAGAATCGTAAGGCACAAACCGCGCAGGAACAATTTATTTGTAGCTATTGTTAGCCGATGTATTTTTTTACAAGTTTTCTTTGTTACTCCTTTACACAGGACTCCCGATGACACCCACATCACATGACCAGCTCCAACCATGCTCCAAGCATGCTCCAGTGCATGCTTCAACCAGTTCCCAAAGCAAGAATCTCGACTCAAGACGAAGACGTGACGTGCTTTTTCTCTTTACCCATTCAAAACACATTTTTCTTCTAGCCATAATTTTATTATTTAGAAGTCATGAAAATGAAATAGTGCAAAAATAATCACTCTTTTCTGCTGTTTTATGTCCATCCTTTTTTAAAGTTATATCCTTGGCTTAGTTGTATCCAAGAATAATTATGGAATGATTACCCGTCTCGCTTGAAAGTCTTTCATGGCATGTTTTTGCCTATGCTAAACAAGCCTGGACCGACGTCCCTTACGAAAATCGCTCCGAAAATTTGCTACAATTATATCCCCTGAGTTTTGTCAAAGTACTACCCTGTATTGAATGCAAATACATTATTACTAAAAAATCTGTGTGTGCATTGTACCTGATTTCATTTTCACAGTTTTGTAATAAATACATTTAACATGTGGTGCTTGACATAATTATGAAGTGCTCCAATATGTCCTTTCTTATAGTTTTACTCTCTTCTGCAAATAAACGTGTTACAATACTTTGCTCTACAACCCCATCACCATAATAAAAACACGAACTGTTATAATGACATTAACTACTACTTAATACATAAAAAACACCCCCTTCACCATAACGAATATAAATTGTTGCCCACTTCCCCGGAAATATAAGTGACCATTCACAGGTGTAACATAAGTAGGCATGGGCGTCGCAAGGGGGGGGGGGGGGCAAGGGGGGCACTTGCCCCCCCCCCCCCCGAAAGCACAAAAAAAAAAAAAAAAAGAAGGGGAAAAAATGAGTTCAATTTTAAATTTAATGAGTTGGGGGGCTAAATGTCCCTGCCCTTCTCTAAAACTGATAAATGGAGAATGTGTTGAGAAAAACAGGCATTTTTTTGGCAAAAATATGTTTTGCCCCCTCTAGAAAACAAATCCTGGCGACGCCCATGTAAATAGGCCACACAATATCCAACCCCCATCCCCACTGGCTTCCCCCTCCTCTCCTCTGTAGTGAGAACTATGAATACGACGTTGTAAAGGTCAAGATCAAACCGCGTTTCATCTAAACTACCTAATTGTACAGTTGGTGTATACGTCCTTTATGGTTTGGCACCTTGAAAAATCAATGTTCAATTTGACTGGACAATATTCCAGCACAACATTAGTTATGAGCTTTATATACATGTAATGAGACATTGCATGAGACAATCGGTCGGCAATAAATACTTAATTTCATTCAACTGTTGACAGCAAGACCTTCCTAATCGGTGCGCAATTTAAAACAACATTTAAACGGTATGAATCCCAGCACAAACATAAACCTCCACAATATCAGCGATTTCAATATCACCATCTCCCCTCTATAACAAAAACCATTTCTCCCCGTCCCTGGAAATATTTCTCCCCATCCCCGGAAATATTTGTGACATGGTTGACGGGTTGTACGGAAATTGGGCGTTCCCACTAGCACCTTTCACCCTAACTAGCCCCTCCCCTATATTGACAATATGTCCTGGACCCTCGCACAATCTCCACAGGAAATGTTATGTGCGCGCACATTGCTAAACGCAAATACAACTTAGGTGAGACTGATGGCGAGCCCAAATAGGCTCGCCTGCAGCAGAGCGTCTGATTCTTTATTTGACTTAACAGTTGTTTGGAGTTATTGGAGTTATTATCGAGATTTCACTGTATACAGTAATTATTACGAAACAGTCAACTCCACCCATCTAGCGGGTGCCGCGCGAAGCGCGGCATCCCGCTAGTAAGATATTACGACAGTACAACCCCGAAGAACTCAGCACACAAATAAAGTTGACGAAAATGTACACCACTGCGCAATTTTGTGCATGCGCGTTGAAGCGATATTTCCCTTTTCGGAGAAGCTAGCACGCCGGAGAAGTGAGACTGTGACACCGGATGATTGTAGCAGCTAGCTGCATGTTGTGAACACGTGCTTCAACAATGCGCGGCAAATACTAGCGCCGCGTCGCGTCGTGGACTGAGATCAGGAGCCTGGCAGCTGCCTTGAGTGTAAAACAGTTCTCGTTTCATTTATTTAGGGTGAGTTAAAAAAAAAAAGAGCTGAACCCAAACCTCCAAAAATATATTTCATATTTAAAAAAAAAAAATATGTGTAGCACCAAAATCAGTATAAATGACTGGAAAACCTAGCTATTCCAGAATTTTTTTTTTTAGATAAAAATATACTGAAATTGCTCAGTCCGTTCATTTCTCCATGGTTCAAATAATATCACCATTTAAAACGCAATGACCCTAAATACCGCTTTCGTCAAAAAAAGAGCAATTTATTGTGCATCATTCTGACTGCTTGGAACAACGAAGAAATTGACACAGAATACATGTATTGCTAGGCTATCGTTTGCATACAAGCCAGCGCTTTCATCTGGCGCATGGCTTCCATGCGTCGGCGCGGCCGTTGGCACGGATCTGCATAATTCATGTTCTAGCGACGTCATACGACCTGCTCATCAACTTGGTGACGTAGGCATAAATTATGATAAGTGTACCTTCCTCCCAGTGTGATACTGACGCTACCAAGTACCTCGGGGAATGCGAATTGAACGACAACTGCTTTAAAATAATAGTGTCGACTTAAAAATAACAAGTTCGTCTATTTCAGTAGTTGGTATCCGACAGAGGCTGACCTTGAGATTCGTCGCATCTTGTACCTGTATAGCCGGTAGCGCAACTGTAAAAAAAAATACAAAGCAGAAACCAATACCCTTGAGATTTGATAGCTTGTGATTGGTCTAGACTCGATCATGTGGAGGTGTATTGACGATGATGTAAAGACAGGTGTAGCGTGAATATCCGACTCGATCAAATATGGACTCGTTGGTAGTATTGCACATGCGTAAGCATGATAAGAGCCTATATAACCATAAGAGGGATTAACCAATAATAGGGAAAAGGAATCCGCGTCCGATGTTCAAAGGAGTCGGATTTTCATATGACACCGGCTTCAAAAACAAGCGAATAAATGGACCCTGAACCAGCATTGATCCAGCACCATGTAAGCAAAATGATTGGCCGTATTAACAACAGTCCTACGGTAGCTTGTTAACAATGCAGCAGTACACACGCATGCGCTCAACCACCATCGTGCTAGAGGTAACACAGTTGCTATTTTCGGGTGCGTGCGCCTAAGGAAATTTTCAAACGTAATTGTTCGTGCTGCGGTACTGAGGATGTTTTTGACGAAAGCGTGGATCGATCTGCGATTTATTTTCTGTAAACACTTCGCCCACTGACACATCATTTATTATCTTTGTAATTCTGGACACAAAGAGAATGTATACGAAATTTCAGCTCCGTTCATCGGGTAAAAATATTTTCAAAATTGTTGCTTTTCCGCTTCAAAGCATTGTTTTTGTTCCTATTTTTTTTTCCTATTTCTTTTTGTTTTGTTTTTGTTCTATCCCAAATCCCATAGACTTTGTACACGTTTTGTTCCCCGCGGCATTTTGGACCTAAACCAAACTCATATTCTAATGAAACTTGTCCCATGTAAAGACCCCATAGTGACAATGTGTACCGAAGAGTGACGTCACGATGACGTTATCATTGATCACGTGACGTCATCTTCAATATGCAAACTTTAACACCCTATATCTAAAGAACTGTGAGTCCGAATGAGTTGAAACTCGTTATATAGGTAGACAGGGATGTGTTATAGACGAAAATTGAAATGACGTCATCATGACGTCATCATGTGATTTTACATCGATTTTTTAAGTTTTGGACCTTTAAGCCATATCTCACGAAAGCAATATGCTTTGTATTATGTTTGTTAGGTAACAGGTATACTCACAAAATTGTGAAAAGAATGTGACGTCATAATGACGTCATCAAACAACACATATAAGGGAATGTCTAGCGTCATGAAACTTGGTGGGTTGGTAGATAATAGTTCAAGTACAAAAAACTGAAATGAGGTCACGATGACGTCAGTGGTAGATTTTTTATGATTTTTAAATATTTACAATTTTATTCTGCTTACAAAATTTAACACTTTTATTCATCCGATTGGCTTCAAACATGCAAAATTCAAAATTCTTGTTGTATTAAGTTTGTTATGTAAAGGTATCTGCACATTTTATTTTGAAAAATGTGTGACGTCACGATGACGTCATTAAAAATAAGATTTTAAAAACACTTATAAGGGTAAGTCCAATAGTCTTGAAACTTGCTGAGTAGGTAGATAGTGTCAATAGTATTCAAAATCTGGAGTGACGTCATGATGACGTCATCACCTGATTTTTATTAATTTATCAACTTTTTTACATTTTCTTTTAATACAACAATTTGACAAAGTATTTTTTGAAAAGTACTTCTTTACACGTATTATTTCAAAAATGCGGAAAAGCCTGTGTCCTATTCATCGAACAGGCATAGCTCTAGTTGTAATTTGTTTCGCTGCGTACTGCGGAAGAGACAGGGTACCACTCATAAGCTAAACATGGCCACTGAACATGAACACAAAAAAGTCTGGAAATATTGCCGAGAGAAAATTCACAAAATCGGAGCATTTTAATTGTTTATTTCATTAGAAAGGTATTTATTAATGCGATTAACAGTGCGAGGATCAGATCTTCACTGCGTGATAATGACCAGGTTGGGGGTGACCGCTGTTAATGGACCCTGACGAATGTTATTCCCTTAGTGGAAAATAACTCAGAGATGAGGAGCTGTTATTAAACATTGGATTAGGCCTAATGGTCTTCATCTGTGTGCTTAAGCGCTGCTTGCTCAGTACATTCTGAGTGCTAATAATGGAAATTCACAAGCTCTATATACTGGAACAAGAACTCGAAACCACCCTTTGCTCCTCGGCAGCTTGACAGTGTTGACAGTTGGAAGGTGATACAGCATTGGGTAATGCAGTCAATGACGTTGATATTGGTGAAGGGGTAAAGATCGATCAAAAAAGGCATAGACATTGCACTCAATAGTGTCTGTTGTAGCCGCTATACAGGGTGTCCTAATAAACGTAAACCAGAAACAAAGGGGTATTGTGATTAAGCTATGGAGTGATTGGCCATTATTATGGTTTGAACGTAAACTAAGGGCAGTACGCTTTGAAATGATATCTTGATTGCATTTTTTTGGTCATGCATCACCAAGCACCGATGTCTTAATTATGGTATGTAAGAACCCTCTTGGGACGGTTTGGTGTAAAACATCATGAGCATATCCAGACATAAGACAAGTAGGTCCAATACGCATTTCACTTATGAAAACATAAACAAACAAGGGTTTATGTCAATAGTAGCTTGAGTTGCATTCTGTAAGTCAAGAAAATACCTTTTAGCGTCATTGGAATTCACTTCAAGCTAGCGTCTATAATGTGTGCATTATATTAGTTCGGAAGCAACAGAAGTGTTCTAAATCTGAAGAAGGGTGCTGAACAACTAACCTGATGAACTTTCAGCTCAGTGATTGTTGTATATTCCGAGAAAACAGTATTCTAGAATCTCGATTTCAAATCAAAAGTTGTTGAGTCATGTTTTGGATTGGGCCTGAATTCAGAGTCCGAGACACGTTCTCACTGAGCCGATTGCAGCTACGCGATGTCGCGCACTGATCCGACGAATTATCGCGCGCGCGAGTGCGTCGTATCAACGCTTGCGCGCGCGCTGTTGCTATAATTCGTCGGATCGGTGCGCGACATCGCGTAGCTGCAATCGGCTAGTGAGAACGTGTCTTGGACGCTGCATTCAGGCCCAATTCAAAACACGATTCAGCAACTTTTGATTTGAAATCGAGATCCTACAATTTTGTTTTTCTCGAAATATACAGCTGAAGCTGAGCTCAGAGCTGAAAATTCATCAGGTAAGTTGTTCAGCACCCTTCTTTAGATTTTAAGCCCTTTTTGTTGTTTCAAACGAACAAAATGCACAAATTACAAATTATAGACTTTACCTTTAAACACTGCCGAGATAAGTTATGAATATGTTTATGTAAGAACAAAGGATCACGAAATTGAATCCTTTCCAATACAAACAATTATTTTGTTAAAAAAAATACATCTTTAACGGTTTGATAAATCTCAGTAAACTTTATATGTATACATGCAAGTTATTTCTGGTTTGATGACGTCATTAGTCAAGAACGGGAAGTGAATGCTGATTTAGTTCGGAGTGGATAAATGTTCATTGTGAAGTTAAATAACGTATGAAAATATGAAAAATATAAGTGTATGTATTTGGAAGCAAAAGGTGAACATTGTAATGGGCTACAAAGATATCAGACAGAGATCACGGGTCATAGACACCAGGATAAACGACTGTTCTGAGCTCTAGTACAAAATGCACTGAGCGGACTTGCCTTAATTGGTTAGACGCGTGATAACGGTTATCGCAAATTTTCCAGATGTGCCATTGTGTTGGGTTTTTGCATGACATCTAAAACGGAAATATTCATAAAACTGTAACCAAAACTACTTCTTATTTAAGATATAATTGTTCCAAATTATTTAAGAAATAAATACTTCAGGATATAACAGATGATATTGTGCAGTTTTTGTCGTCATAGATGAAGTATTTACCCGGGAAATAAACGTCAAATTTCGAGGAGAACACCGTTTACACAAATTTCGTTTTTAATGAGGCTTTTATTAAAAAGTTTTAGAGAGATGTGATGCCGAACCGATGAAGCAAAAGCGACATTTCATTGTTCATCTTAAAGCGAAAGATATTGTGCTCGGCATTACCATGGTTATGTAGTTATCACTTATCATAATTCCATAATAAAGACCAAAAACGTAGACTCATGAATATTCAAAAATATAATTCGCTGGCTTGACAGACTTCGAGGCCAGATCGGGCGAAGAGCCTTGCAAATCTGAAAGCCACCGCGCGCAGTGGTCTTTGTTGAAAAGTATTCATGGTATTTGCCACCAGTACAGGCCGTTATCACGCGTCTAACCAGGAGTTGGGCCGAGTCGTTTATCGTGGTGTCAAGGATCAATGCAGGGATCAAATGATGAAATTAAATTTAAAATACGATTGTTTTCAAATACATTGAAGTCACTTCCGGTCTGATGATGTCGTGAATTTGAAACCTTGCCAAGTTATTTGTTGTTAATTAGGGTAAATCAAGGGGGGATTTGTTTTTTTCTCCCAGGGATTCGTATTTATTGTTCACTCTTCTCTTTCTAAACATACAAGCAATTAACGTACAAGTAATGTATATAAAGCAGATACAGACGTAAATTCTAATAAAATAAATTAACCTTGACCTAATATCAAGAATTGGTCCCATTTCTGATAGAATTTGAAGCTGACTCCGTTAGGCCGAAAAAAAAAAGTCTCCGGTTTCTGGTATGGAGCTTGCTCAAAAAGTGGTGCGGCGACGCGGCTTTTTTTTTTTTTTTTACTCGACTTTTTTGCTTCAAATGTCGGCTGATGACTGCAAATGGTGCCCGACTAAACTTAGTGCAAATATATGGGAGTCCAGAGAGGCCACATAAAGCTTATTCTCGATCATAACCCCATCTAAAAACACGTTAAAATTGTGCAGCAGCAGGATTCCAGTTAAAGCAGTGAGTTTGGCGGTTTTGAGACATCATCTTTCATTGAAAAAAAAAACTTTTTCATTTTGCCGACGTGCATGGCTACGGCGACGCGCGCGCATACCAGAAACCGGAGACTTTTTTTTTTGGCCTTAGTGTAAAACATTAATTTTTCCATCTAATAATAGTTCATCACATATCTTTTTAAAAGCGAAGTAAGGGGCGTTTCTCATTCATTTTCATTTTGTACACATGGATGGAATCTAAAAATCATTCATAAATACCTCAGACAGTTTAGCTATTCCTATTGGTCGAGAGCCCGTCACGTGGCCGGTCTTAAACGGATGATAAAGACATGGCTAGCTGGTCTTAAACACTTTTCCAGTGTCACAATAAAATGTGGACTCCTAAAAATCCAGTGCCTCTTACCGTTTCATTGGTTGAACGTTCACAATCATCACGTAGGTATGCGCAACACTACAAGCGAGTCAGAATTTTATAGTTCTAAATTCAAAACGCAATGCCCCAGGTGCGTTCTGCGTGACATCGCGCAGAACATGTTACGCGCGCGTCAATCTCCATAAAAGGGTTGTTTACATCTTACTCGCCAGCTGAACACTCCATTATTTTGCTAGTGGGATGTTTCAAAAAGCATGAAGTGAACTTGTTGAACAAAATCGGGATTTTTTGAACGAATTATTTGATATTTTTTTACGGATAAGGTATTTATGAATGGGAATAAATATGTGCTCGGTCGGTATTTATCACTCTGTTTAATACCGCTTAGAGTCTGGGTGCTGATAATTACCCTCGCCTCCGGCTCGGGTAATTATCAGCACCCAGACTCTAAGCGGTATGAAACGAGTGATAAAAACCTCCGGAGCACACATTTATTCCCTTAATAACATTAAATTAATCATTTTGCTGTTAACATTATTATTACCGAATAAAAGAACTTCATTATCCATTGATATAGAAACATTGGTCCTCTCCTTAATCCATAAAAATACCGAGGACCAGAATGAAATAGTATGAGGACAGGTGCAAAAAAAGATGACTAATGTCTCCTCTTCATTATACAAAATGTACACAGATTAGAGTCCTTCCTATCGATCCTAAACAAAAACAAATTAGTACACAAGATCCGATGAATTAATCTAAACTGAAACCGTCTAATATCAACAGTACAAAAATAAGGAATTGGATGAATCAAGGGTTGATTTTGTAAAATATGAACAAATGGTTTGAAAATTGAAGAAAGCAAACTCTATTTTATGTGCCGCTAGGGAGCGTCCTTTCGGATGATGTTGTCACACTGTTTTTTGTGTCTGACATCCCTCACTAAACACTTTGATAATTTATATGTCTGTAGTAAAATGCTTCCGTATTTGAGTTATATTTAGTTTTTATTGCACTTCCGGTAATACCGGAAGTAAAGGTCAAGCGGTTTTTTGTCCTGGAACAAGAAATGTTTCTCACGGCATAGTATACAACCTGACGAAAAAAACCAACACAATACTCTATTTAGTTCAAAAGATATAGCGCAAACTATTTTGTCAAATTTTGCCCTTAAATCACTTTTAATTTGATACCTTATGACGTCATTATGACGTAACAAAATTTATAACATCTCTATAACATGGTACAAGTTCACGCTAGGTTTTATGATCATACCGTAAACCGTGCAGAAGAAATTTTGCTTTGTTTTGATTTCAGGCCAACGTCTTCATTTTGAATTCACCTAACTTTGACCTTCCGCTAGACCCGGAAGTAAAGGTCAAGCGAGTTCACGGACACAACCAAAAAAGGTTGATCAATAAATGGTCTATCTGATTACAGAATACAAACATCATTGATTATTTTGTTCAAGAGTTATAAGTGAAAGTAAATGCCGTCACTTTGCAGCTACAATCGCTTGTTATTTGACACCCAAGGACGTCATCGTGACGTCAGAGTAATATACACCACTTGGGAGGAGGGTCGATATATAGTGAAAGTTACAAGTTCACATCGTAAACCGTTTAGGGGGGGGGGAGAAAGATTTATCAGAACAATAATAGAAAGGGGTTGTGCCCGACCACTCAAAAAGCAAATTTTGGCTATTACTGGATTTGCGAACAAGTGCAAACAAATGCCAGATAAATGTTCAGTGTTCGTTTGGTATTGTATCGGCATTACGTGCGTGAACACAAGTTTATCCCTTCGATCAATAAACATACTTGAGCAAACACTAAAATAACTAGAAATATGTTTGTGGACAAACACAAGCTGTTTTGCATATTTGAAATACTCTGTGCACGTAATGAACAACTAGTGACGTCTCTACAAATGTCATCTATAACAGCATACTATACATACTTGTCAAGTTACAACCGGAACCAAATGGAACATATATATTTCTGTAGATATAGGCCTATAATAGAAAAATGCCCCTTTAAGGGACGTCACATGACATTTAATGATGACATTACTTGAATTTTCATCTATAACACAACTCAGCATGGGTATATCTATCAAGTTTCCACCCAATCAGAGTTGTCCTTCCGACGTTATAGCGATATGCAAAATGCACATTTAATATGCCGTCACGTGACACATGACGTCATCGTTACGAAAATCATCAGGGACCATCTTCGGTTGCTGGTCTAAGCGTCTGCCGAGTGTAAAGTCAATCAGACATACGAAAGTGCCAAAGTGTAACTTTTGAAGAAAAACGTTTACAAAACCTATGGGAAAACAAGCATATTAAATGTGACGTAACCTGACACCTGATAACGTCACGATCATATAGGACCATTTGTGGGTAGTGTTCTAAGTATGTACCAAGTCTGAAGTCGATCGGATTTACGAAAGTGCCAAAGAAGACTGGTGGAAGAAACGTGTACAAAACCTATGAGGAAAAAGTCTTTAAAAAAAAGAAAAAAGAAAAAAAAATGATCCAAGTATGTGCTAAAAGTCGTTGTGATATGTTCGTTACTTTTTGTTGAAATTTGGAAAATAGGCCTCGCTATATTCAATTTTGATTATAACACTGGCGTGCACAATATCCATCAATCTTTTCAATCCTCACGAATATTAATGAGGTTCCTATCCATTACGGTGTGCAGTAAACAATTGCACAAACGCCTCCTTAACGAGTTGTTAATTAACAAATATCACCCTTTTTGCCGGCTTCCATTGGTCGAGTGACGCTAATGATTATGAATATGCTAATATGTCCTGCATCTAAGTTTCACTGCTGTTTTCAGGGCGACATTAGGTTTGTGTGCATATTTCCGTGCTTTAATTCGTATAAAACGCCCTCTTGTGACCGAATTTCTCCAGTTCGTTTTGCGTAAAAACAGCTCACCGGAGGACGTCTTTTCAATTGCTTTTTGATATTACAAATACATTTATGATATTCGAGATATAACAATAAATCGACAGAGAAAGGACAATCACTGTTTATCAAATAGTCTGTGAATTTTTCGGCAAGACATTTGATTAGAAAACACCTTTATAAATGCCTCAATCGGAAGGAAAATAACGTTCAGGTTTCGTGGTATTTTTATTCATCTGGGTAAGTTAATTCCGAATCAAGTAAATTACCATTGGAAAGAGTAATTAAAGGAGAATACTACTGTTGACGCCTTTAGAGAAAAAAAACCGATGGAGCCACGTTCGTAGCTATTTAATACATACACTGAATGTAAACAAACAGCGCCCGGTGCACAATCCAATAGCAGGCACTACGCGTTTTCCCGTCGCTGGAAATGTATACTCGCGGGGCACTGGCCAATCACGCTTCGGTGCACGGTGGTAGGCCTACTTGTTTGAATCGCGTAAACCCCGCGTACTGTGCAGTTGAATCGCGAAAACCACAGTCCGTGTTCAGTAAACCCACCAGGAAATCCCCCCATTTGCAGGCGAGATTGAGGTTTTTTTCTTTTGAAATCACTGTTAATACAAAATATTAAGTCTCATTGATGTTTTCGTGGCAGTCTTAATTTTAACTTAACTTACTTGATTGCAAAAAAAGCTTTATTTCGGACCCTTTTTCCGCTGGTTGCTGGCTTTCATTCAGCAAACAGAGGCCTTTTTTTTCTTATTTCGCGAAAAAAACGACATCGCATTTAAAATCTTTGATGGAGATGCTCAAGTAATTCATTTTTTAACCTAAATTGGGACAAATCTTAAAGCTTCAATAACTATTTCTTGTTTGCATCATGAGCAGTTTTTCGAAGGCCGTTCTCAGCGATTTTTTTTTACGAACGTGCTCATAAATATTATTTTTACAGCACAACCTGGAAAAACTGGCGCATGCGCATAAATCTAATGTCGCGCTGTGAGCCTCTGGAACAGCGGTGTGTCCACCAACGCCGTTCATTTTTGACCAGAAGCCAACTGACATTGGCCACGTTAAATCACTCGAAATTGCAGGGAAATGCTACCATGTAACGGGCTCTGAATGATTTTCATTTTCTTTCTGACGGAAAATTCAGGCCATGTACATAAACAAGTATCTCAAGATAATTTGCCAACACGTTCCGTACAGCGCGGCATTGGTGTGCACGAACTGCACCCCACGTGAACGCACCGTTGGCGATTCATGGAAACTGACACGGTGCGTTTTCGTAAAGCCCGGCGCACACCTTTCCAATTTTACCGGTTCACCAGATCATCGGGCCATCGTACAGAGGTGTGCGCTAAAAAAAACCGGGACCGATCTGACCGTACACAGGGCGACCAGATGAAATCAAACATGTTTGATTTTTTTCGCATCCAATTTCACCGGATCCGATTTCACCGGACGCAGTATTTATGTTAACCATGTCAGATTCACGAAGGAAGTCACGTATGGTTATCATCATGTGACTATATTCATCATGTGACTGATCATCATGTGACAATTTTTGGGGACGGAATCGGGCATACGTGCGAGTAACGTTGCGGATAACCACAACGGTGGAAAAAAGTACCGGTGATGGATGTGGTGATCCGGGAACCGGTGTGCGCTGGGTTTAACAAATACGGAATACACGCACTAAGCACTAACACTTATAACAAAAAATCGAATTAAGAACGCTGCAATCTATAATTTACGACTGGAATGGCCGTCCGAATGTGACTGAGTCACAGATAATCTGTGTGTTCTTTCAGTAAAACAAAAACGATTCACACACATGCCTATGTGATTTGTTTTTGTTTTGCTGAAAAAAACACTTACCTTTTTGTGATTCGTGAAACAGAACTTTAAAACGGTGGTTGTGTTTAAAATTCCGTAACTTGAAAAGTACATGAGTCATTTGAATGATTCCTGTACTAAAGGAAAGCTTATGAATTGGGTTTTTATATCCTAGATTTTGAAAGTGCTACATGCAGAACTTCACTAAAACAATAGTCCCGACATTTGGGTTTCGTCTTTTTTTACTCACCCTGTACAACACCAAAAATTCCTACAAACGAAAGTGTAGTTAACTTATGATAGCTAATCATAACACAGTCATTAAAAAGTTCGTATATATTTTATCTCCAGTTTTGTATTCGTTTTGTGCATTACCTCAAAAAACGCAACAGAGCTACTAAAAACATAAAAAGGTTAAAAATGATTTTAAAGCAGAATATGGAGCAAATTAAAATGAACTGTTAATGTGAGCTTCCATGTATGGTTAAAAAGTTTCGTTGTAACTTAATCATTGTGATCAAGCTGTACGTGTATAAGATTGATATATATAGATAGATTTAAAGGGAATACACAAGTCATTTGCAAACATCAAAAGACAAAAACTACAAAATTATTATAAAATACCTTACTGGACTGTAATGACAGTCTAAAGCATCCTGTAAAATAATGGCGCCTGGTGTGCTGTCATTTTCAAGAAAAGTGGTATTTTTGTATCAATTTCCAACGCTAGTCAGCCAAAAACTGGATTTTTTTCAGATACTAGCTGCCCCCAATTTACCACACCTATAAACGGATACAATTAGCCAGCTAGACTTCGCCCGTTCCGATGTTGCTACTATCAGCATCCCCATTACGCTTTTAAAAAGTCTTGCCCGTTGCAATTGCCACTCTGCACTCCTCGACCCCTGATAACGCCACTGTGTATTGCACGACGAGACATCGATGTGTGAATCAGCGATGAATATATACATTCAAAAATATACAAAACAGAACAGATAACAAAGTTAACCCCAAAGGAGCCGGGTTACTTTGACCATCTCACAGCCGGCCCAACCCCTCCCCTCAGATCTCGGCCATCGAGTGACGCAAAATTATAAAACTCGGTGCGTGCATAGAACAACTTAATATAAACATACCCAAGAAATTTTATGACTATAGGTTAAAGGGTTTAGGAATGATCGGCTAAGTAATTATTCATATGCACCAATGGTACTTCTGCTTTGTGCACACTGCATATCGTGAAATGTGCGGTAACCCGTGGTCGGAATTTTATGCTTTTGATATCAAAAGATGCGCAAGACATGAGGCTAAAAAGTCAGGAAAGTTCGGGTCGGGGAATTGTTTTTTTGCAAGGGTATCGCGGAAAAAGTTGAGGGGGGGTTAAAGGATTTGTTCAAATTTTAAAACACATAAACACTGTAAAGTTGCCTGCTATAATTTTACCCAAGAACGGGTAATAACTGCAACCAGGCAGATTTGGGTTGTTCTATAACCAATTGTTTGGGTTAGAATTTTTCTTAAATTCAACCAAAACTTGTAATCAAATTAAATTTAGTCTTCTATGACCACAAGTTTTGGTTGAATTTAAGAGAAATTCTAACCCCAAAAGTTGGTTATAGAACAACCCAATTCTGCGTGGTTGCAGTTTTCACCCTTTATTGGGTAAAATTAACGCAGGCAGTTTTTCAGTGTGGAAAAGATCAACAGTGAAAAAGAAATTCCATAGCCCTTTTCATTTCATTATTGCGTGACATTATCCCTCATATTGAATTTGTTGCATTATTAATTGTACAGACACAAAGCTTTGAAGAAAAAGTAGACCTTAGAAAAATATCAATTAAAACAACTTATTAATTTAATAAGGACGCGGTGTCCCGTTAACTGCTGGATTGATACTGATCATGAAAACGAAACTAACCATGCAACTTACAATAAAAGTTGGAGCGCTCAAATGAGTTTTAACCTTGGATTTCAAAAAGTGAAGAGTACCTAGTCTATTGCATTTTCACACTCATATTTGCCGCTACACGGCCGTCTAGATACAATACTTTGGTTGGTGGATGACACAGTGAATATAAAGCCTACTGTCCTTTGTCATATTCAAAACACAGAAATAAATGAGATGTTGCAAATGTATATGAAGGTACTTGTATTTGTCTATTTTTGTATACTAAGACTATGTAAATAAGTTGCTTCTCATGAAGTAGTTGATGCTACGGAAGCTTACGCAAACTTTTACTTTAGTCACGAAAACGCTGTACATTTCCAATATCAGCTTGTTTGAACTTAGACAATAATACATTTAATCCCATCGACAAGACAATAAGAGAAAGAATTTCTTTTACTTATTATCTGAGGCATCTTCTATCTTTGATGATGTTGTAGCAAGTCTTCGCTGATCAACGGTTGATAGCTGAGAGGTTTGCTGTCCGTCTTTGCCATCGCGCCGAGACCCGAGACACGTCTTGAAGGCCTGGCAAAACGCTTGCCGATAGCGGGGGTTGCTGGCGTTGTAGATGATGGGGTTGACTGCTGAGTTGATCAGGGTGCAAGCAATAGCCGTCTGGATCATTGTAGTAATGACGTCTTCAGGGACTATCGGCATCCCGGCAAATAGAGCAGAGATTTTACAAGACGATGTGCAAGACGGTGCTCGGGATGTTGCAGATGAAGAACACCGTATTGTTGACGAGCAGCATTCTGGTGACATGGAGACGAGCCCGCTCCGCTTGATTCTTTGGGAGGGGCCTCTTACCAAGCGCCGCGACGATCTTGATGCACATGATGGTACACAGGATGAATGGTATGCCGAAAGTAAGCGCTTTACAACCACGTATGATGATCGGAAAGATGGTGAAACGCTTCGGAATGAGAGACCCAGTACACCATCCTACTACCTTCGGTAAGTCAGCGAAACGTTCCTCGTCAGGCCAGTTGACGCAGATCTTCTCCACGTACAAGATCGGCATTATGTACAGAAACCCAACGACCAGGGAGATCAGCCAGGCACCCACTGCTAGCTTGAAGATACGTCTGCGGCGGTTGAGAGCCAGGCTCTTTATCGGATAGCAGATGGCAAAGAATCGCTCCATCGTGACCAGCGTGATGAATGCCAAGGAGGCTATGTAGAAGATGAACTGCAACAGTAACATCACGCACGAGATGTGGCCATCTTGTACCGTGTTGCATGACACGGTGCCCGACACGATGTAAGCTCGTATCTCGTAGGACGCAGACAGAAGATACAGCCCGTCACACACAGCCAAATTAACTAAGTAGAAGTTGGTAGTAGTTTGCATTGACTGAATGCTGGCCACAACGTACAAGAAACTGCCGTTAAGAAGACAGCCCAGGCAGATCGCAATCGGCATCAGAATAGTAGTCAGGACTACGTCAACAGAGGAGTAGAGGTACTTGTGGACAAATTCTGCTGGTATGGTGAGGACTGGACAGGAATCATTCCAAATATTGACTTCAGAATTGAGACCAAAAATATTCTCACTTTCAGTGATGCTGTTCAGTTCAGACAGTGGGGTTGTTGTGGCAATCTCCATTTTGCTCGCACTTGTACGCACACACTACAGGCTACTTTTTACTAGCTTAGAAAGGTACACTCTTAAATATCACGGTTGAGAATTAAAATGGTGACCCATTGTATGTTCGTGTATTTGGATATCTGTGCGTCTGTAACCAAAACGGACTGTTATAAGCAGCACTAGTCTTGTATCGTAGCCACTGCAAGTTGTCTGGTCACGTTCAGCCAATGAAACTTGCTCAGACTTTTCCTGAAGTATCACTAACCAATCAAACTATAGCTCCACAAAAGAAAAGAACAAACTCAGAGAAAAACGGCCAAACAAAATCAAAACACCACCTCCAAAAGTATACCCACGTCACCGGCGTGACTATGGCAACAACAGACAGCAGTTGTTATGTGAATTGCAGTTGTCCGTGAATAGCTACGCCAGTACTCGGTCTTAATAAATGCAAACCGTAACTGAATCTCTTTCGCGGCTCATTGACCACAGCACTCTGTCAAACGACTAATGCAACGCGCTGGTTAGAGGCCTGTGCCCCTTGTGCCTTCGTTTAGAATTTGGAGAATGCAAAAAAGTAGCTATGTATTGTTTAAACTAAGTATTATTGTATGCCCTCTCTTGAGAATGGACCCTCCCCCCGCAAATGGGACCCAAGTTACACGACTATAATCCTGCTCTATGCGACTAGTCATGTTCTACTTAGAAATAGGCTAGGCCTACATAATTATTGTTATACTACAGGACCAATGTACAATAATATTTCTGCTTTCTTGTTAACTCTGAACGCATAATTTGCATCCTCGGTATCTTCACTATTTCATATTAAGTTGTTTTATGCATTGTGGAACCTTCGTCGCCGTTTTTTAATTATTAAATTAAAAAGTCTCCAAGGACAATTGTGCGATTTTGCTTATTCAATCAATTTACCTTCTCCTTTTTCAGGTTGAAATTCCTAATTGTGTTTGGACAGTACAATTTGAATAGAAGCAGAATTTTGAGTGAAGAAACGAAAGTTCCGTTACAATTCAATTGAATTATTTTGTCATGGCACAAACACAAACTTGATATCCCATGCAGTAAACATGAAATGAAAGAGGACAATGGCAACAATACATAACTAGAAATGTGTTTGTGGACAAACACAAGCTGTTTCGGATATTTGAAATACTCTGTGCACGTGATGAACACTTGATGAAGTCACTTCAAATGTCATCTGCCAAGTGAAAAGTCAATCAGACATATAGTGCCAAAGTATGATTTGAAGAAAAACGTGTACAAACCCTATGGGGAAAAATTCATCTTTAATGTGAAGTAACCTTACACCTGATGATGTCACGATCACGAATTTCTTCTAGGACCATCTGTAGGTGGTAGTCTAAGTGTGTACTAAGTCTAACATCGATCAGATTTACGAAAGTGCCAAAGTAGAATGTTTTAAAACGTGTACAAACCCTATGGGGAAAAATGCATCTTTAATGTGACGTAATCCAACACCTGATGACGTCACGATCACAAATTTCTTCTAGGACCATCTGTGGGTGGTAATCTAAGTGTGTACCAAGTCTGACGTCGATCGGATTTACAGAAGTGCCAAAGTGGAGTGTTTTATAACGTGTACAAACCCTATGGATAAAAATGCGTCTTTAATGTGACGTAACCCAACACCAGATGACGTCACGATCACGAATTTCTTCTAGGACCATCTGTGGGTGGTGGTCTAAGTATGTATCAAGTCTGAGGTCGATCAGATTTACGAAGAGGCCAAAGTGGAGTGTTTTAAAACGTGTACAAAACATATGGGGAAAAATGCATCTTTAATGTGACGTAACCCGACACCTGATGACGTCACGGTCACGAATTTCTTCTAGGACCATCTGTGGGTAGTGGTCTGAGTATGTATCAAGTCTGAAATCAATCGGATTTTAAAAAGTGGCAAAGTGGACTGGTGGAAGAAACGTGTGTTAAACCTATGGAGAAAAAGTCTGAAAAAGGAGAAAAAAAAAAAAAAACTAGAAATGTGTTTGTGGACAAACACAAGCTGTTTCGGATATTTAAAATACTCTGTGCACGTGACGAACAATCCGTGATGTCACTGTAAATGTCATCTATAACAGCACATTATAATACGTATATGTCAAGTTACAACCAAATCGAACATTATAGTTCTGTAGACATAGGCCTATAAAAGAATAAAATGCCCCTTTAAGGGACGTCACATGACATTTGATGATGACGTCACTTCAATTTTCATCTATAACACATCCCTGTGAATGTGCATACCAAGTTTTAATCCAATCGGACTTAATTGTACTTCCGAAGTAATATAGCGATTCGAAGAAATGCTCATTTAATGTCACGTCTTGTGACACATGATGACGTCATCGTTACGAAATCACTGGGGACCATCTTAGGCTGCTGGTCTTACTAGTGTCTGACAAGTGTAAAGTCAACCAGACATACATGTATAGAAGTGGAAAAGTGTATCAGTTTGAAGAAAAATGTGTACAAAAGCAATAGGGAAACAATGCATCTTTAATGTGATGTAACCTGACACCTCATGACGCCACGATGACGACTTTCTTCTAGGACCATCTGTGGGTGGTAGTCTAAGTGTGTTCAAAGTCTAACGTGGATCGCATTTACGAAAGTGTCAAAGTGGAGCGTTTTAAAACGTGTACAAAACCTATGGAGAAAAAAGCATCTTTAATGTGACGTAACGTGACACCTGATGACGTCACGATCACGAATTTCTTTTAGGAACATTTGTGGATGGTGGTCTAAGTTTGTATCAAGTCTAAAGTCGATCAGATTTACGTAACTGCCAAAGTGGAGTGTTTTAAAACGTGTACAGAACATATGGAGAAAAATACATCTTTAATGTGACGTAACCCGACACCTGATGACGTCACGATCACGAATTTCTTCTAGGACCATTTGTGGGTAGTGATCTAATTATGTACCAAGTCTGAAGTCGATCAGATTTACGAAAATGCCCAAAGTGGAGTGTTTCAAAACGTGTACAAAACATATGGGGAAAAATGCATCTTTAATGTGACGTAACCCGACACCTGATGACGTCACGATCATGAATTTCTTCTAGGACCATCTGTGGGTGGTGGTCTAAGTGTGCGCCAAGTCAGAAGTTGATCAGATTTACGAAAGTGCCAAAGTGTATGGGTAGAAGAAACGTGTGCAAAACCTATGGAGAAAAAGTCTGAAAAAGGAGAAGCAAAAAAAAAGAAAAAAAAAGAAAAAAAAAAATCTTAACGAAAACAAGAGCTGTTTCGGTGTGTACACCGAAACAGCTAAAAAAAAAAAAAAAAAAATCTTAACGAAAACAATAGCTGTTTCGGTGAGTCACCGAAACAGCTAACAAGGTTTCCGATGCCTTCCTGGAATTTAATGGTATGGATGTGACCTTTCCTTTTGTGATTTTTTTCTTTTGCGGAGTGAAGTTTCAGGATGGGTAGCTAAGAGCCTTTGGTTTGAAATAACCCTTCTTGTTTTATAATTGAACGATTTGATTGCACTTATTGTTTTGCGATATGCTGCCATCCTGGGATCAAATCCAAGTTGCGATTGTAATGTATCGTAAACTGTTTGTAACCTGCCAGAAGTCTGCCTTTCACGATTAACTTCTGTGAAATCTTGGCAGCACAAACCGTTGATCTGGGCAGTGTCCGAGTCGACAATTTCTCCTTCAGGATTGACGCTCGACTCCATGAGACCGGCCTGAGGCTCTGGGAATTTGACGTTCTTGCGCCACTTAATTATCCAGTCTGACGGTTGCGAAGGCTTTGCATCGTGCGTTGATAAACAAGGTTAATCCGATTATGTAACTGGACGGACGCCACAGACAGGGCAGTGAAGATTGCGCCACCACAAAATGTCGCTTTTTGAACGTTCTGTTTTTCAAAAAAATATGCTCAGTATGATTGAAATGTTAAATTATAATAGTAGAAGAAGGCCTAAACTTCATGTAAGTGAAACAATCGCCGTTATTGATGCAGAATATTTTCTAATTGATTTGTTCGATGGTTTGTTTGCTTACTCCTTTATTGGTTCTTTTTTGTTTTCTTTAATGTTCATGTGCTTGTTTTTTATTTGTCATATTTGTTTGTAAGATTTGTCCTGGTCGAATAAGTAATAATAATAATAATAATAACAATAATGTTAATCACTGGCAAAGCTGACCTGTAGCAAAATCGTTCGAAAAGGTCCCAAAATCCATTTACTTATCTCAATTATTTCTAGCAGTGGCTTAAATCTGTGCCGGCGAGTGAGGGGGTTGGCCGTGGAAATTCGAAAAGCGGGGGGGGGGGGGGTGTTTGGCTGGACAACACATTACACTAGGGGGCGCTCTTCAGGATAAAGATGTATAGCAATAATCTATACTTCCGCTTACATCAAAACGGCGTATTTTTAAAGCTTTTGTACTTTGTTTCTCCACTTTTCAGTGCTATTGAATACATTTTAGTTGTGGGATGTTCGAGAAATACCTCAAAATCCGATCAATAGCCCACTTTTCCAACATGCCCAATGATGAAACAGAGATCCCGAAGAACTTCCAGCACCATGAGCAGGGTCTCTCAATACAGAAGACCTTCGGGAGACAGGTTGCCAGCCTCTCTGATACCATCAGATGAATGAGCAATCCCTTCTTGGATGATTTCTCAGATCTAGTAACTCTGGACAGTGGCAACTGCGCGGATGAATCAGTGGTAGCCGCATTGCGCACCTTGGAGGATATGAGTACAAGGACTTCGTCAAGAATGTGCTTTATGTGCGCAGCCAGTCTATCCACGACCCAATCAAGAGGAATTCTCTATCACTATGCAGTAAACCTAAACGCAAGGTAATATCTATTAAGCAGGGGAAGAAGACCCAAGTGATTCAGAACAATGCGGCACTCTTTGGCCAGCTAAACATTATCTATGCAGAACCGCGATGGTGACTTGGCCGAGTTCTTTGCACATGAGATACAGTCCTTCCCTCCTTCCTTAGACTTTAACAAGCTTCATTTGCCAAGTACGAAGTCTGACCTGCTGAAATGTCTTGAGGAGCCTGGTCAATCAGAGTCACCTTCAACCTATATGACTGCAAAGTCCTGGATGGTGCCGTCATTATACACACGTCTTTGTCCCTAACCTGGAGAAGCAGCTGCATGCAGGATATGCTTTGAGGTTGGATGCTGTGTGTGACACATACATCCCAGACAGTTGGAAGAAGTCTACCCGGGAAAAGAGAGGCAAGGGTGTGCGCAGGAAAGTGTCGGGCAAAACCAAACTGCCAGGAAATTGAATGGACTTTTTTGACTTCCAAGGTTGCAAGAGTTCAACTGGCCACCGGCCAAAGCTGTACATGTCACATCAGGGCAAGCTTTGGCATCCATTGGTGCCAGCATCCCTATGTATAACTGCAATCATGAGGAGAATGACACCAGGGTTGTACGTGGTTCATAGGCTACATGGGGGGGGGGGGTGATGTGCGTACTGTGGACACAGATGTTGTAGTCATCCTTGTTTGCACATTCCATAATCTGATTGCGACTCAACCTTTGGCCGACATCTGGGTGGCCTTTGGCATGGGCAAATACCACACATACTCTGTAAGAAACTGTGCGAATTTCTTACACATTGCATTTCAACTCAACTCCATGCAATGGCCTAGTCCCCGTGATGTGAGATAGTAAGGAACATTGAGAACTACTTGGTGGCCTACAAATAAAGCAGTTATGTTAGTTAGGCCCAAAAAAAAATGTTCGGTCTCTGGTCAGACCAAAGTTCCGGAATTGACGCGGCCACGCGGCTTTTTTTTTTTTTTTTTTTTTTTTTTTTTTTCTTCAAGCTTGGATTGTACAGACAAGGTTGGTACTATTTTGCTTTTTTGGTGTCCTCATGTATATTGGTGTCCTTCATAATTTGCCTTGGTGCTTTCGATCATTTGCCTTGGTGCAATTTCCCATTCCTTGGTGCTCTTTGGTATAAAAAAATGAGGAGGTGCGGAAATAGAGGGTGCTGTTGGAGCTACCGCGGAACATTTTTTGGGAAAAAAAAATCGACGCGCATGATTAAAATCGACGCGCGCGCTGACCAGAGACCGACTTATTTATTTTGTTGGCCTTACTTGAAAAAAAACGTGGGGGGGTTGGGGGGTGGGGGAGGTCTATATATTTAGGGGCCATTCAAAATTGTCGATGTTTTTAAATTGCGAATTTTTTTTTCGAAAATGTGGGTGGGGTGGGTCAAATAAATTTATTGCAATTTCTGCTAATTGAAATTCACTTTTTTTCAATTAAAAAGATAGAAAAAAACTCTCATGACTTGCCAATTCAACTCTATGCGTTCTGATTCGAAAACCCTTTGCCCGTTCCGTACGGCTACAGTATGAATCCGGTACATGTACAAAGTACCGTGTATTGTGTATACGTCCATCGGAGCACCATATGCATGGGGACCAATGAAGTTAGACTTGAAGCATGCGTAAAATCAGTGCGCCGTGCAAATGGAGCGGCATACCAGGTTCCCGGCATAGGTACGGTCACGGCACTAGATCCAGAAGCTAGATCTCTAGTTCATGTCTTTATTATGAACAGTCGATAAACGGTGCGAGTAGTAAACCCTTGAGCGTGTATTAATAAATACCTTGGAGAGTTGATGGTTTCTGATCGGTCGAGACTCCATCACGTGGCCGGGCATTAACGGTGATAATGGACCGGCTTCAAAGATCAAGCGAATAAATGGCCCCTGAACCAGCATTGATCCAGCCCCGTTCAGCCCCATGCAAGCCAATGATTGGTCAAAATATAGTAACAGTCCTGCGGTAGCTTGTAACAATAGAGCACTGCACATGCGCTCAACCCCCATCGCGTGAGAGTGACGCGCGCGTAATCAAAAGTTACTGAATCATGTTTTGAATTGTTTTGAATTGCAGCTATACGCGGCGTCGCGCACTGATGCTTCTTAAGAATCACCGTTGGAAATGCCCTTTTTCGTTGATTACTTCAAAATGACAGCTTCCCAGAAAGAATAATTTCACAGGGAGTTTAGTTCCCTTACTATCTTTCAACCAAGTTTGTTTTTCAACAGTAATTACGCCAGTTACTTTTTCGGATGGCTGCAAATGATGAGCTATAGCTTTAAGCTAAAATATGGCCCATGAACATGAACACAAAAAAAGTCTGGAAATATCGCCGAAAGAAAGTCACAAAATTGGAGCATTTTAACTGTTTATTTCGTTAAAAAAGGTATTTATTAATGGGAATAACAGTGTGAGGATCCGGTCTTCACTGCGTGATAATGACCGGGTGTGGGGGTGACCGCTGTTAATGGACCTCGACTTCTATGTCTCGGTCCATTATCATCGGTCACCCCCACACCCGGTCATTATCACGCAGTGAAGACCGGCTCCTCACACTGTTATTCCCTTAATCAAGATCTGCGAGCCTGAGGTTTGCAGGCCAGTAAATCGGTCCGAAATCGCCTACGCCGGCCAAATCACGATTTGCATATGCCCTCTAAATCTTCGTTATTTGAGCATATTGTGGGCCGTGAACTTGAGGGTTTGTAAAAAATAAGGGTGGAAGCCAAGGGAGCCTGTAGTTCTGTGCAATTTGGATGAAATTGGAGCCCTAAAAGCGCTCTATTTTGCAATGGAGTGTAGGCGTCGTTTTTAAAGATGGCGATGGGCTTCAGGACCATTTTAAGCGATCATCTTCGGATGAAAATTCCTCCTAAAAATCATCAGTTAACCCCCAAAAAATTGAAAAGAAAATGAAAGGTGATTAAATTAGCTTTAATTATTTTGATGTGTGTCTGGAATACCCAGTTGGAGAGTTGCGAGTATTTTCCCTGAATTTTTGAAGTGGGGGCATTTATCATTGGAATTTACGGCACTTTATCTATTGGTCTGCAACCTGAGCCGCGCCAAACAAGAGCGCCCTCAGTCGACAGTCAACGATGACGGAAGTGGAGGTTTCAGCGTCAGTATCCCACTGGGAGGAAGGTACACTTAGGCCAAAAAAAAAATAAGTCGGTCTCTGGTCAGCGCGCGCGTCGATTTTAATCATGCGCGTCGATCTTTTTTTCCCCCAAAATGTTCCGCGGTAGCTCCAACAGCGCCCTCTATTTCCGCACCTCCTCAAATTTTTTTTACCAAAGAGCACCATGGAATGGGAAATTGCACCACGGCAAATGATCGAAAGCACCAAGGCAAATTATGGAGGACACCAATGTACATGAGGACACCAAAAAAGCAAAATAGTACCCTACCTTGTCTGTACAATCCAAGCTTGAAGAAAAAAGAAAAAAAAGCCGCGTACGTCGCCGCGTCAATTCCGAACTTTGGTCTGACCAGAGACCAAATATTTTTGCTATGGCCTTATCATAATTTATGCTTACGTCACCATTTCGCCACGGAGGTCATTTGGCATCGCTGGAAAACATGAATTATGCAGTACGTATGCACATGGATGTCCCGGATGGATGCATACCTTGTTGTGAACGCGTGCATTACATGTACGGCGCTAGTGCCGCGTCGTGGACTGAGATCAGGCTTTTATGTACATGTATGGGCTCCTGAAAACTGTGCAGAACTGAAGCCTTAAACATTAAACAGCAGTACAGGATGAGTTAAAAAAAAAAAAAAAGGGCTGAACCCAAACCTCCAAAAATATATTTTATATTTTAAAAACAAATAGATAAAAAAAAATACTGAAATTGCTCAATCCATTCAAATAATATCACCATTAAAACGCAACGACCCTAAAACCTGTTTCGTCAAAAAAAGAGCAATTTATTGTGCATCATTCTGACTGCTTGGAACAACGAAGAAATTGACACAGAATACTTGTTTCAACAACTTTCAACAACTAGTAGTAGTAGCTCTAGTACACAATATCTTTATTAACAACCCTGGTCACTAGCGATTCGCAAACAATATACGATTTATAAAATCCACCTTTTTTTTTAAAGATGGGTCTTCAAAAGAACTTTGTTAAATATTTTTAACTTTTAAACTGAGGTTGAAGTTATCCCTCAGTGGTGATGTTTGAACTTGAGAACAAAAGTTGATTGATGAAGCTGAAATCAGGTTGTTCAAAGCACCGGCCGGCCAAGTTAAGATTTTTAGCACTTTTGTTGCAAACGAAAATGATGTACCCTACAGAAACTTCCCAAAGTTGATGAACATCACTGACATTGCTGTTTTTAAACTACTTTACGGGCCACGTACAATTCCCTGTAAGCTTGCCGCATGGACATGGAATATCAGAACTGAAAGTTTCGTAAAAACGAACGGGAATGATATTGTATCAAGATCCTCTATCTACAAAAATGAATAAATTAGAAAGAAAAATGCATTGTCGATCAATTTGATGACGTAGCCATAAATTATGATAAGTGTACCTTCCTCCCAGTGTGATACTGGCGCTACCTGTGATTATCGGTAAGCGAGATTCTCATCAATTTCATCATTTCAGATGACAACATTCCAGGGATGGAAACCAACCCTAGAGGTACCCAGCCATGCTCAAGATAATACATGTGAAATACTGGGGCCGAAAATTTTGTGACAGGAGACTTGGGGGACAAAATGTTGCAACCTGACGCCACTTCCTTGATTCATGTCTTATCATCTTTTTTGCAATGAATGGACCTTCAATGAGATGATAACGAACTTAGAGAGAAAACAGAGGCGTCAGGTTGCAACATTGTTTCCAAGTCCCTAAAAAAAACAGACTCCACAAACATGATAAAACTGGTCCTTTTCCCTCCATTCCCAGATTCCATTAAGGCCATTTACTTTTCTTTTCGTATATCCAGTTCGTTAGTGTGACGTCATCTCAATTCAACCATGCGTACTTCACACGGCGGTGTAGCATAGCACGAATGGAGCTGAAAGTCAACGCAACTCAAGGTAATCAATGGTGCGCTAACGTGTATGACATTTTTACTAGCGAACCGGATATTGTGTAGACACCAATTACGTGGAAAAGAAAGAATGAATGAATGAATGAATGAATGAATGAATGGATGAATGCATGAAAGTACTAGTTTCTCGTCAGCCAAATTTTGGTGTGTTTTTTTTTTCATTATTAAATTATTCATTAATCATTATTTCTCATCAAACAAAATATGCAACCCTTTGCACATGTATACATAAAGTGCCATTTTGAAACTGATTTTTCAGGCTCTAAGTTCGCCTAGCTTGAAATTTCCATCTTTCTAGGCTCATGACATGGGGAGATTCGCCAGGAAAGCTGGAACTACGTATAACCATACTTAGAATGCAGATCAGGTGATAGTCACGTTTTTGGCCGATATTTTCCATGTCCGTTAAAATTACAAGCAAAAACTCACTTATCACAGCCTATAGGCTAATCCTTTGTGCAGCAAAGGATCCTCTCTTATTATACAATCATGTTGAACCCGAAAAAAGGTTTTTTTAGTGCAAATCCCAGAGTGCACAAAATCTTTTTCGTTGCGACCATCGTGTCATCTGATTATGTAATTAACATGGTATAGATATACCATCTTTGGCCAACAAGTTGCCAGACTATTTAATGCCACGTTTGGGCCGTAACCTATGAACAAAAATATAACCTTGGTACCAGGCAAAACCGACTAGTGCCTGGTTGACAAATAGTTGCTGCCTGAACATAAAGGATTATAGGCTGGGCTATCGTGTAGTGTAGGGCCCCTGTTTTGTTTCGATCAAATTAGAACCAATAATTGTTTTCCAAAAAATGACATTGTCAAGCTAAAACAGACTTCTCTCAATGTTTTGACACCTTTTTGGAAATTTTTGAACAGTTTCTTGGGGTAAAAATTACGACTTTCCTACGCGGTTTGTGCCTTGCGATACAGCGCGCCGTGCGTGCTCACGGTACTTCGTGCGGTGATCACCATCTTTATTTTTGGGGTTGCGTGTTGTCGTCATCGTCATTTGACCCCAAAATTTCCCTCAAAAAATCAAAACCCTGCCCTCTATCTATGACATACATGTAACTGTTCATTGAGAATGTCGCCAACTAGTTTGGTCGGTTTAATAATGTTAAAGTGGATTTTTTTTCCCTCATAAGAACCGGGCTGGGCATGGATGGTCCCATTGCTAGGGGAGCAAAAAAATCAAATTGAAATCACAATTATTTTGTCAGCACAAAAAATTTTGAATTCATTACCCTCAGAGGTCTAGTTATCTTGTAATATCGGGTTGAATTCGGACAAATTTCTGCTGCCATTGTTCACGAAAGCGTTGTGCTGATGACGTCATGGGTTGTGATAATTGTGCCCTCACTAGCTTGCGTCAAATTTTGACAAAGTGCATCAGTAAGGTTGTTGCCTGTCATTCAGTATTGGTCTGAAGTGCGCCCGCATGCATACACTTTTACTGAATTTGGTCATCTTGCTTTAAGTTATGGTTAGTGAAAGAAAAGTGTCTGTCCATGTGACAAACATTTACATCTTAAAGATTAAACATTGATAACTTCTTAAATATTGCTCTTGAAGTTATCTTGATCTTTCCGAACTAACAAGTTTATAGAGGGAAGATATGTGCAAGCAAAAAACAAGGGAAAACGTTTACAGTTGGAAATTGCTTTTGAATGTCACACAGTTGTAACATAGTGTGCGAAAGCGTCTCTGCCACCAGAGCGCACGACAGCGCCCTTTTGTGATTAGCTGTTATAATCATCCAATCCTTATCGAATCACGTTGTTTACCGTTAATTCTTGCTCCGTAAAATCCCCGTTTCTGACTCCTGATCATCATTTGCCTGGACCACCTCTGGGTGCCTCCCTCATTGGCGTGCTTCTACGCTTCCGGCAACAAGCTATAGCCATTTCCGGAGACATCACAGCGATGTTCCACCAAGTGCGACTTCTACCAGAAGACAAGCCCCTCCTTCGCTTTCTGTGGCGAAACATGAAGGTCGAAGCCGAACCACAGATATACGAATGGCAGGTCCTTCCCTTCGGGTCAACATGTAGCCCGTGCTGTGCCACCTACGCTTTCAGGAAGCATGTCAGCGATCACAAGGAGCAGTATCCAGAGGTGGCGGCATCTGTCGACAAGTCATTCTATGTTGACAACTGCTTGGACAGCCTACCCTCATCCATAGAAGCCAAGCACCTGGTCCACCAGATGAGAGACGTACTGGCAGACGCCGGGTTCGAGATACGTCAGTGGGCCAGTAATGACCCTACAGTAGTAGAGGATCTTCCCCCAGATGCTCGCTCTGCTCGCTCTAATGGTTGCGAGCTTTGGTTGACCTACGGCGACACTGACTTTCTTGAGGCCACTCTTGGACTTCAGTGGGATTGCAGCACAGACAAACTGCATTACCGCCACCGACCAGTCAACTACGAGTCCCTTAACATGAGGAACATGTACAAAATACTGGCAAGCCAGTATGACCCCATCGGCTATCTCACCCCATTCACTACCCGAGCTAGAGTGATCGTCCAACACCTGTGGAAAACCAAGAGGAACTGGGACGACGTTCTGGAGCCTGGAGTAATCAGAGACCAATGGCAAGCCTGGGAAATGGAGTTACCAGCACTGTCCGACATCCGGTTGGATGGATGCTACACACCCCTACTGTTGATGTTGAGGCAGCGAGCTACCAACTCCACATCTTTAGTGATGCATCAGAGTGGGTTTATGGTGCTGTAGCCTACCTTTGAGTAGAAGATAAACAACATCACATCCAGGTGAGCTTCGTCATGGCTAGCATTACTGGACCAAGCCCAGTCTATTGTGGCTTTCGCTAACCCGGGATTCCTGGGTTCGTATTCATGAGCCCCCTACTAAGATAATGGCTATTTAATCAGTTGACGACTATAAATATGTTCGCACATACTAATAAAACAGGTGGGAGTGCAGCGGTTTGTCCTTGATAAACAGTCAGGCTATCCCCAATGTATGTGCGTCTGTTGTTTAGAGCCAGCCTGCCTCCCATCAGAATTTGAGTGACGATCGAGTGACGAGCCAGTTAAGTGCTGGAAAGCTACCTACAGCTAAAAAAGCCACATTAGACTGGGCTTGGTCCAGTAATGGTCCAGAGTTGCCCTTAAACGACAGTTTTCCATGCCACGCTTGGAGCTATCCGCTGCTTTGGCGGGTGCTCAGCTGTGCCAGCTACTTCAGAAGGAGTTGAGTCTACCTGTGAAGGATGTTGTTCTGTGGAGCGACTCAACAACTGTCCTCACCTGGCTGAAGTCCGAATCCTGCCGCTTGCCCAAGAATCCAGATGGCGAGATGGACCCCGTTCCTCTTGTTATCTCCTGACCACCCGGCTTCACAACCTTCTGTGGTGCTGTGGCTGTGGATCCTGCAGATCCTCCCGACCTTTCCAAGTATGACAAGTGGGAACACCTTAATTATCATGGCTACCAAGAAGTCTCTTGATGGGGCGGCCGACGATAGCGACCCACCTGAGTTGAGTGCTGAAGACAGAGCCAACATCGAGCTGCGCCTTCACCGCCGTGCTCAGCAAGGCAGTTTCCCTGATGACTTAGCTGCTCTTAAGGCTGGAAGGGATCTTCCTTGAGCTGAGTACGATAATTCCACTGGTCTCATCCACGTCGATGGGCGCTACGGCATGCAGAAGACATTCCCAACTATTCCCGTCATCCCATCGTCACCAAGCTTTTGATCCAAGAGTATGATGAGAAGCTACTCCATTGCGGACCGGAGCGTGTTCTTGAGATGCGACGCAAGTTTTGGGTTCTGCAAGGACGAGAGGCAATTCGCAAGCATCAGCGCCAATGCCTCGGATGTCAACGATGGCGAGCCAATCCTGACGTACCAAAGATGGGTGATCTGCCACAAGCACGCCTGCGTCTGTACAAGCCGCCATTCTGCTCCACTGGCGTCGACTGTTTCGGGCCTAAGACAATCAAGACACTGAGGGCGACGCACCGAGAAACGCTGGGGCATTATCTTTAAATGTCTCACAACCAGAGCAGTACACCTTGACCTGTTGGAAAGTCTCAACACTGATGCCTTCCTAATAGCCTTCAGAAGGTTTGTGTCCAGACGAGGAAAGCCCTTCGAGATGCTGTCCGACTGTGGCACCAACTTTAAAGGTGGTGCTGCTGAGTTAAAGGAGGCATTTTCTGCCATGGAGCCCAGCCTGCAAGAAGAGCTTGCCAAACACCAAGTGAAGTTTGTCTTCAACCCGCCAAAGGCCCCACACTTTGGTGGCGTGTGGGAGAGGGAGATAAAGCCCGTCAATTAAAGCTAGCCTGAGAGTCGTCCTCAGTCAGTCCGTACCCGAACCTGTCCTGAGCACCGTGCTGATCGAAATCGAGGGGATACTTAACTCCACACCGCTGGGTTATGTTTCCTCCGACCTCGCCGATCCGGATCCAGTTACCCCGAACCTCCTGCTGATGGTAAGACATGACCCATCGCTGCCACAAGTTGTCTACCCAGCAAGGGACCTACTCAGCCGAAGACACTTGAAGCATAGCCAAGTGTTGGCGGATCACTTTTGGTCTCGCTTCATCGGGATGTACCTTCCCTGCAGGTACGACAGAAGTGGCGACGAGATGGCACAGTGGTGAAGACCGATGATGTTGTCATGATCGTGGATCCTGCTCTCAGTAGAGCCCAGTGGCCCATCGGAAGAGTCGTCATCACCTTCCCTGGTCCAGATGGTCGTGTGCGTACCGCCAGCGTGAGAGTTCGGAAGAAGACCTGCACTCGCCCTGTTGCCCGCCTGATACAACTCCCAGTAGTCAGCGATGAATCAGTCCAGGATGACCAAGAAAACGAGGTTCCACCCTTTAATGGACTCTGAGTGAGAACTGTAGTGGCTCCGATGCTTTCTGTTCCATACATTTTGTGCCAAAACATTACTGGACCAAGCCCAGTCTAATGTGGCTTTCTTAGCTGTAGGTAGCTTTCCAGCACTTAACTGGCTCATCACTCGTCACTCAAATTCTGATGGGAGGCAGGCTGGCTCTAGACAACAGACGCACATACATTTGGAATAGCCTGACTGTTTATCAAGGACAAACCACTGCACTCCCACCTGTTTTATTAGTATGTGCGAACATATTTATGGTCGTCAACTGATTAAATAGCCATTATCTTAGTAGGGGGCTCATGAATACAAACCCGGGAACCCCGGGTTCGCGAAAGCCACATTAGACTGGGCTTGGTCCAGTAATGAAATTTTGGGGCGGCTGTGCGAAAGCGTCTCTGCCACTAGAGCGCACAACAGCGCCCTCTTGTGATAAGCTGTTATAATCATCCAATCCCTATCGAATCACGTTGTTTACCGTTGATTCTTGCTCCGTAAAATCCCCGTTTCTGACTCCTGATCATCAATTGCCTTAATTACCCAATTACCAGGTTCACTATAAATACCCTCTGTGCGTGAATTACAGAAAGTGAGTACCATTTTGGTTGATTAAGATATGATATTTGGGGGATTTACTTCATGTTTATTGTCTATTTTGGGTTGCAATTTACGCTGTACTTACACATAATGGAATTTACATGCCAAACGCGTGCTATATACCAATGTTTGGGGTTGTAAATAAGTATTTTGGGCCATTTTCCTCCATATTTGTGGTCATGTTAGACATGTTATGTACATGTACATGTTATTGTCAGTCTAATTATGGGCACACACGTGTTTACATGTATATTGTTAATGTTTATTATATGATTAGGGTTACTCAGGCCTGTGCACATAGTATTGTTGATGTACCCTAACGTGGCGCGGCCCCTAACGTGGCGCACTTTTATTTTTCGCCTGTAGCGCCTAGCTAGAGCAAAAGTTTTAACTGAAATTTCACAGAAAGTGAAATTTCATCAAGTTCTAAACACTCCCGCTCATAAATCGCGAGTTTATTTACCAGTTACAAAATTAAAAGAAAAAATTATTTTGGCGTGCAAAGTGAACCCTTTGAAAATGCCCCGAAAAATAAGAAAATAATTTTCTGACAAACATCTGGCTGGGTTTGTAAGTAAAGATAATAATGATATATCAGAATTTATCAAGTTTACAGAAATTCTGAAATGTTAATTAGGAATTTTCTGAGATTTATTCAAGTGCGCCACGTTAGGGAACACTCCGCCAATTTGTGCCCAATTTCCGGACGCGACCGTTTTTTGCATTTCGGATTAAATTTTATGAAACCGAAATTGTTCACAGAGGTTCAATAGCAAGCATTAAAAAGGTAAAAGTACCAGTATTTCACTGCAGGAATTTGAGGTTTATCAACAAAGAGGTTTGGCAACACTACACGAGGAAAGTTGGGTAAGCTTCGAAGTGCGCCACGTATAGGGAACACGACTATAATTAAGTTCCCCTTTGTATTTATTCTACCCTTTAGAACCACACACACATACTCCTAGCACACGTACCACACAGCACACACATAGTGCCACACTACCCATTACCGGAGTCAATAATAAAAACCTGTTACCAGCCCATCACCAGTTTTGGTCGCCTACTTCTTTTCATTTAGTGTTGACAGACCCAAATATGAAGCGTTGCTGATCTATTCCCAGGTCATCATTTATGATGATATCCTGAAACATACATGCTGACTAATTGCATTTTTAACCCTAACCGCCCTGAATCCTTCAAAATCCTCTTTGCCAAGGTGGAGGAATTTTAAGGATCGATGTTACATGGCAAAAGTGCGTTACTAATATCGTAGGATGCACTTTGTCAAGGTCTTTGGCCGGACCTTGTGTTGTTTTTGCTCAGCCATGCATAAATAAAGCCTGCATTATGCTTAAAATCCTCCGTACTGCTCTAGGATGTCACTGGCCAAGCCAACATATTGCCAGTCACTGCCGCAGGATTTTGCAGAATTCGGACCATATTCAAGAAATAATAGAGGAATTTGCAGGAATGATGCTATATGCTAGCCGTGGCCGTGGGGGGGGGGGGGGGACAGCCCCCCCCCCATGAAACCTTGTCGCCCCCCAGTCTCCCCCCCCCCCAGAGATTTTGAGTTTCTAAATAAATTATCATTGATCTACATGACGCCCCCCCCCCCCCCCCCCCCCCCCCCCCCCCCCCCCCCCCCACTGAAAAAATTCCTGGCTACTCCACTGCCTGGTATGATTCAACACCAGACCTTGGTCTGGAAACCATGACTGGGCAGCTAAGAATACACAGCCTTTGATAGCAGTGTTCAAAGGTCAAGTACATGGTTTTATGTACCATGTACGGTATCGGTATGCCCTATTGTATTTGCAGGGCCTACTGATCCGGTGTATAGTCTGAGTGGTTGTTTACTCAGACTGCCAATGCAAAGAATTTTTTCAGAATGATGCAATCACTTGAAATCTTTTTTATTTTATTTCCTGTGCATGCTGTGTATAAAAGAAGGACTGGATGACTTACAGCCAGGCAATGTGAAGCCTTTGGAGAGCACTGGTCTTGCTATTTTGTCCACATCACAGTCCCAGGGTAACATTTCACCGTTTGTGTAGCTCAGTAGCGTATAATGGAGACAGAAGCCCCTGCATCACAAGCAATGGAGTCAGATGTGTCAGAGGCTGGTTGGCTGTCAACATCCACTTGGCTCCTACTGCTTTCAGCTGGTCTTCTGGGTCTCATGTAAGTCAGATAGAGATGCTTTTGTTACTCTCCCCACGCAAAATAAAAACCCTTACCTGCAAACACCATAGGGCCTCCTGACCCAAGGGATCATAAAACACCAATTTTTATATAATTTAAGCTTCATGCATTTTTCATGTTACCACTTTTTGCTTATAAGTTATAACCCCAAGAGTAGTCTGTTCGTATGTACATCCCACTAGCAGAATCTAGTCCGAATACATGTACATGTAGCTCCATATCGATAATCATCATGTGCATACATGTACTAGAACATCATGACAGATGATCATATACATGTAAATGTACTAGGGCGTGAGAGTTGTCAGGATTTTTCTTGAGTTCATCAGGACTTTTTGTCAGGATTTCTCATTTCAGTTTTTTCAGAGAATCCCTTTTGAGGTTGTACCTTTAAGGTATAAACAAGTACATACATTGTACATATACGGTGGCGTAGCCAGGAATTTTTCAGTGGGGGGCGCTGGGGGCTGGAACATTTCATGGGGAGGCGTCAAGCAGGGGCGTCAATTGCTTCTCAAAAGTGGGGGGGGGGACATACCTTGGTCATAACTGATGCAAGGGCGAAGCCCTTACGGCGTGGGGTTCGGGGCCCGCTTAAGGGCCCCGAAAAAAATTGGATTCTAGATGTTCTGTGGTGTGATTTGAAGCAATTTCTTACGACTTTCCTCCATGCTTTAACTAATATTTTCTTGGCAAAAGATAATTATTTGAACATCGTTTTCGAGGTTGGAAACATTGAATCAGTTATCGGTATTCTGAGCTACTGGCGTGGGGTTCGGGGCCCGCTTAAGGGCCCCGAAAAATGTTGGATTCTAAATGCTCTGTGGTGCTATCTGAGGCAATTTCTGACCACTTTAACCAATATTTTCTAAGCAAAAGATACATTATAGTACATAATAGGGCCCATGGCGTCATGTAGATCAATGAAAATTTTTCTAGAAACTCAAAATCTCAGTGGGGGGGGGGGCGAATTGGGGGGCGACAAGGTTTCATGGGGGGGGGCGGTGCCCCCCCCCCCCCCCCCCCGCCCCCCCCCCCCCCGCCCCCCCCCCCCCCCGCCCCCCCCCCCCTGAAATGTATTCAGAATTGAATGGGAAATATGCAATATGGGCCTACAATATTTTCTAGTTCAATCATATAACTATTACATGTACTTCTAGAGTTTTCCAAGTGAGTACTGTTCACTGAGATCGCAACACCAAAGGTAAACGGAAAAGTTCACCAAATTTATCAAAATTCTTTTATCTAGACTTGTTATTATAAAAGGGGGAAATTAAGAGAAAGGGAGATACATGTGTATGAACACGCCCGTACACAGATATGGGGGACTCCTTCCATTGCAAAAGCATTGTGGCAGTTTTCGTTCAGGTTATCCGTCGTGGGGCATTTACTTTATACAACAGCTGGTACATTTCTGTACTATAGACAAGGGCGGATCCAGGGGGGGGGGCCAAAGGGGGCCATGCTCCCCCCCCCCCCCCAAGGAAACCTTTTTTTTTATGTGACATCGCAATAAAGGCAGGTAATGAGTTACCCCACCATCTTTTCCTCCAAAAAACATTGGTAAAAGTGGTCAGAAATCGCCTCAGATCGCACCACAGAGCATCTAGAATCCAAAAATATTTCGGGGCCCTTAAGAGGCCCTGAACCCCACGCCGTAATTTTTTGGACCCACTTTTTGGGGGGACCAAATTTTTTTTTGGCCCCCCGAAAATTGTGTTCTAGATCCGCCCTTGACAGTAGATGGTACATTGAAGGGTGCCTGCAAATGCAGTGAGCTCCATTATTGTGAAACAACAGTCTGTTTGCCATCTTGCTAAATACTAATGTGAAAACTAGATGTTTATGTCTATGCCTCATGTAGGTATGACTATTGGTGTCATCAGTTCTTATCACGATATGGCATTCAGTCACCTACTCCTCTTCCCATCCTCGGAAATATGTTATGGCTGATGAGGCATGTAAGTGTATATTTATGGTGGGTTGTGAATTGCTCTGAATTCCACCTGTATAATTTATTTAGGCCAATACTTCTGCTTCCGGTTACCCTACCTACCGTATTTTGACAGCCCCTACCCTTTTTTTTTGGAAAAATGAGGAAAAACCATCAATTACTACATGTACCTTTTATCCTTGACCATGTTGACTGCACGTGGACACCTACATATGATCGTATACATGTACAAACAATTTGGCAAAAAAAAATCCCTACCTATACCTACATGTACCCTAATTCAAATGTCATATAAACGGAAGCAGAAGTATTTTTTGTTGGGGGAGGGGGACCTTATTGCACATCTCTCTTAAAACAAATTTGATGATATGCCACTGTTTACAGGGTTTAAAATTTTAAAATCTTAAAAATTGTGATTTGTTAATAGAAAAACAAAACAATGCTAAGGAAGATACAGTCATTAGAACTGCGAGGAATTACAATGTAAATTGTGAAAGATTTGATGTTGATATGCACTCTTTTAATTAGGAACTGAGGTTGAGAAATGGATGGCAATTGGGCATTGTTTTAATTAGTTCAGTTTATTTCATTTGGAATTTGAGCCTATGAAGTGCACTTTTTTACAGGACTTTCAAACTATGTCGAAAGACTGCAGAAAGAAGTTTGGCAAGGTTTACGGGTAAGTCATTTTGTAACATGCTGCCATTCAGATACCTTCATAATCCAACAAGGTACCCTATATTATTAGTGCGTTCGATTACTTCCCATGTATCCCATGAGGCCATGCTTAAACATGGCTGCCAACGGCCATGCGCCAGCGGTGAGAAATTCAACCGTCCAGATAACTCTGAGTCCAAATTTCATGTGACACTGGAAGAGTGTCAGAAAAGACCAGCCAGCCATGTCTTTATCATCCGTTTAAGACCGGCCACGTGACAGGTATTTATGAATAGTAGTTTTTAACGTACACATGTACGTATACACACATTACATTGAAGGACAACTGGGCAAGCAGACATACAAAGTGTACATGGAGTTAAAGAAGGTACAATTGTACTTCTACGGCATACTGACAAGTATTTTGGACTTGCACTTGACATGTTTGGGGTATTTTTATCACTGATTAATAAATACCTTGGAGAGTTGATGGTTTCTGATTGGTCGAGACTCGATCACGTGGCCGGTCATTAACGGTGATAATGGACCGGCTTCAAAGATCAAGCGAATAAATGGCCCCTGAACCAGCATTGATCAAGCCCCGTTCAGCCCCATGCAAGCTAATGATTGGTCAAAATGTAGTAACAGTCCTGCGGTAGCTTTTAACAATTGAGCACTGTACATGCGCTCAACCCCCATCGCGTGAGACTGACGCGCGCGTACGCAACACAGTTGCTAGGGATGCGTGCATGCGCGCGCGTAAGGAAGTTTTGAAACGACAGCGTACAGCAGTGCAGTATATACTGAGGATGTTTACGACGAAAGCGTAGATCTACGATTTATTTTCTTTGAACACTTCACCCACCGACATATTTACCTTTCCTAAACCAAGCATCTTTGTAATTCCGGACACAAGGAATGTGTAAACGAGATTTCAGCTTCCTCCATCAGGTAAAAATATGAAAAAAATTGTTGTAATTTGTTTCACTACGGCAGCAGAAGTTCATACCCTGGACCTCAGTGGTCATATGCAATAAAGATACCGGTCATTATCACGCAGTGAAGACCGGCTCCTCACACTGTTATTCCCTTAATAAAAATTGCACATGTATTAATAAAAAGAATTTAAAGATCAACAATAAAGAAATTTTTACCACCACTTGCAGGGATTATTTTTTGCCGAAAATTTTGATTTTTCAAATTTTTTTCGGCCAACTTCTGATATACAACCAAACGCCACAAATACAGATTCACAAGAGTCGTTTCAACAGTATTTGCACGATATTTCTTGCTGAAACCTTATACATGTACATGTATGTTCAACACTCCAGGTATGCACTGTAGCGTGAACTGTAGAACAATAGGCTGTGCCCATCAGCCAATTCAAGATCAGCACACGGTCTGCCTCCACAGACTTCACAGACTTTGTGTGTGTACAAAACATACGCGGGGTTAGCGTGTTTAGATGTCACCGGGAGGCGAGTCGAGGCAATATTGATGTTTTAACGCGTCAGTCGTGCCTGTGTTAAAAACAGCCAGTGCTTGTTAGGCCAAAAAAAAAAAAAATCGGTCTCTGGTCAGACCGAAGTTCCGGAATTGATGCTGGGTTTTTTTTGTCAAGCTTGAATTGTACAGACAAGGGGTACTATTTTGCTTTTTTGTGTCCTCATTATACATCGGTGTCCTCCAAAATTTGCCTTGGTGCCCTTTATCATTTGCCTTGTTGCAATTTACCCATTCCTTGGTGCTCCTTTGTACACACATTTGAGGGGGTGTGGCAATAGAGGGCGCTGTTGTAGCTTCCGTGTTAATTTGAAGAAAAAAAAGTTTGACGCGCATGATTAAAATCGACGCGCGCGCTGACCAGAGACCGAGTATTTTTTTATTTTATTTTTTGGCCTTACATGTATGTCATGTCCTCCAACGCAAACTGGTAAAAACTCCGACCTTTTGCATACCCAAATTGTAACGGTCAGTCGGGTTTACAGAGCTGACAGTCGGAAACAGAGCATGATTTGTTTGGCCTTAGCAATTTAGATTTTTGGCAAAATAATAATTTCAGACTACAGATCAACAAAATATCAGCTGCAATGGATTAATCACACACATGAACAGTTACGTTAAAATATTCATCGAGTATAAAGGGGAAACTTTGTGACCATTTTCTAATATTTGATGACAATATTAATGTATGATACGAATTGACAGCCGTTTTCTTGGTTTTGATCGCTAGGATGTATATTGGACGTAGACCATTGATCATGATATCAGATGTTGACAGGGTGCAGCAGATATGTGTGAAAGACTTTGCCATCTTCACAAATAGAAAGGTACATGCTAGAATTAAAGTAGTTTGGTTTCCAAGACTAAAAACCCCAAACGATTTCTGTTTTCTGATGTTTTCCACTTGCTTGAACACTGCCGTGATAAAAACCTAGAGTATACTCCCCTTTGTTAAATTCCAAGTTATTATTATAGAAATATAATTCTCACCAATTCACTTTTCATGTGAATGTCTTGGTATGTACCACATACTGACTAGTCTAGTCACAGACTCCTGTGTTAGAATTTACCCATTTGTATGTTATCTGCATGACCAATTAAATTGAAAGTTGATGGGTAAACATCTGTTTTTTTATTATACACTGTAGTCATCAATTCGCAATATTTTCAGTATGTTGCAAATTGTAATAATTTCTGTCCTTTCATAGAGTCTATTTATTGCCCTTGACTGGACGAGCCTAAATCCAAAATAGAGAATGTGCATGCACGTGTCCTAGGTCATTTACATGGTGCCCAGATGTACTGTATTCCCGTAAAATCTCCCAGGATTTTGGATTCAACTTATTACACCCTCTTTTCAGAATATGTTGTAAATCAATCTTCTTGTGTTGTTTGTTTTTTTCATAGCCAAGGGGTTTTGAGAGCAGACCCTTTGACAAATCTCTGCTCAGCCTGAGAGATAAACACTGGAAGGGAGTGCGTTCTGTCATCAGTCCAACCTTCAGTGCCTCCAAAATGAAACTGGTAGGTCCCACAACTAATTAGCCTCTACACACAATGATTTATCCAAGGATGATAATACGTAGTTGAACTAAATGTCAACATTGCTGATTCGCACTAATTATCTAAGGTAAGCAGTGTTTTATCTATGCCGTCAATCTGTGCTGATTAATCTCAGGACAAATTTTAGGGTAAGCCAGAACCATAGCCAGCCTCGTCTTGAGGCTTGATCTTTAATTTTGGGCTCTGCGGAACTCTGTTTCGATCACTTCCAGTCAGCTCAGTCAATCACAAGTCATCACAAGTCATCACAAGTCATCACCAGTCGTCACCAGTCATCACAACTTATCACAAGTCACCCAGTCTCAAGTCAAGTTACAGTCGATCCAAATGAACTATGACAAAGGAATTCCTGTGCCATTAATTGTTGATTCTCAGTTATGTGACACAACGTGTGATTTGACTTGTGACTGACTTCATTGCCAGTCTGCTAAGCAGCCATATAACCGCTCTTTGGACAATGTACTGAGTACTTTCGTTTTGCCTCACAGATGGCACCTATCATCAACAAGTGTTTGGATCCCACTATTAAGATTGTTGCAAAACTTCACGGAGAGGGCAAAAACATCCAATGCAAGGAGTAAGTTGCAAACTACGTTTAAATATGAACTTTCCAAGGATAAATTGGTACATGCAGTAGACTTGGTGCCAAGTCGGTATTTGTTTTGCATACGGTACCGATTACTTACTCCACGCAAGCAAAATATCGCTGCAACGTGCGTAGTCTTGATCCCAGGTCAAATGATGCTGACTACATATTGATGATAAATCACCAACTTGGCCAATACGTTTTCAATTGAGTACACAACATATGGGAGTATTTTGAATCGCTAGCGAATTCTATGCGAGCACTCTGATTGGTTCAGATTCCGTAGTGATTTCTAGGCCGCCATGGAAGATCATTCTCAATACTCCGAAGGTTTGTACTTCATGTCGTGTAACAACAAAATTAATTATAGGGCATACACTCAAATAAATCAAGTATTTCACAATGCTCCATTTTATTTCTATACACAATTGACCAAGCTGAGTGTATTGGTCGTTAAAACATCGCCAGATCTGCAAACATGCCCCTGACGTATTGAGAAGAACTCCCCATGTAACAGAACGAATGATTGCGGTTCACCATTTTATATACGAATAACGGTGCGAGAACGTAATCGTCAAGTCGCTAGATTTGTCACAACCCGGCCGATTACGTACTAGTCTAATACCAGCCGCGCCGATGGAGTTCAACTGAAGTTCACAGACATAATTGCATTGGGAAGGCATCTTTAACATGTCATTGTTGTTTCTACTGAGCGTCCGCACTTCGATTAAATTTGGCCTGTGGAAAGTCATTTGTTTAACCGTATCCTGCTTTCTCAGATTCTTGTGAGGGCGCCCTGCTATTAACTGTTTAACCCAACAACGGCTGGTTGTGGAAAAACTCACGAACCATACATGCATGTAAGCCTTCTCATGTGAATTACGGAGGTCAGTATAAGTGACCCACACTGAACTCACGTAATCATAACTTTTACACAGCAGTACGTCCGCACGAGACTGTTCAGTGATGTACATGTAATACTGTTCTGTGATGACCCAGTGCCCTTTAAAAGTTACTTAAGCTATTCCTAGGCTAACCTTAGTGAAATGGTTGGAAAGAGACCCGTATATCAAAATCCTGATCCTTTTGTTTCCAATTCCCATCACCAGCTTGTATGGCTCTCTTACGCTTGATACCATTGGAAATTGCGCTTTTGGTATGGAAGTGAATTGCCAAGACGATCCTAACAATCCCTTCCTGGAAAACTCCAAGAAAATATTCGACTTCAGCTTCATGAATTTTGCTGTTGTCATCCTGCGTAAGTTACTTTAATTGGCTAGCCCATTCATTGGAATCCACTGGTCTCCTGTGGGGCCCAGTAAAGGGAAGACAAGGTGAAGAGATGACAGTTTTAGATGTTGAGGAAAACTCAGGAGAGCCTGATGTTTTGAGCCACATTAAAAAATATATTTAAAGTGAGGCTTGGCACGCACTCCTATTATAAAAAAGTCTGGTACCATCCCATTCAGCAGTTTACAATTAAGATTAATAAAATAGATTAAGGGAATACGATCAAAAATGGCTTCCTCGGGAATAAGGTGTATTCTTTCTTTTCTCCACAGTTTTCTTCCCCGGATTCACATTCATTCTCAACAAGTTGAATGTCTCTGCATATGACTACAAGGCAATTGACTTCTTTGATAAAGTCGTGGATGAGTCAGTTCATCTGAGGCATCAGTCTGAAGCACAAGAAACAGCTGAAAATAAGGTAAACAAGAGAAGACGTCTGGAGATTTTGTTTTTAATTTTGTTTTTGACTTTTTCGTCCCTCAATATTTTGTAAAAAAATGTAATCATAGGCAAAATGTAAAGACACGCAATATCATCCTTCTTAGTTAGAATTTGCTTAACATTTTATAAATGTACGTATTGTACTTAACTGATGCAGATTTTTTTTACTGGCAGATCCAAAAGATCATTTAAACCACATTATTAAATTTTTAAAGACAATACATCTTTAATCTCTTATGCTCTTTATTGAAGGACAAAAAATACTGAAAAAATGAATTTACGAAACCACAGGTTTACATCTATTTAGTTACATGTACATATAGCTACGTATATCAGTAGGATATACAAGAAAAAAATCAGTTTTTCCGAATTCAGACTCGCCCAAATTTGAATCATTTTAATTAAATTATATTTCCTGTGGTTATCAATTTCTAATGTAATTGTAAGAGATGCTTACTGGTCAGCTGGCCCTAAGAAATTGACCAATGCCAATTTCTGTTTTACATGTAGGTATTGTGTAATCAAAGTCTAATCCATGGTTTTGACAGAGAGTAGACTTTCTTCAGTTGATGCTGAATGTGCACAAAGAAACAACAACCGATGAGGCTGCGGAGGAGGCTACACAAGAAGAGAAGGAAGAAGCCAAGTACAGACAGAGTATGAGTGAGAAGAAACTCACCATGGAGGAGATCAAGGCTCAGGTAATAATAATGATAATAATAATAACGGGTTCTTATATAGCGCTTTTAATTAAGATCAAAGCGCTTTACGTTATTATTATTACCCCTGATAATCGGGCCAATTAAACATCCCAAATACCATCTCAGCTCCCTGGGGAGTATACAGCTCGATGTAGCCAGAGAAGCATTGAATGACAAAGTGCCTTGCCCAAAGGCACACACACCATGACCCCAGGCTGGACTCGAACCCACAACCTGCAGCTTTACCCGCAGACCACGAATCCAGTGCCCTTAACCACGCGGCCACAGCACTCCAGGAGTCCAGGTAATGCAATACTCACATGCAGTAAACTCCAATGGTCCAACTGCACTTGCGCACAGGAAGAATTCATTATTTTATTTCTTTGGGATAAATAATATATCGTGCGCATGCAAAATTAGAAAGGGTGAACCACAAGATTCGATAAACATTCTGCCTCTGCATTCAAATAACGAATAAAGTTGGACTGCAACATTTATTTTTTTATTTTTGGGGGGCCCTGTTTTCAAAACAGTATTTTCATCTTATTTTGATTGCATGAAAATATAATTTGATTGTTTGGTTGCTATCGATCCCCTAGCCCCTTTTTTTGACAAATCTCCTGTTTGTATCGTGATCAAAACCGGCAAACTCTGATAAGCTCCAAACCGGCTTAATTATTGGGTAGAATTCTCTTCTTCCTACCTTAAGAACTACCTCAGATATGACCCCATCCCACCCCAACTCTTCCTTGAAACGTACTTCCTAAGAAAGTTCCATCTGTGTTGTGCCTGAGGCTGTTGACTATCCTCTACCTCATCATAATGTCATAGTGACGTCATAATGTCAAAGAGCGCAAACCTCCGCCAAGGCTGGAAAATATTCCCCGCCATATTGTCAGTACACCCAAAAGAAATCCTTGCATAACCACTGGACTTCACATTTTATTGCACATTTAAAATGTCAACAGGCTTCAACAGAATCCTTTACAAAAAAAATATGCATCCAGACTCAGATCCGGATCATTTTCAAAATCTAATCAATTCGCATTGTACTGAGGACCACCCCTAAAAAAAAGAAATTAATGAAAATCCATCTATAACTTTTTGAGTTATCTTGTTAACAGACAAACAGACAAACAAACCAACGCCAATGAAAACATAGCCTCCTTAGCAGAGGTAATTGCCTGCCTCTGGCCAGCCACCGTATTGTACCGTAGTTCATGGGCATCACCAGGATCATTTTTTTTTCTAGAGAAGGGGCAAAATCACGGTTTGGGATAAAATTTGCCGATCCAACAACCACGCCATACTGGAAGCTTACACATGTAGGTAGCCGGGAATTGTTTTCCAGTCACCTTGCCTCTGCAAATTTTGACTATATAGGTGTTCTTCATAACATGTTCAAAGCAGAGCATATTCAATTTGTTTTTGTTCGTAATGATAGTTAAACTACTAGTAGCGAATGTGAGGTGATGACTTTTTCCCACTCTCTCCCCCCCCCCCTTGATTACGATGTTGTAGGTTACATCATGGGTACCAGGCTATCCACCTCAGTAACTGTCCCCATTGCCCATCTGGTCTCGTAGTCCTTTAACTACGTATTCTCTGTGCTTCCATGTTGCAGGCGATGCTGTTTTTCCTGGGCGGTTATGAAACCACCAGCACCACGCTGAGCATGGCGTCATACCTGCTAGCCACAAACCCAGACATCCAAGATAAACTGATTGCTGAGGTAGATAGCATGGCACCCACTAGGGATGATGTGACCTATGACATCGTTTTCAAGATGGCCTATCTGGATATGGTGGTCTGCGAGACGTTGCGTTTCTACCCTCCCAATATGGTGTAGGTGGCTCTTTTCATATACCCTTCAAGCCAACATCATGGAGCTGAAAATAAACATCCAGGAGCAATTGAAAAGACCCTTTCAACCTGATCAATGAAGTTTTAGACGTGAATTTTCTTGCCACAGAGTTTCAGTGAGAGATGGGCAAGCTGGCCCAGGGACCGTTCCTCCTCCTGGTATTGTGAAGTACAGGTTGACCAAAAAAAATGTAACCCTGAAACATTTGCCTTTAAAAAAGGATCGGTGCATTTGTATGTTTTGGGTATCAGATTCAAGCTGAGAAATGTTTCTTTCAAATACTAAAAAAATCACGAATATAGTACTTTGGGTTGCAGAGAAAATGCCGATTACATGTATGTAAAAGTGGTAATTTTTCATACCATGCACAAATACTTCAAAGCCTTTATGTTACTGTAAGCCTACTGTGCAATTATCCTTTATTTGTGCAACATCTTTAATATCTTAACATACATGTACTTATGATGCTGAAATGGTTTAACCCTAACGGGGGGCGGAATCCGCCCCCCCCCCCCCCTAAACATTTTCCGTGATAGCCTCTTAAAAAAAAATTTTCGCGACCCGAGCTGTCATGACTTTTTAGCCTCGAGCTTTGCGCATCTTTTGATACCAAAAACATAAAATAGGACCACGGGTTGTCGCGTAGCGAAAAATTTTCCGGCGCTACGCGCCGTGAAAACTGAATTTTCGCATATTCGTCGTGTACACAGAGCAGAATTGCCATTCGTACATATGAATAATTAATTAGCCATAATTCCAAAACCCTTTGACCTATAGTCATGAAATTTCTTGGGTATGTTAAGGAAGAGTTGCTCTATGCATGTGCCGAGTTTCAAATTTTTTCGGAATCCGCCCCCCCCCCCCCCGGCTGAGAGATGGTCAAAATAACCCGGCCCCTTTAGGGTTAAAAGAGAACTCAAAAGGATGAGATACCTGTTCAAAAGGTATTTCCATTAAATTCAGTTGCACTCTTGTCATATGTATGTGCCGTGTTGTTTGTAAGGATTAGGACAGGCTCAAATAGGTGGAGTGAAAATCCCTTTATTGTGGTACTTTTTGTGAACAGGATGAAAAAAAATGACTACTTTCACGTAATTGGCACTTTCTCAGCAACCCAGAGTGTTATTTTCATGATTGTTTAAGTATTTAAAAGAAAAAGCTCTCAGTTTTTTATCTAATAACCAAAACATAAAAGCCACTGATCTTTTTTTTATGGAGAAGGCAAAGTTTTTTGGTTCACCCTGTACTTCCTGAAGCCTTTGAGGAATAGGGTGGCCACTATAGTGACTGTCCAAGAAACGTAATAATCTGTGCATCTAATCCAAATAATCTGTGCACCGATGGATTAATGTAACCTTAAAATACTGAGTCACACTCATGAAATGAAAGGATCTTTCACAGGGTGTCTGAACACATCTGATGTGCTGGGAGTTATTGATGCAAATGCTGCACCCGACACCATCTTAGTGAAGTAAATGTTATGATTATCACATTTTGTTTTAAAAAGCTTCACACAATGATGGCTCCAGACCAATGATATTACCCTATCCGGGACACAATAAAACAATGGAGCATAACATGCATCTCTGTTTTTTTTTGCTGCAGGACTACTCGATTCTGTGCAAGCAAGTACACATATAAGGGCATTACACTGCCTCCACTCACTGAGATTGCATTCGATGTTTTGTCCATTCATCATGATCCTGAGCTGTGGACGGAGCCAGATAAATTCATCCCTGAAAGGTGAAAGTCTGAAGGGCCTCTGTCTTGAGACCTCTGCCCATCTCAGTGTCAGTCAGTCTGATCTCAACTCCTCAAAGACTCTGTCTTTGACACCTAGTCATCTAGGTCTCAAAAAATTACCATCAGGTCTCAATACCAGATAGGGAATAGGAATTCCAATCCTGTCCCATGCTTCCATGATGTCAGCTCTTGCAGAATCTATATCTTAATTAATTATGTTTGATGGGTTAAAGAGAGCGAAATGGTGGCAGTCTGAGAAATGTACACATGAGTTATTATAATGATTAAATCAAATGTAACTTGCACATGACCACTGCTTGTGGAATTTCCCGGCAAGTGACAAACATTACTGTTGATCATAAAGCAAGCGTGGGGCTTATTTGTGTTCGTGTGGGTGTATCTAGATGCTGAGGATCGTAGCAATGGACCGATATTTGAACGGTATACCCACAACGCCTGTAGTTCTGACTTCATCCCAGCTTTATTTCTTACAATATTTCTGCAGGTTCACAAAGGAAGAGCGTGAGAGACGCCATCCATGTGCGTGGCTCCCATTCGGATTTGGCCCGCGTAATTGTGTAGCAATGCGTTTTGCTCTTCTTCAGGTGAGGGCAGTATTCATTGTAGCAAGCCTCGGTAGCTCACATTCATTTTCATGTTTGAAACGGTTGACGCTTCATTTATACATTAGCCTGACAAAATGAAAAATTAACAAGATATAAATTGTACCCAAAATGCACTCAAGGCAAAAATCATTTACAAAGCATTGCAATAATGTCAATTTTTCATGAACAAGTTCTTTTCACCACCTCCTAGAAGATATCTAATTCACAGACTGTAAATTGTTTCTATCTAGGTCAAGATAGCATTGATTCGTATGCTGCAAAACTACCGCTTGGAGACATGCGCAGAAACTGAGGTAAAACAGGTTTATTGCTTAAGGGGTTTAGAGAAAATGACGGATAGACCTTATGCAGTAAGGCAGAGTCAGAGATCAGTGGTTTTGTGTAGCTAAGATAGTCACGAGTAAAACTTACATTCATTGGTATTATATTAAAATAATAAAGAATGTCCTTTACAACATCTGCAACACAAAGGTATACATCTTTATGAGTACTTGAGTGTTTCAGAAATTTATCAAAAGTTTTCATAAGATGAGTATACAGTGTCAATACACACTGAGTATACAGCGTTTATACATCGGATGAAGGGCAAAACCTAATATTGATTTACATCACCCTGACGCAAATTCCATCTTGTGAATAGTTTCATTGCGGTACCCGCTGCTACATGTACATCAGATTTGAACCTGCCAACTGATCCCGCAAGCTCGGTGGTTAAGGGTTAAGACGTCTGCACTAGAAAGCACTGAGAAGGTCATGGGTTCGAGTCCCTCCCAAGTGATTTTTCCAACATTCGCTCGGGAGGTAACGCACCGAGTATACAGTGTTTTTTACGTCGGATGAAGGGCAAAACCTAATAATGAATTATCAAGACTTAATATGGAAACCAAATTTGTGACATAATCTGAAAAAAAGTTATAGATTGCTAATTGTTTTACGATACAATTTAATACAATTTCCTATGTATTTTTCTCAGATTCCTCCAAAACTTGGAAAGATGGGTTTCATAACGCCTCCCAATGGAGTGATTCTTTCAGTCGTTCCACGATCACATGGAGAAACGACCACTTCAGAATAAAGTCAGTTTTGCAGAAATGCCCTCCTGAGGACAAAGTGAAGTTCCATCTTGACACATGATGAACATGATCAAATGTCTAGTTACAAGTTAATGTAGCCAATGATGTCATGTAACCAATGATGGTATCGCAATATAATTACACGTTAATGTGCTTTTTGTGAGCTATTATACATACCTACATAATACGCTTGCCAAAATAATTGGTTAATGGGATTTTTAACACATTGTGTTCTGTGTATTTTATGTGAATTCCATTTCAGCATGCCAACTTTCAAAGTAACGAGTGTGAAATTGTTATACACGATTCTGAAAATGATGCTTGTGTAGTGAAGTGATGGAATCCAAATCTAGTTGGTATTATAACATTTCTATCAGCTGATTACGCCATGTGTAGAAATAACGTGACAAATTTGTTGCATAGCTGCGCAATAAACTTACAATCGATTTCATGAAACTTGGCACATGTAGCTGCGCAGCGTTTTAAATTATTCAAAAATTATGGATGAAGACAATGGCTTTTTCAACACTGGTTGTGTATTATTTCTGTTCAATCATGAAACAGTATTTGAATCATTTCCACCCACCATTTTGGAAATTATAAGCTCAACAATAACAGGTTTAACAGTGCTTCACTGTTAAACAACTTACACCACCTAATATGACAGCATAAATCACACAATAATTTGTTGCGTAAGTCAATTGTGCAACTTTTGTTAAATGTGTCATAACTGAAATGTTGTGCAACACGAATGTCTTGCAACTTGCATAATAAAGTGTGGCTCAAGGGGAGTTATGCCACTGCGCAAAGTTTGTGAAATCGTCTGCTGATGAGCATGTTTGATCATTTAGTGGACCTGACAAAACAAGCTGTGAAATCTATTATGAACTGATTTAAGTTTTTCCCTACATGGCTTAATGAACATATTAGCATGTACAGGACGAAACATAGTTATTATAGCTCTATGTACTCTTGGTTTCTCAAAACTGTTCGTGTCTTTCAAACCTGTTCCCTTGAAAAACCCCAATATATTTTTTTTTCACAGGCATTAGTCACTACCCAGGTTTATAGCTAAAAAAAATCTACAAACCAAGGCAGCAGTCAAAAGAGTGGGCTGGAATTTTGTAGAATTTCCTGTGCAATTTTCCCCTCACATGACAACTACCTTAAACTCTACGCCCACCTTGAAAAATTGGAAACTTCTAAAGAAACGGGGTTTCTTTAAACAAGCTGTTTGCAGTCCTGTTCAAAAAGGGGTCTCACTGATGTCCTTCGCCTATCAATTTGTAAGTTTTGTTAGTTGTCATTTTCATGCTGGATGCCTTTCCTCATGTAACTTTTTAAAACCTTGGTGCTGCTGCTAACTGCTTACTTTTCTGAATTGTACTTAATATTGTAAAACAGGGCGAGACATTTTGATGCTATAGTTTCAAATGATTTCTGCCTTTGAGTTCAGTTGCAAAAGTATTTTGCAAGTGCACTTAAATTATGACCAATACAATTCCAGCCTCCATTCTCTTTTCTAATCATTTAGCACTGAAATTTATGGACCAGTTAAACTTGTATAGATCACTTCATTAAAAAACTATCAAATGGCTGATTTGGATCATTATATCGGTCAATGAGTTTTATTCTACATGTAATTTAATTATATCATAGCTTTTATCCATGACGTTTTCGATTTTTTTGGTTAGATCTGAACTGAAATAACTTGTTAAGTTTCTCTGTAATATTTTCATGTACATTTTTAATTGCTACAATTTATCGTTATAGATTCATACTGATGGAATTTCCAACTTGGAAATGATAAAGGAATGAAAACCGATCGTGCGGCGATTTGAATACATTTATTAGAATGTTCTTTTATTACACCAAAAAATATTTAATTTACAGTGCTTGGTAGAAAGTAAATATGGTCAAAACGTAGGGCCAGTTCTGTATATCATGCCAAATTATGTAACGTAAACAGTCCTAAGAAATATAATATAATTACAAAAGCCAATAATTCTGATAAATGTACAGTGTACTTTCATTTTCAAAGTTTTATATTAGAAAAATGCATTTGCAACATCAAAAACTGTTTGCTTAATTTTGGTGAAAATCCGCCATTTTGGACGCTCTAGCTGAGAGTTGTGAGTGGTTTTCATGAATTTTGAAAGCGGGCTTATTCATTACTGGGGTCTATGGCAGTTTATTTACTCCGTATACGTCCAATATGGCGGGCGGGTCGGTGACCACCGACTGACGTCATGTAAAATTCATCAATTATATATCTTAAAAGGAAATTGTGTAGAATTTGTTTTCTATTATTTGTTACAATTGTATTTTGAATTTACAACTTTTAATAGTGGGAACCTTATTAATACTATTCCTTTAGGTTGGATGTTGAAACTTGATATTGAGTTTTGCAGTTTTGCTTTGTATCATGTTGCATTAAAAAAACGAATACAATGTATTTTAAATGCAATATCAAACAATTCTGGATTGTATCAATGACTGACGTATGTTGAAATTAGCCAGCTTATGGACCAGTCAACTAGTCTAGCCTACGCGGTAAACGATCGGCGGCATATCCTCGCTTTGCATGCAGTGCATTAAAAATACAGCGCGAACAGCGAACAAATCAGTTGGGCCTGATCGAACGCCTTGGTTCAATCGTCCATGTGAGGTTTTGGGGGTGGTGCTCATTATGCTAATAGCCTAAGCTGACCTTTAAAGTCGTTTTCTTATTGGTCGATCGGTTGCGAGGAAACTTGCAGAGCGGTGAAAGTTCATAGCGATGTACTGTACATGTACATTAATATACATTATACACACGTTGTGTGTCTCAGTACACACGTCACCAATGCACAAACAAATGTGGTTTCTGACACGTCCGCAAAAGGCGATTAGCTGCAAAAAATTTGATGACGACGGATTTACCAAGGTGTGATTGGACACTCCACATATTAGCCCCGCCTATACTCATCTGTATTCGCGTACGAGGTCTGCGCTAGAAATCTAGTGCAAAATAAAGGGGAAAAAATATCAGCTTTTGCCGACGATTGAACCAAGGCGCTCGATCAGGTCCAACTGATTTGCATTAAAAAAGTGGCCGCATGAGGTCGCTGTTCGCGCTGTATTTTTAATGCATTGCATGCTTAGGGGTGCACTCCTGCATTAAAATTCTCATAGACACTAGTGCTAAATGCCCATGCTTCAAAATTCTTTTACAATTATTCGAACTCTCACAGATATTTAAGCTGCACAGAAATGGCATGACTGTCATCTTTCATTTTCTTTTCAATTTTTTGGTGGGTTGACCATTGACTTTTCGAGAAATTCTCGCCCAAAGAAGCTTCGAAGACGACCCCTATTTTCCCCAAAGCGGAACGGTAGCCATCTTGAAAAACGATCCCTCAACAACATGGCAAAATAGCGCCACTTTCGAGCCCAATTGCATCCAAAATGCTCAGAATTGGAAGCCCCAAGTCCGGGCTAGAGGTTCATTGCCATATCTCTTCAATTCCCCAATGTTATGGCTCTCAGAACTCTCTAATATATAATATTTTGAGGGTATAACTTTTATTCATGAGTTCGGCGGATGGAGGCCTATTTACCGGTGTGCACCCTTAGAGCAAGGATATGCCGCCGATCGTTTTCGCGTACAAATGAATAACGACGAGCTCCTTGACCAAGGCTAACGTTCAAGTTGATTGGTTAATACTTGATAACCACTGATCTCTATATAAAGACTGGATAGCGGATATGCATACAACATTCACACAGTAGACTTTGCATATTGACCAATTCGCCCCCGGTCTCACGAAGATGGCCGCGTATAATACGAATGTTCTACGCGTAAATACGTGCGCGTTGTATCAACAGTTGAAGCGCATTTTGGTCACGTACACATATTATGATGTTCTAAAAGGGACACATTTCCGTAGTAATTATTATTTCAAAACGCCGAAAAAGTGATATTTGCGGCATTTTAGTAACCACGACGTTAAAAAATTGTAGTTAACCTTGGTCAGTGGTGGTGGTCAAAATATAAGTCAAGTGAACCGCGACGTTACAAAAGAAATCATGCTGTCTATAAAAACGGCAACTTGTCCTTTGTAGATCACCAGCCGGTCTCACCAATATGGCGTCAAATTCGTTCATTGTGCGGCTCTTTATTAGCTATCCAGTCTTTATACAGGGTGTATCAAAAAAAAGTATACACTTAGAGAAATGTATCAAAAAAGAATGTTTTATAATTTTTCAAAAATATGTCACTAAATACTGATGGACCAAGGTCTTACGCTTCATTTGCCACCATGTCAATCTTCAGCTGTTCTGCATGAGTGAACACTAGCTATTTACTTTCACCAGATTTCAATTGGCTTGCGCACAAAAGTGAAATGGTTAAAACATAATCAAACACCGTGGTAGGGAAGTTTAGGCATGTGCTTTGTTGCTCACAAACTTTCATGAAAATTGGATTAACCCTTAGTCCTCCACAGGCCCACCAAGTTTGGACTCAAGTTGCGCCTTCCTCAAAACATTAACAACAGCATGACCTTACAAGTCAATGATTAGGCCTAATGGTACTCGTCATGAGGGAATGCAACGTTTGCACTTCATGCATGCACGATTCAGTCTTCGACGTGGCCACCATTTCTTTGGAGGACTAAGGGTTAATCCAATTTTCTTGAAAATTTGTGAGCAACAAAGCACATGCCTTAACTTCCCTACCACGGTGTTTGATTATGTTTTAACCATTTCACTTTTGTGCGCAAGCCAATTGAAATCTGGTGAAAGTAAATAGCTAGTGTTCACTCATGCGGAACAGCTGAAGATTGACATGGTGGCAATTAAAGCGTGAGACCTTGTTCCATCAATATTTAGTGAAAAATTTTTGAAAAATTATAAAACATCCTTTTTAGATACATTTCTCTAAGTGTATACTTTTTTTTGATACACCCTGTATAGAGATCAGTGTTGATAACCCGCGGCCGCTTTAACCCGCTGCCACGAGAGGGCGTTATCACGACCAACCATATCGCCCCCGAACCCGGTTAAAGATACGAGTTAAATTTGTTGGTACGGCCAAATGAAAAAGAAAGTGTTTAGCGTCCTACCTTTATGAAAAAAGGAAGGAGGAGGCCCTTTTTGAGGGGGGGGGGGTCCAAAATGGCCTCCCGACCGGGCTATTTTTCAAGATGGCCGCCCCTTGGACTGGGGAAATGACAAACCAGCTTTATATGGGTTACATGCAACAGACAAAGAGGCCAAAATGATGTCACTTTTTAAAAATTATCATTTATTTCGTTAAAAAATGGAGGCGACCTCCAAAAAGGAAACGGGCGGGGACGCTAAACATGTAAAAAAAAAAAATTATTTAGCCTATATGCGGAGAAGCTATTTTAATCATTTTAACACTTATGACATCCTGAATGATGATACTTGCTTTTGAACGAACTCTTTTGTAATACATGTATTAGGTACTACGCATTCATCATCGGGAGAATCAAAGATAACTAGATAGGGGCGTTAGTACTGTCGTATTTTTAAGGCTCGCACGGAGGGCCATATTGCCTGCCAGACGTTTTCTGATTGTAGACAAAATGTTCATTTAATGTATCAGCAATGTCAGCAGGATCTTCAATATTTTCCCCATTTGGGGAAAGGATAGAATTTGGAATACTTTTTTGATTCTTCAAAAGAACCTCCTTTAGCTTTTTTTTTCCATAGCATAGACGAATTGCTTTCCTCTGTGGCTGATGTGAAATATTCATTATTTTCTCGTGCAGATTTCATTAGTTATTGTGTTCCGCAGCTTTTTGTAAGAATCCCAATGGATTTGTGAGCCTGAGCGTTTAGCGATTATGCGTGCGCGATCACGCTGCCGCATGAGTCGCCGTCAAACCAATCGGAGGTACCTCGAATTATACGTTTAGTTTTAACTGGTGCGTGTATGGAAGTTAATAATAATGAGTGCCAGATAGACCACGCTTCGTAAACATCACAACAGTAGTAAGTAGGACATGTTGCCAAGGTACATTAAATAGCATTGCCAATGTACTTTGTCTAGGGCCTATATCTTTAAAACTTCGAAAATTAATTAAACGCCCTTTTCCAACTACAGGGTGATTAAAAAAACACCGGAACCCAAACCCCCCAAAATATATTTTATATTTCAAAAAATATGTAGCACCTAACATAATAATGATTCAAAAAACAATTACATAAACAAATTACTGAAATTGCTCAATCCGTTTAAAGAATATCACCATTTAAACGCAATGACCCTAAAAACCAGTTTCGTAAAAAAATAAAAAACACCAGTTTATTGTTGTATTCTAACAACAAAGAAAATGACACAGAATACCTGTTGTGATGACGATTCTTGAAATCGCATTTTTGGACGAAAGAGGTTTTAGGGTAATTGCGTTTAAATGGTGATATCCTTTGAACGGACTGAGCAATTTCAGTATTTATCAAAAAGTAGCTTATGAAATTGGCTTTCCAGTCATTATGTTTGGTGCTTCACATTTTTTTAAATATGAAATATAATTTTTTGGGTTTGGGTTCCGCTTTTTTTTACTCATCCTGTACGTACATGTAAAGCATTATTAAACAAGATTGTGGTCACTTATTAAAACCTGAACGATACCGCAGTCTTTATGAGCTCCGGGTGAGAGCTGAAAATGAGATCGATTGTAGTTTGAAAGGCTTCAGTAACACGGGTTCGTTGGATCATGTATGAATGCGTCATTTGAAACAAATTATGGATGGGTCTAAGTCATCCAGCAATTACTTACAGCCATGACAGATGAGAGCACGGAGGGATCGAGGAGGGGCGATATAGTATGTAACTTGCACAGGTGATTAAGCGGCACGAACGAGATACTTTGAAGCACGGAGGTACACGGCAGGAATTACGTACCTCGTTCGTGCCGTTTTATCAGCTGTTCAAGTTATACACGTTTTATTGCCCCTCTTCGTCCTCGCCGTGCTCTCACACACTTTTCAATCAAATTAACCAAAAAGCGATGTCAAATAGTTTTCATACATTTAAGAGGAGTCCAAGATATTTTATCTGAGTAACGCAGTTACTCGATGGTCATATACGCTTCCGTAGTAGGCCTAGGAAGTTGTAGAAAGATTCATCGCATTAAAACCTCCCTTAAAAAAATCCCGCCGCTGCCATAAATCGGAAGTAAATGGAAAAATATTTTACTTGCATTAAAAAGAAAAACTTTATTTCACGATTAAAAAAAAATTATTTCCATTTCAAGCGAAAAAAAGGAAGCGTACGTTACGATTCGATAGTCACGGTTGATTCTTTTCACAGCATATTTCGTCCCATGGGTTTGCTAGGATATTGTGTCTCCAGACAGTTCTCCTATTGTGTCCCCAGAAATATTGTTTCCCAGTGCAGAAGCTTTACGTTCAATGTCAAATTTCGAACCAAGACACGGGGTCGTTTAGTCCAGTCACCGTAATGACGGCAAATATAACGAGCTCATCATTATAACAAATATTATTTTGTTTTTCTGAAAATGAGCTTTTTCTGTTTTTGTCTACGGCATCGGGAGTTTTCTTCTCCATCCTCAAAAAGAGAAGAAAGGGGAAGGAGAGACAACATTAATCAGGCAGGATTAGTGTCACATTAGGCCCAAAAAAAATAAGTCTCCGGTTTCTGGTATGCGCGCGCGTCGCCGTAGCCATGCGCGTCGGCAAAATGAAAAAGTTTTTTTTTTTCAATAAAAGATGATGTCTCAAAACCGCCAAACTCACTGGTTTGACTGGAATCCTGCTGCTGCACAATTTTAACGTGTTTTTAGATGGGGTTATGATCGAGAATAAGCGTTATGTGGCCTCTCTGGACTCCCATATATTTTCACTAAGTTTAGTCGGGCACCAATTGCAGTCCTCAGCCGACATTTGAAGCAAAAAAAACAGGTAAAAAAAAAAAAAAAAGCCGCGTCGCCGCACCACTTTTTGGGCAAGCTCCATACCAGAAACCGGAGACTTTTTTTTTTGGCCTGAAGACAACAATTATTATGGGGGGTCTGTCATACTTTTACTAAATTTTAAAAAACGACGCGACCAAGAACTGCGACGAGACAACGCGCGCGACGAGACAAGAAGGGGAGCGATGAGCGAGAGGAGATCGACACCTATGCTGCACAAATTGTATACAGGAAAATGCACCCACACCTCTATAGATGGAAGTCAATTGGTGGGGGACGCCACTCCCCCCCCCCCCGCCTCGTTTGTCCCCCGCCCCCACTTTTTTCGTCCCCGAATAAACTATTGCAGCCTAAAGTTTGATTTAATAGCTCAGGATCGCACCACAGAGCATATAGAATCCAAAATATTCTGTGGCCCTTAAGTAGGTCTCGGACGCAATTTTCGTTTCCAAAACTACATCCACATACATGGTCGTTTAGCGATACTAGTTTGCTACACGCAATGATAATATACGCAGGTATACATGTATATTCCCCCCCCCCCCGTTTTGGCGGGCAGTGCGATATCTCTGTCGATACTGGGTCGTGATTTTGCACCGCGAGGTTGCGGGTTCGAATCACCGTTTTGTACCCGAATTGGTTTTTCTTTTCTTTCCTAACCTAAGGCTTCGGAGGATTTTTTTAAAGGGAAATAAAGTCCTAATTTCATTATGTTCGAATTCATTTCTTTTTTTCTAATTATATATTTTCTTCTCATGTTTTTAGAAAAGTTTCGTCCCAAACGCCATAGCGTACACCCATTCTGCAGATGTCGTTTGGGAGAAAAATTTCGCCGCAGCCCACGCCGTAAGTGCTTCGCGCTACGCGGTCGTATTTACTTCTAATCACATTATGTCCACCCCCCCCCCCACCTTGGCTTTCGGTTAAGGCGCCATAACTTGCCTTCACCATTTGCTGCCTGTTACGATTCATGTCCCCCCCCCCCCTTTTGAAACTTTTTTGAAACAAATTTTAATTATACTGCACCTAGCTGAAATGAAATCTATTGGTGATTTTTTTAAAATTAAAATCGGGTATTGAGCTTGACGATGTTCGGGGACGAAATTAAAGAATAGTTCTAGGGAATCTGTGTGATAGAAATGTTAAAATAACTGGGTACAGTCAGTGGTACAAACCCGTACAGCGTATAGCTTCGAATAAAATCAACGACAATTAAAGGAGTATTACGGCCTGAAATCCCAAAACTATTTATGCTAGGATTGTTTACTTATCCTATATCAAAGGTCTGGTTGAAGGGAGACTAACCTAACGCCTTACCGTTCCCGAGAAATAACGGGGGGCGGTTGTTTCATTGCACGCGGCGGACATTTTGTGGCATACGCATACGTATTTCCAGCCGTGTCCATTCAATGTACGCTGCACTATGTGTGTGGGTGTGTCACTGTCACATAACACAGCACCAATACGCAAATGTTGTTTCTTGCACGTCCGCAGAGTGTGATGCACTGTGCGTTAGGGATTCAGGATTCTCTATCATTCAACAGCTCGATCTTTAAGAGTCACCCCGAAATTCGTTCTCGCTTGGTTCTCGCAAGAATAACACAAAAACGCTGGTTGCGTGGACGTTTATATGCTACTTTTAAGTGCTCTTTCCAATTAACGTCTTTTTGATTTAAACGAATTTTGGTTGCCCAGTTCGGCGCATACCACCAGGACGTCATAGCCCGGCCCCGAGGGGAATCGCGCAAAAGAATGGTCCTTTGGAGAGCACTTCGTCCAACAAGTTTGACTCTCAAACATCTAGCGGCTACTCGTGATTCCAGTTGCAAATGTTCCTTTAAAAACTATTATTAGAGGCATTGTTCCCAAGTCGCCGCGTCATGGTGACAAAATAAAGCCTTGAACGCCTCTATTAATGTTTCGGGTACATGGGCGTACGATGTTTCTTCCAATTTGCCTACGATATTAAAAACAATGGGTGCGCAAATGATTCAATACCAGGGTGAGAGAGCAGGTAGTGGTGGGAGCGTACCGCTTAACAGCATGGGAACGAGGTTGTTGTCTGCTGTATGGTTCTTACCTTTTGACATTCCAGTTTGTTCTCTTTGGGTCTGTATGATTTGTTGGTCCGTTTCCCGGTATCCCGCCTTGGAATTTGGAGAAGACCAAAAACAAAATGCTCCCTCCTGAGAACGAGGACCTCAAATTAGAAACGTCACTTTAATACGTCTCCGACTCGCCGCTCTCATCTAATGGGCAGAAATCTAGATAAACATCAATGCAAAGGTTACTGAGCAAATTGATTACTTTCAAAACACTGGACCAAGTTTTCAAAACGACCTGGATGATCAAGAAGAAGTGAAATAATGGATTTCTGTTGACTCGATTAAATAAAAGTTAGGTAGCAATTTAGCATTGTTGACTCAATTGTGAAGCATGTAAGGCCATGCAAACAATCGTTAAGCGATAGCAAAGGATGGATGATACAAAACGAGCAAAGAGAAACAAAATTGTGCGGAGAATTTTTAAACAAATATCGCTGCAATTGGACGAAATGGAGAGAAAAAAAGGGAGGGAAATTTTAAGAAAAGATCAAACCTGCAGGAGGGATTAGAAGTTCCCAACGAAATTAATCTCCACGAAACGAAGATGATGGGATTTTAAAAATATATAAAAATGAGAGCGGCGAAGAAAAGAAAAACCAAATTTGATTAAAAAAGCAAAATCGGTGATCAAGGAAGGACGAAAATGGAAGGGACATGGGAGTACGCTTTTATCAAATTCATGCTACATAATTTCACTGTCAAATGCACATCTGCCCATAAATTGGGTTAAAAATGGAAATGACATTTTGAGTTTGATGGAAAGTTAATAACGTTAGTGAAAATGCAAGACGCATCTCAGAGACGAGTAATTCGTTGTAATATAGAAGCATACATGTACTGTTCCATATGGCCTTGTGATTGCATTGTGGCTGCAATGGTAAGCCATTCTTCCCACAATGCAACCAACTTACAGACTTGATATAAGATCTCATTTGGTTGCTTAAAGGGCCTGTCACATTATATGCGATTTCATAGGAGACCTTACGGCGACCAAAAATATTTCATAAATTTAACAATCGCAGCGAGGACGCAATAAAATTACAACTTTCTGTCTCAAAGAAGCTCAAGCTCGACCAAAATACGCTAATGTGACGTCACTTGCACTGTATAAATACCACGACAAAACGGTCAATACAAAGTCCAGTTTAAAAAAATTATTCTACAAGTTCATCGCAGTCGAGTTACTTTCTCATGGAGACTACATCGACTGCCTTGCGCCTAGGCTGCCTCAATGCCACTTCAATGTCGCACGATTCACGCTCGCACAGCGCCCGAGATGCGTCATTACGGCGTCCTGGCCAGGGCGCAGAGGTGTTGCGATTGTTTTGAGCATGTTCAAAGACCTTGGCGCTCATCGGAGACCATAAAGACCCTCTGGCGCCCATCTGGCGACCTATGTAGTAGTCGCTGCGATGTAGTAGTTGTTTTTGCGCCCTAGCTATTTTTCAAGGACGCAGTGAGAGAGCATATAAGATCGCAGACAGTGTGACAGGGCCTTTAGTTATCATGTTTTGTACAAAAGAAGCACACTGCGCGCACACGCACCTGATGGCGTTAAAACACAGTTGTAATCTTCCTACGAAGATGGCTGTCTATCAGTGTTGGAGGTCTCGACCAAAGTCTTGGTCTCGAGACTAGTCTTGAGACCTTTTTTTTTCAGGTCTCGACAACTTTGAGGTCGCGATCTCGGTCTCGGTCTCGGATGGGAAAGTCCCGGTCTTGGTCTCGGTCTCGGACTATGAGGTCTCGGTCTCGGTCTCGGTCTCGGATGGGGAAGTCTCGGTCTTGGTCTCGGTCTCGGACTTTGAGGTCTTGACTCCGACACTGCTGTCTATGAGAGGGTTCTATTGGTGCTAGTAGATACAGGACGTGTACCGTACAGTGAATCGTCCGATCACAGAGCAAGGTATGGTCCGACATCATGAACACTCAAGTTGGTGGCAAGCACGTCATCCAAGATGGACTCCTATTTACGGCTGGAAATACGCATGCGTATGCCACAAAATGTCCGCAGCATCAAAAGTAAACAACCGATTTTTGGGAGTGTTCGGGCAAAGCCCTAACAAATAATGTTTTTGAAATCGTTGGGATTTTCTTTCTTTTTTTCTGGTCGATAATTTAAATTTTGGGTTTTCTCCTAAACGGTACATGCTGTAAACCTGTATCTTTGAACATAAACGACCCTGATCTAAACTTGACTCAAGTCGGCATTGCTTTAAGTCGGTATCACAAAATATCTTAGGTTTAAACTTCTTTCCAGAAGAACGACAAGTAACACTTCAGCACGCGTTCCACTTTAGTGCCGTTGTAGCATGAATGTCCGACTCCATGAAATGTGGACTCATTGGTAGTATTGCGCATGCGTAAGTACGATAATATGCTATTAATTTTTAGAATCATATGGGAGAGTGACCTGTCGCGTGCGGGGGATTAATCAATGATTGGGAAAAGGGGTCCGATTATCATAGGAGTCGGATTTTCATATAACACCGTATAACAATGCGCACACACTGTATGTTGCTGCAGCACATAAAAATAAAGTTCGTTTTAACATGTTGGTCTGGATTTGACGCATGAGGGCGCAATATGGTACGGCGTGTATGCGCACATTTTAGATACAGACCGCGCGCAACCCAGACTTGGCCAAGTCTAACCCTGATCCCCAGTGGTGAATATCACTCTTACGTCAAGATGACGTTATCAGGTATCAAATGACAAGCGATTTTTGTTGAAAAGGTGACCAATTTCCCTCACTTATAACTCTTGTACGACTTAATGATCCATCATATTCATACTTTGTGATCAGATAGACCATTATACATTTTCTTTTGTGCACATGAACTCCAGGTCTATCGGAAGGTCAAAGTTCGGTGAATTTAATATGCAGACAGAAGCCGCCAAATGAAAACCAATCAAATTTCTTCCAAACGATTTACGGGATTATGATAAAGCCTAGTATAAACTTCAAACCCATCCGAAGATGTAAAACAAACAATGGGACGTCAATATGACGTCATCAGGTATTAAGTTACAAGCAATATGGTTACAGTTTGTGTAACTTATTACTTTAAACTTTAATTGTTCGAATGACTGCAGAACCGTTCACATTGTTTGTGATCAATTAGACATTGCCTTGGGCAATATTTTGGATGCCGAGGTACAAAGCCGTTTAACCTTTACTTCGGGTGTTATCCGAAGCGCAATGATAATTGAATAGAAGTTGAAAACGGAAGCATTTTACTAAACATTATGGACGTGCTTAGTGAAGAACGCCAAACACAAGAAACAGTAGGATGATGTCATCGTACGAAAAAGCGCCCTCTAGCGGCAAAGCAAAGACATTGAACTTTTTCGAATTTAAAAACTTTTCCTCAAAGTTGTCAATATTTTTTAACAATCGTAAATGGCCTTGCAAAGTTTCAGAATCATGAAGTCTTCAGACTGAAAGATTGTAGGGAGAAATCAAAAATGGTGAGGTTTTTTGTTTTGTTTTTATTTAAATCCATCATTTTGACAGATAATGATATCAGGTTCAATGTTGATCTTGGGAGTCAAATGCTGTGACGTTATCAAACCGGAAGTTCAGCGTTATTTCAATAAATGTAACGTACATTTGCGTGTCATATAGTCATACTAGGTCACGTGTTTCATGTATCTCTGAATTAAAACAATTTTGATGTTTTACATTATGAGTGATGACGTCATCAAACCGGAAAGAGCGTGTATGTGTAAATCAAATCTATGCTGAATTCGTTCACACGCTAAATGGTTAGATTGGTTAGGGAGTCAGGTTGGCGCAGTGGTTACTGTCCTCGCCTTCCACCGCTATGACCCGGGTTCGATTCCTGTCCTGGTCAATATGTGGATTGGGTTTTCAGTCCCTACCTGATTCCGTGCGTTTCCCCCAGAATATTCTTCTGGGGTTTTCCTCCCACCTCTAAAACTGTCATTCTTCTAATTGTCTTCTCTTTATAGGTTCCTTCAGGCTTGCGAGCTACAGTGCCTAGGGCACTTTTGAGGAATCCTTGGTTTCATTTAAGAAAGAAAGCTATCGTCACCAAACTGGAAGTTAATGTGTAAATATAACTTTTATCAACATCGTTTGGCCTAATAGTTAAAGTTTGTACATACATGTAGACTATGTGCTTTTTCAAAATTTCGATTTTCTTTTCCAAACAAGATTTAAAGGAATATAATGTCCTGTTACAAATAAATAAGCATTTTTTTTTTCTTTTTGGCAGGTCTTTATGCAACTTTAAAAAGTGGTTTAAATGGCGCGCTCCAGCTCAGAAATTGTGCACAGTATTCAGAAAGAATTAAGAGCGTCCCGCTCTTAATTCAAAAGGTGAAATTAATTAATTGATTGCTAGTCGTTTGGCCAATTATTTCATGCGATGTCTTATTGGAAAACTCATAACTGATGTAATGATACAAAATTATCAATTCAATTTAAAAATCTATTTGTTAAGGTGCCAAACCCAGTAAGCACGTACACACCAACTTTAAAATGAGGTAGGAGTTACGTTCCACGGGCGAATTTGAACATAAACAATCCCATACTCGAACACCTAGTGTTTGTTTCCGTACAAGCCCTAAATTTCTCTCTCAGGAGCAGTGAGACACTATGTTAGTCTCCTCTCAACTAGACCTTCGAAATAAGATAAGTAAATAATCTAATACATAACATTTCGGCAATTTTAGGACGATGTTCCCCCTTTAAAAATGATTTGCATTTTATGACTGAGTACCGGTGTCGTATTTCACGGACTCCGTTCGCATTTATGGCACACCGCAGTTTGGACAAAGGCCTTTCCCATGGGCGTCGCGAGGGGGGGGGGGGGGGCTTTTCCTGTAAATTTTCAGAATGATGAGATTGATTTGCAGGTTAACCTCGACTTCTAACCAGGGAGGTAAGGTAAGGATCATTTTATTGACAACCATTAAAGGGTTGGATTTGTTATAAATTACAACATCTAAAAGTGATGCATATCAACTTTTAAACAACAAAAACAATATTAACTTAATCTGAAACTAAGGTTGGTACAAATAAACACTAATATTTAAATATGAGCAGTTATATTACAAGATTAAATGGATTCTTGACCGTCAAAACTATAAAATAAGTTATTATAGTATACAATCAAAATCATTTTAAAAACATGTACATGTACTTCATTTACGCCGGGTAGAAAAACAACGCGACAAGCACCAACCGTACAAAGTTCAACAAGGACGAACAAACGAACAATAAAATAAATAACAAACAAATAAACAAACAACCCCAACAACCCTACAAACAAACAACCAGCAAAGGACAAACGACCAAAACAGGAAAGACAATCAAACAAACAGACAGACACAGCAACAAAGAAACAGACAGACTAACAGGAAGACAACAAAACACCTTCATGATCAGTCACACACTAAGCAAGCTTGGATTACCGAACATGGAATCATGTTACTAGAAATAGGTTCAAGAACATTTACAATTAAAAAAAATGTTGGGAGTACACTGGAAACAATACCCACTAAAACAAATAAAAGCCCACTCAAACTTGTGAAATAAGCAATTCCTTCTTGTGCGTTATCTCTTCTCTTTAGTCAGATGTCGAATTACAAAGATATAGCCTTGTCAACTTGTTACGGACGTACCCATGACATTGTTATCAGCAAAAGTGGGAATACTCAAAGTTTGGTTTTAAATAAGGCCCCATGTCTACAGTTGCCATATTAGCACCGGTGACGTGGGTGGTTGGTGATTTGGAGGTTGTGCTTGATATTTTATTCTTATATGTTGGCCCTTGCTTTTAATTGTTTGATTTTGTTCATCTCTTCCGTGGACCTATTTTGATTGGTTAATGGTGACTGATCAGGAAACGTCAGAGCAATTGTTGTTGGCTGGACGTGATAAGACAACTTGGGATGTTCACGAGACAGTGACTGATGCAAGACTAGTGCTGCTTATAAAACAGTCCGTGTTAGTTACAGACGTACAGATATCCAAAGGCACGAACCTACAACGGGTTACCATTTCAATTCCCCATTGTGAATTTTTAAGAGCTACTTTTCTAAGATACTGGTGAAAAGAAGTCTGTAGTGTACGCGTATAAGTGGCAGAAAAAATATGGAGATTGTCACAACAACCCCACTGCCTGAACTGAACAGCATCACTGAAAGTGAGAATATTTTTGGTCTCAATTCTGAAGTCAACATTTGGAATGATTCCTGTCCAGTCCTCACCATACCAGCAGAATTTGTCCACAAGTACCTCTACTCCTCTGTTGATGTAGTCCTGACTACTATTCTGATGCCAATTGCGATCTGCCTGGGCTGTCTTCTTAACGGCAGTTTCTTGTACGTAGTGGCCAGCATTCAGTCAATGCAAACTACTACCAACTTCTACTTAGCTAACTTAGCCGTGTGTGACGGGTTGTATCTTCTATCTACATCCTACGAGATACGTTCTTACATAGTGTCAGGCACCGTGTCACGCAACGCAGTACAAGATGGCGACATCTCGTGCGTGATACTAGTCTTGCAAACATTGTTCTACGTAGCCTCCTTGGCATTCATCACACTAGTCACGATGGAGCGATTCTTTGGCATCTGCTATCCGATAAAGAGCCTGGCTCTCAACCGCCGCAGACGTACCGTCAAGCTAGCAGTGGGTGCCTGTATTATTTTGCAAGTTCAATCAAGCTAAAGACCATTGTACGAAAACAACAGTTCTCTCTTTTTTATGTCTATTTCTTGAAACACGAGGACTTAAACTAACCTTAGCCTATCTCCTAGTCTGGATAAACAAAGTTTCGGTATAGCAATTTAGTGACTAAATAAAGTAGACGTTTGCGTAAGCATCCAAAGCAAAAACTCCTTTTATTAGATACATCATTACTTTATGCAGTCTTAGTATTGAAATAGACGAATACTTTAATGTACAACGTACACCTCATCTATATCTGCTTCGGATTGTGAAAAAGGACGGGTAACATTATGTACGTCATCGTTATGTTCGCATTCAATGTATCATCCACTAACCGAGCAGACTGCACCAATACTTGGTCATGCACATGTATATTACAGCGTAATGTGTAGAACAAAATCACCCTCATTCAAATTAAAACGTTTTTGACGGTGGTAATAATGTTAGTGTTAGTTTTCATGATTAGTTTTATCATGCAGGAATGTAATCTAGCAGTTCATATCAGATAACACAGACTGAACAAGACATTGTTTTATTTTTTACTTTTTGTAACCGATTTTTTTTACGTGGTCTTAGAAGAGAACAAAACATCATTGCACGGTATATAGGCCTTATAAGTTGTTTATAATTAAATAGTATCGTGTGCATTTTCCATGGAACGAGTCTTAATCGGACATTTTAGTGACACAACCCAATTGTTCGCACACGCCAAGATTGAGACAATAATAATGTAGTATCTAGTTGTTTGTTGTGCGGCGCAATGTTGTGTATAACAATGTATACAGGATATATTTGTGTAGATAGGCCTATCTGTCTGGTTTCATCCCCCAAGTGACGACCCAGATGTGAATTTATTTTATTATGCATTTTCGAACCGAATCCACACGTTTCAGTGTGATCTATTTTAATGAGGTCATATAAAACACGTATACATCCGCTTCAATGGGATACGCCATCTTCTGTTTCTTTCTTTAGTATTTCCTCATTGCCCAGATTTAAAACACGCAGAGTCTCTATCTTTTTGACCACGGATTGTAAATACACAGCAAAATGTTTAATAAGAGATAAATAGCGTAACTTTTATGATAAATTAACATTTTAAATCGATATATACATGTATATCAATATCTCTAGGGCCACGCATTCAGCTTGATCACAGCAATGATGTAGTCACACTTACAATGTCCGTTTATAGAGTTATTTGAAATCCACAATAACTGTGTGTCAGATACAATAAGTGATGTTCTTAATTGTTAAATTTGTTCTTTGCTGTATGATACTTCGCCCTAAGGCAAACATTTTTGCCATATCCTCTGTTCCCACTGTGTCATTTAGAGTGACTAAAATATACGTTTCCTTGCCTCTGTCAGTGATCGTGATTAAGTACCCCCGGTTCTCCATAGCATTTTCAACAATGGATAGTTTTAACAAGAAAATGTGTAACTTGCGATACGTCATGTAACAATAAGATACAATCCTGCGCCTACATTGCAGTAATACAATCCCATGTGAGACGACGATGTGTCCTATTCAACAAAATGTGTCATTGTCTCGTTGGTAAAAATACGATACCAGTTTTTGATGACATTCTATAAACCTTTACAATTTTTATTTCTAAGGAGTCGGTGCACAGTTATCAGATTCACTGTCATTTATCATTAAAGGCTTAAATTTTAAAGTTAATTTAAAATCCATCATTATTTCGTTTTTAGTTGTTTTCAAACGTGTGTTCAAGAACATAATACGCCAACACACAATCAAACGAACAACTACACATGATCTGGTATTTGACGCCGTATGGGAAAAATGTGACGAATGGGGCTTGGCATTGATAACGTTTTCCAAGTGCCAACTGATAACGGTGAACTTTCCTTGAATTGATCCAGCAATATTTGCTTAAAAACAAAACATATTCGAATCTCACAGAAATAACTTTAATTTGAGAGACTTCACACAATCTCCTTTTTGATAAGAATAGTGGGCTTGATTTCAAAGATGGGAATTCCATGAATTGTAAAGCGCTTTGAGATTGTTGATACGATGGAAAGCGCTATATCAGCATAACATCTTTTTTGTTTAAATGGGAATTGCATGAATTTCGTCTGATTTCTGTATAAGACAACCGTTAGTTACGGACAAGACTTATGGCTTGGGTCTTTATTGGTGTATATCATCACATTTTTCAAACGGTAACGGTTTACAATAGCCATGTGGCAACATTAAGCTACATAATGATCGACATCCACAGGGTGTATAGAACAAACGGTGAAGTGGCTTGCTTCTGTCTGTATTCTCCCCCAATAGTTCCCTCTAACTTTGGAGCCAATCTCAAATGGTATGCCGTCCAATATCGGCGGGTCAGGGTCCAAATAATTCCTTAAAGAAGGATAAAAAAAAAAGAGAAAGAAAACGGGTTTTTTTCTATTATAATACACAGGCTGCAAAACACGTCTTATAAATGTAGGACCATTTTTCTGTCCGATTATAACAACCAATACAGTAACCTCATTATATCAAGGCAGTTTGTTGCTTCTAATTTTACATTTTCGGACACCTGTATTCACGTCATATTTATTAAAGAAAGCATTGTTGTTTTCAATTAAATCCAAGCTGGTGAACAAGAATAACCAGTGTTTGACAAACGTATCCATTTAACTTTTAAACTTCAAGACTTAACAGCGTAACATATCAGTTGAAACCCTATCATGAGTCGGAGTGTGGAATTATGAGCCAAATCAAGCAACGCATTGTAGATTGATCAGTAATATTAATGCATGCTAGACTTGAAATCAAGTCTAGCCTACAAGCCTACAAAGGCTCGAAACCCTAACAATCGCATGTCGTTCATATCTGTGTCCTTTGTTAGATTTAAGGAAAGGTCACACGTTCACTGAATCAGGTAGCTTTATATGAGGTAGGAAGTTTATAAAGTTTTGAGTTTAAATCCTTATTATAAATTTGACTTCCGATTTACAAGCACATCTTGGTGTGTTGTTGATCAACAAGTGGAAGGACACTGTTTGACCAAAGGGGGCGCTGTTCAAAGCGGATGAGACTGGACACTTTCGGACAACGGGCGGCGCTATTCGTTACAGTATATCATGCCCACTGCGAAGCACAATTTTTTTTTTTTTTCAATGAAAGATGATGTCTCAAAACCGCCAAACGCACTGGTTTGACTGGAATCCTGCTGCTGCACAATTTTAACGTGTTTTTAGATGGGGTTATGGTCGAGAATAAGCTTTATGTGGCCTCTCTGGACTCGCATATATTTCCACTAAGTTTAGTCGGGCACCATTTGCAGTCATCAGCCGACATTTGAAGCTAAACAATCAGGTAAAAAAAAAAAAAGCCGCGTTGCCGCACCACTTTTTGGGCAAGCTCCATACCAAAAACCGGAGACTTTTTTTTTTTGGCCTTATGATGTCATTATTTTGTTACGTTCCGGTCACCACAAAATTTCGTCTCATCATTTTCATTTTTGGCATAACTTCAATACTTCTTTTCTTGCAAGTGCATGCTTCCGAACTTGGAAAAGATATTATCCATTCATTGTTCATCAAACTAGCCATGAATAAGTTCATGGTGTCAACTTCTTTTCCTCGATTCCTGAATAATGGCTCAACGGCGGAACCGGCGGGCTGTCCCCCCCCCCCCCCCCCACCCAGATTTTCCCAGGCCAACAAAAGTGCCTCTCTCGCGGTCATAATGTGCCCCTCAAGATGAAAACAAAACTGCCCCTCAAACGCACACATGAAAATTTGTCTCCTCTCTTGTGCGAAAGTGGCCCTCAAAAACACAAATACCCCTCCCGCATTTACAAGATTGTGAACCTTCTCGAGATAGAAAACTTTCCCCCGAAGGAACAAACACCCCTCTCGCAATAATTAAATTGTGCTCCTCTCGAGATGGGAAATTGACCATCAAAAACAAAAGTGCTCCTCACGCGAATAAAATGCTTACTAAACTGCATGGCCATCAGAAGCAACAGTGCCCCCTCTCAGGATTAAAAAAGGTCCCTATGCATAACTAGTCAAATTCTACGGTGGACCCAGAGAGGCTACTGCCGGGGGTGTGCCGGAGGCCGAAGGGCTCTCTCTCTCTCTCTCAAGTGAAAAATATCTTACTTGAGAACAATACGACTATATTGAGAGTATTTTAGGAATAATTATACACTGTAATTGTTTGAGTAAGGTAATGAAGATTTTCTTAAAAAACATTTACGCAAAAATTTTTAAAAGTGTATTTATCATATGTTGTTCGGGGTAACATGTATTCCTTGCAATGTGAACAAAAATAGTCCCACAATATTGTCTCCTCTTTGACACGGACGGAAGGTGCCTTTTTTTCTGAGCAATTGCCCCTTTTTGGTGATGCCCCCCCCCCCCCCCTCAGTTTGAACAGCGTTTTCCGCCGCCGCTGTCCCTATTAGTTTCATGAAGCGCAGAGCTGAAGTTCGTTCATTATTGGAGACGGAAGCGAATTATAAAATTATGTGAAACTTGAAAGTTGTTGACTTTTTGTACTACATATTATAGTCCAACTGTAGAGCATACATGTCCCGTGCTCAAATATGTCCAAATATTTTCCTTTTCAAACGTGCATACGTGTGTACACCTAGTAGTGACTATTATATACAGTGGCGGTTCTATCTACGAGGGTGCTGAGAGGCTTTAGCCCCCCCCCCCCCCCCCAAATATTGGCTCTAGAACCGCGCCTGATTATATAGTCTTGGTCTCAGACTTATTAATCGTGTAGGTATGTCTTTCTAGCGCCGCGGCGACCTGACCGCGTTTGTCAGGGATCGGAACCGGCTGCATTGAGGGGGGACATCAAATGTAGTCTTGGATCAAGACATACGTAATTCCAACCGTGTCCATTCAATGTACGCTGTACTTGTGTGTCCACCAATACACAAATAATGTTTCTCGCACGTCCGCAGAATGCGATGCACAGTGCGGCAGGATTCACAACTAGCTCTCAACAGCTCGATTTTTAAGAGTCAAAATTTTGACCCCCGAAATTCGTTCTCGCATGTTTCGCGCAAGAATAACACAAAAACGCCCAGTTTTTAAAAGGGCGTTAATATCCTAGTTTTAAATGCTCTTTCCAATTAATATCATTTCGAACCATTATTAAACGCATTTTGTAGCCCAATTTGGGGTAATATCCTGTTAATGCTGGCCCGGCCCGAGGGAAATCGCGCAAAATAGGGTCTAAAAGAGCAACGCATCCTGGAAAGCGCCGAAAATATTTGACTCTGATCTATCGAGCAGATATTCGTGATTCCAGTCGCAACGATATCTTTATAGCGTTGATTAAAGGAGTATTGTTCCTCAGTCGCTGCGTCATCGTGACAAAATGAAGACTTGGACGCTTGTAGGGGTCTACTATACTTTGGGTACAATGGCGTATGGCGTTTTACTCTAAATATCTGCACACTTATTTGCCTACGATGCCCAAAATGTCTGGATATACGCAAATGATCCAATACCAGGGTAAAAGACCAGGTAGTGGTGGGAGCGTACTGCTCGATAGCATGGGAACGAGGTTGTTGTCCGTTGAATGATTCTAGCCTTTTGGTATTTCAGTTTGTTCTCTTTGGGTTTGTATGATTTGCAGGGCCGTTTCCCGTACCCAGCCTCAGAATTTGGAGAAGACCAAAATGCTCCCTCCTGAAAACGAGTACCTCAAATTAGAACGTTACTTTAATACGTCGTCAACTCGCCGTTTTTCATCTAATGGGCGGAAGTCTAGATAAACATCAATGCGAATGTGCGAGCTTAGCTTTTGAGGTCAAGGTTCGCTAATTGATGCTTTCAAAATATTTGACCTATTTTTCAAAACGAACTGGATGATCAAGAAGAAGTGAAATAATGGATTTCTGTTGACTCACTGAAGTGTGTAAATAATTAATATTTAAATATGACCAGTTATATTACAAGATTAAATGGAATCTTGACCGTCAAAACTATCAAAATAAGTTATTATTGTATACAATCAAAATCATTTTAAAAACATGTACATGTACTTCATTTACGCCGGGTAAAAAAAAGAACATGACAAGCCGGTGTCATATGAAAATCGGACTCGTATGAAAACCGGACTCTTTTTCCCTTTTATTGGATAAACCCTCTCACGTGATGGGTCCCTCTCCTAATTATCTATGCATGAGCATGTGCAATATCACCAATGAGTCCGTATTTCATAAAACCTAAATTCATGCTACACCGGCACCAACCGTACAAAGTTCAACAAGGACGAACAAACGAACAATAAAATAAATAACAAACAAATAAACAAACAACCCCAACAACCCTACAAACAAACAACCAGCAAAGGACAAACGACCAAAACAGGAAAGACAATCAAACAAACAGACAGACACAGCAACAAAGAAACAGACAGACTAACAGGAAGCCAAGAAAACACCTTCATGATCAGTCACACACTAAGCAAGCTTTGGATTACCGAACATGGAAGCATGTTACTAGAAATAGGTTCAAGAACATTAACAATTAAAAAAAAAATGTTGGGAGTACACTAGAAACAATACCCACTAAAACAAATAAAAGCCCACTAAAACTTAAATTGTGAAATAAGCAATTCCTTCTTGTGCGTTACCTCTTCTTTTTAGTCAGATGTCGAATTACAAAGATATAGCCTTGTCAACTATACAGACGTTCCCATGACATTGTTATCAGCAAAAGTGGGAATACTCAAAGTTTGGTTTTAAAAAAAGACCCCATGTCTACAGTTGCCATATTAGCACCGGTGACGTGGGTGGTTGGTGATTTGGAGGTTGTGCTTGATATTTTATTCTTATATGTTGGCCCTTGCTTTTAATTGTTTGATTTTGTTCATCTCTTCCGTGGATCTATTTTGATTGGTTAATGGTGACTGATCAGGAAACGTCTGAGCAATTTTTATTGGCTGGACGTGATAAGACAACTTGGGATGGTCACGAGACAGTGACTGATGCAAGACTAGTGCTGCTTATAAAACAGTCCGTGTTAGTTACAGACGCACAGATCTGAGGCACGAACCTACAACGGGTTACAATTTCAATTCCCCATTGTGAATTTTTAAGAGCTACTTTTCTAAGATAATTGTGAAAAGAAGTTTGTAGTGTACGCGTATAAGTGGCCAAAAAATGGAGATTGTCACAACAACCCCACTGCCTGAACTGTACAGCATCACTGAAAGTGAGACTACTTTTGGCCTCAATTCTGAAGTCAATATTTGGAATGATTCCTGTCCAGTCCTCACCATACCAGCAGAATTTGTCCACAAGTACCTCTACTCCTCTGTTGATGTAGTCCTGACTACTATTCTGATGCCGATTGCGATCTGCCTGGGCTGTCTTCTTAACGGCGGTTTCTTGTACGTTGTGGCCAGCATTCAGTCAATGCAAACTACTACCAACTTCTACTTAGCTAACTTAGCCGTGTGTGACGGGTTGTATCTTCTATCTACATCCTACGCGATACGTTCTTACATAGTGTCAGGCACCGTGTCACGCAACGCAGTACAAGATGGCGACATCTCGTGCGTGATACTAGTCTTGCAAACATTGTTCTACGTAGCCTCCTTGGCATTCATCACACTAGTCACGATGGAGCGATTCTTTGGCATCTGCTATCCGATAAAGAGCCTGGCTCTCAACCGTCGCAGACGTACCGTCAAGCTAGCAGTTGGTGCCTGGCTGATCTCCCTGGCTGTTGGGTTTCTGTACACCATGCCGTACATGTATGTGGAGAAGATCTGCATCAACTGGCCTGACGAGGAACGTTTCGCTGACTTACCGAAGGTGGTAGGATGGTGTACTGGGTCTCTCATTCCGAAGCGTTTCACCATCTTTCCAATCATCATACGTGGCTGTAAAGCGCTTACTTTCGGCATACCATTCATCCTGTGTACCATCATGTGCATCAAGATCGTCGCGGCGCTTGGTAAGAGGCCCCTTCCAAAGAGTCAAGCGGAACGGGCTCGTCTCCATGTCACCAGAATGCTGCTCGTCAACAATACGGTGTTCTTCATTTGCAACATCCCGAGCACCGTCTTGCACATCTGTGTAATCTCTGCTCTATTTGTCGGGACATCGATAGTCCCTGAAGAGGTCATTACTACAATGATCCAGACGGCTATTGCCTGTACCCTGATCAACTCAGCAGTCAACCCCATCATCTACAACGCCAGCAACCCCCGCTATCGGCAGGCGTTTTGCCAGGCCTTCACGACGTGTCTCTGCTCTCGGCGCGATGGCAAAGGCGGACAGCAAACCTCTCAGCTATCAACCGTTGATCAGCGAAGACTTGGTACAACATCATCAAAGATAGAAGATGTCTCAGAAAATAAGTAAAGGAATTTTTCTCTCTTATTGTCGTGTTAACTGTATTATTTTGCAAGTTCAATCAAGCTAAAGACCATTGTACGAAAACAACAGTCCTCTCTTTTTTATGTCTATTTCTTGAAACACGAGGACTTAAACTAACCTAAGCCTATCTCCTAGTCTGGATAAACATGGAAAATAAAGTTTCAGAATAGCAATTTAGTGACTAAATAAAGTAGACGTTTGCGTAAGCATCCAAAGCAAAAACTCCTTTTATTGGATACATCTTTACCTCATGCAGTCTTAGTATTAAAATAGACGAATACTTTAATATACAACGTACACCTCATCTTTATCTGCTTCTGATTGTGAAAAAGGACGGGTAACATTATGTACGTCATCGTTATGTTCGCATTCAATGTATCATCCACTAACCGAACAGACTGTACCTATACTTGGCCATGCACATGTATATTACAGCGTAATGTGTAGAAAAAAATCACCCTTATTCAAATTAAAACGTTTTTGACGGTGGTAATAATGTGAGTGTTAGTTTTCATGATTAGTTTTATCATGCAGGAATGTAATCTAGCAGTTCATATCAGATAACACAGACTGAACAAGACAGTATATTATTTTTTACTTTTTTTAACCGATTTTTTTTTTTACGTGGTCTTAGAACAGAACAAATTATCATTGCACGGTATATAGGCCCTATAAGTTGTTTATAATTAAATAGTATCGTGTGCATTTTCCATGGAACGAGTCTTAATCGGACATTTTAGTGACACAACTCAATTTTTCGCACACGGCAAGATTGAGACAATAATAATGTAGTATCTACATGTAGTTGTTTGTTGTGCGACGCAATTTTGTGTATAACAATGTATACAGGATATATTTGTGTAGATGGGCCTATCTGTCTGGTTTCCTCCCCCTAGTGACGACCCAGATGTGAATTTATTTTATTACGCATTTTCGAACCGAATCCACACGTTTCAGTGTGATCTATTTTAATGAAGTCATATAAACACGTATACATCCGCTTCAATGGGATACGCCATCTTCTGTTTCTTTAGTTTTTCCTCATTGCCCAGATTTAAAACACGCAGAATCTCTATCTTTTTGACCACGGATTGTAAATACACAGCAAAATGTTTAATAAGAGATAAAGAGCGTAACTTGTATGAGTAATTAGCATTTTAGATCGATATATACATGTATATCAATATCTCTAGGGCCACGCATTTAGCTTGATCACAGCAATGATGTAGTCACACTTACAATGTCCGTTTAAAGAGTTATTTGAAATCCAGAATAACTGTGTGTCAGATACAATAAGTAATGTTCTTAGTTGTTAAATTTGTTCGTTGCTGTATGATACTTCGCCCTAAGGCAAACATTTTTGCCATATCCTCTGTTCCCACTGCGTCATTTAGAGTAACTGAAATATACGTTTCCTTGCCTCTGTCAGTGATCGTGATTAAGTACCCCCTGTACTCCATAGCATTTTCAACAATGGATAGTTTTAACAAGACAATGTGTAACTTGCGATACGTCATGTAATAATAAGATACAATCCTGCGCCTACATGGCAGTATTAACAATTCCATGTAAGACGACGATGTGTCCTATTCAACAAAACGTGTCATTGTCTCGTTGGTAAAAATGCGATACCAGTTTTTGATGACATTCTATAAACCTTCACAATCTTTATTTCTGAGGGATCGGTGCACAGTTATCAGATTCACTGTCATTTATCATTTAAGGCTTAAATTTTAAAGTTAATTGATTAATTATTTTTGTTCAAAAGTGTGTTCAAGAACATAATACGCCAACACACAATCAAACGAACAACTACACATGATCTGGTATTTGACGCAATCATTAAACTTCATGAACGCCGTATGGGAAAAATGTGACGAATGGGGCTTGGCATTGATAACGTTTTCCAAGTGCCAACTGATAACGGTGAACTTTCCTTGAATTGATCCAGCAATATTTGCTTAAAAACAAAACATATTCGAATCTCACAGAAATAACTTTAATTTGAGAGACTTCACACACAATCTCCTTTAAAGAATAGTGGGCTTGATTTCAAAGACGTAAATGGGAATTCCATGAATTGTAAAGCGCTTTGAGATTGTTGATACAATGGAATTGCATGAATTTCGTCTGATTTCTGTATTAGACAACCGTTAGTTACGGACAAGACTCATGGCTTGGGTTTGTATTGGTGTATATCACCACATTTTTGAACGGTAATGGTGTACAATAACCAAGTGGCAACATTAAGCTACATAATGATCGACATTCACAGGGTGTATAGAACAAACGGCGAAGCGGCTTGCTTCTGTCTGTATTCTCACCAAATAGTTCCCTCTAACTTTGGAGCCAATCTCAAATGGTATGCCGTCCAATATTGGCGGGTAAGGGTCCAAATAATTCCTTAAAGAAGAATAAAAAAAAAGAGAAAGAAAACAGGTTTTTTTTCTATTATAATACACAGGCTGCAAAACACGTCTTATAAATGTAGGACTATTTTCTGTCCATTTATAACAACCAATACAGTAACCTCATTATATCAAGGCAGTTTGTTGCTTCTAATTTTACATTTTCGGACGCCTGTATTCACGTCATATTTATTAAAGAAAGCATATGTTGTTTTCAATGAAATCCAAGCTGGTGAACAAGAATAACCAGTGATTGACAAACGTATCCATTTAACTTTTAAACATGAAGACTTAACAGCGTAACATATCAGTTGAAGCCTATCAAGAGTCGGAGTTTGGGATTATGAGCCAACTCAAGCAACGCATTGTAGATTGATCAGTAATATTAATGCATGCTAGACTTGAAATCAAGTCTAAACTTGAAATCAAGTCTAGCCTACAAGCCTACAAAGGCTCGAAACCCTAAAAATCGCGTGTCGTTCATATCTGTGTCCTTTGTTAGTTTTAAGGAAAGGTCACACGTTCACTCCATCAGGTAGCTTTATAAAAGGACGCACAGACTACGACCCACAGATTTGCCGACAGCGTACAGGTACACGATTTTGCCGATAAAAACGAAAAATCATGGGTCGTGGAACCCACTCTCCCCGGCCCCCCCCCCCCCCCCCTCCTACTCTAGCGAAGTCCCTGCATCTGCGCCCTGGCGAAGTTGTAATCACGCTGTCATGCTAACTGGCACCGTAATAGCGCCCTCTGCCAGCTAAAGTTGAACAAGGCAGACAGCTTTGGGAAGTGACACAAACGTTGGAACTCGTACACCTGGGGAGGAGGAAGGAAGAATCAATCTTCTGAATACAGGGCCAGTGACCGACTTGGAGACACGTACAACAAAAGGTACATCATGAGGAAAAATCACCTACAATGTAAACACCACATGTACACCCAGGTTTGTTTATGGTGTAAATCGAGGATTCTCTATTGTTTTCTATTTCCTTTTCCTTTGTTTATACTCCAACTTTTTTGCAACAGCTCTCATTGAATTTGTACACATTTTCTAATCGATGTCGTCCTCGCTTTTGTTGCTGTCGATGATGTTGATGATGTTGCACGTGTGTGTCCTCAAATTAACACCATAAACACGCACATTATAATCAAGATGTGTTTAAAGATCAGTCATTTTAATGCGGCAAACATTGACTACATCTTTTTGAAGATTTTATATTTTTTTAAACAATCTACAACATCGAACATTAATTCAGAGGATTTTGCTGCAGATTTTTCCAAATTTTGTAAAAATGCTGTTTTGCCAAAATGCACCATTATGATGTCATTATTTTGTTACGCTCCGGTCACAACAAAATGTCGTCTCATCATTTTCATTTTGGCATAACTTCAATACTTCTTTTCTTGCAAGTGCATGCTTTCGAGCTTGGAAAAGATATTATCCATTCATTGTTCATCAAACTAGCCATAAATAAGTTCATGGTCTTAACTTCTTTTCCTCGATTCCTGAATAATGGCTCAAAGTACTGCAGGGTCCACGTCCAGAGGCATATATGATGGGCTTTGGGGATGCCCCTCCTACTGTTTGATTTTTCAGCTAATCAATTCAGCATGATGTAAACAAACAGATTGGTTTCCATATTCAGGGACGGAGGAACCGGCGGGCTGCTCCCCCCCCCCCAGCTTTTCCCAGGCCAACAAAAGTGCCCCTCTCGCGGTCATAATGTGCCCCTCAAGCTGAAAACAAAACCGCCCCTCAAACGCACACATGAAAGCATTATGATCGAGCTTAAAAATTGTCTCCTCTCTTGTGCAAAAGTGGCCCTCAAAAACACAAATACCCCTCGCGCATTTACAAAATTGTGAACCTTCTCGAGATAGAAAACTTTCCCCCGAAGGAACAAACACCCCTCCTGCAATAATTAAATTGTGCCGCTCTCGAGATGGGGAATTGGCCATCAAAAACAACAGTGCTCCTCTCGCGATAACTTATCGAGATGGAGAACTGCCCCTCAAAAGCACAATTAGTGCCCTGCTCGCAACATTAAAACTGTGCCCCTCTCAGAATGGAAAACTGACCTGTAAAGAAAGAATAGTGCTCCTCACGCGAATAAAATGGTAACTAAACTGCATGGCCATCAAAAGCTACAGTGCCCCTCTCACGATAAAAAAAGGTCCCTATGCATAACTATTCAAATTCAAGGGCGGACCCAGAGAGATTAATTACTGCCAGGGGTGTTCCGGAGGCCGAAGGGCTCTCTCAAGTGAAAAATATCTTATTCGAGAACAATACGACTATATTGAGACTATTTTAGGAATAATTATACACTGTAATTTTTTGAGTAAGGTAATGAAAATTTTCTTGAAAAAACTTTACGCAAACATTTTAAAAGTGTATTTATCAAATTTTGTTCGGGGTAACATGTATTCCTTGCAATGTGAACGAAAATAGTTTCACAATTGTCTCCTCTTTCACACCGACGGAAGGTGCCTTTTTTCTGAGCAACTCCCCCTTTTTGGTGATCCCCCCCCCCCTCAGTTTGAACAGCGTTCCGCCGCCGCTGTCTCTATAAGTTTCATGCAGCGCAGAGCTGAAGTTCGTTTAAGTTATTGGAGACGGAAGCGAATTATATGTGAAACTTAAAAGTTGTAGACTTTATGTACTACATATAGTAGTCCAACTGTAGAGCATGCATTTCCTGTGCTCAAATATGTCCATATATTTTAATTTTCAAACGTGCATACGTGTGTACACCTAGTAGTGACTATCATATACATAGCGGTTCTATCTACGGGGGGTGCTGCCCCCCCCCCCCCCCTCCAAAAAAAATTGTCTAGCCCCCCAAAAAATTCCATAAAAAATTGCACTAGCAAAATGTAAGAATGTGACGTACATGCGAACGGTCTCCCCCTAAATAAATAATCGTGAGAAGGGTGCATTTGTCAGGGATCGGAACCGGCTGCATTGAGGGGAGACATCAAATGTAGTCTTGGATCAAGACTGCATACGCATACGTAATTCCCACCTTGTCCATTCAATGAACGCTGTACTGGTGTGTGCACCAATACACAAATAATGTTTCTCGCACGTCCGCAGAATGCGATGCACAGTGCGGCAGGATTCACAACTAGCTCTCAACAGCTCGATTTTTAAGAGTCAAAATTTTGACCCCCGAAATTCGTTCTCGCATGTTTCGCGCAAGAATAACACAAAAACGCCCAGTTTTTAAAAGGGCGTTAATATCCTAGTTTAAATGCTCTTTCCAATTAACATCATTTCGAACCATTATTAAACGCATTTTGTAGCCCAATTTGGGGTAATATCCTTTTAATGCTGTCCCGGCCCGAGGGAAATCGCGCAAAATAGGGTCTTTTAAAGAGCAACGCATCCTGGAAAGCGCCGAAAATATTTGACTCTGATCTATCGAGCAGTTAGTCGTGATTCCAGTCGCAACGGTTCCTTTATAGTGTTTATTAAAGGAGTATTGTTCCTCAGTCGCTGCGTCATCGTGACAAAATGAAGACTTAAACACTTGTAGGGGTCTATTATACTTTGGGTACAATGGCGTATGGCATTTTACTCTAAATATGTGCACACTTATTTGCCTACGATACCCACAATTTTTGGATACGCAAATGTCCAATACCAGGATAAGAGACCAGTTAGTGGTGGGAGCGTACTGCTCGATAGCATGCGAACGAGATTGTTGTCCGTTGTATGATTCTTACCTTTTGGTATTTCAGTTTGTTCTCTTTGGGTTTGTACGATTTGCAGGTCCGTTTCCCGTACCCGGCCTCAGAATTTGGAGAAGACCAAAATGCTCCCTCCTGAAAACGAGTACCTCAAATTAGAACGTTACTTTAATACGTCGCCAACTCGCCGTTTTTCATCTAATGGGCGGAAGTCTAGATAAACATCAGTGCGAATGTACGAGCTTATAGCTTTTGAGGTCAAGGTTCGCTAATTGATACTTTCAAAATATTGGACCTATTTTTCAAAACGAAGTGGATGATCAAGAAGAAGTGAAATAATGGATTTCTGTTGACTCACTGAAGTATGTAAATAAGGCCATGCAAACAATCGTTAAGCGCAAGCAAAATGGATGATGAAATCAAAGGAGAAAGCAATTGCGCAGAGGGCTTTTTAAACAACTATCGCTGCAATTAGAAGAAAAGGAGGGGAGGAGGGGAAAAAAATTAAAGAAAGGATCAAACCTGCAAGAGGGATTAAAACTTTTCAACGAAACTTTTTCGCCACGAAACTAAGATGATGGGGTTAAGAATATAAGAAATGAGAGCGGCGAAGAAAAGAAAAACGAAATTGATTTAACAAAAACCTACAAATGGTTATTAATAAAGGAAGAAAATGGAAGGGACATGAGAGTACGCTTATCAAATTAACGGTACAGAATTTCAATGTCACATACATGCACGCAATGTCACTTACACTCTTTATAACGACAAGCTGATTTACCCGATCATAGATCGGGTAGGGCGTATTTGTGTTGAGGTTGAAAATGTGGGTAGTTAAATGTAAATGGGGGATTTAGTTGAGAAGACATGCAATTATAGAAAAGCGTCACGTAAGCAAAATAAATAACACCTATTGGCCGGCATTCTTGTCGCCCCTGAAGGCCGCCAGTGATGGGGCGCCCCAGAAGATCTCCATTGATGGGGCGCCCCAGAAGACGGCCAATGATGGGCGCCCCAGAGGCCACCAGTGATAGGGCACCCCAGAAGACCACCAGTGATGGGGCGCCCCAGATGACCACCAGTGATCTGGGGCACCCCAGAAGATCACAAGTGCATTGGGTGCACCAGAAGACCATGTGATGGTGCGCCCCGGAAAACCACCAGTGATGGTGCCCCCCCCCCCCCCGAAGACCACCAGTGATGGGGCGCTCCAGAAGACCTCCAGTGATGGGCGCCCTGGAACACCTCTAGTGATGGGGCGCCCAAAAAGACCTCCAGTGATGGAGAGCTCGACCCCCAGTGATTGGGCGCCCGGAAGACCTCCAGTGATGGGGCGCCCGGAAGACCTCCCGTGATGGGGCGCCCACGCATGGGCGTCGCCAGGATTTTTTCTAGAGGGGGAAAATGCTTGTATTTCTCAACACATTCTCGATTTATCAGTTTTAGAGGGGGGCAGAGACATTTTGCCCCCCCCCCCCCCCCCCCCACTCATTAAATTTACACCACTTTGTCTTCGCGCCTCTTCTTCTTTTCTTTTTTTTCCATTTTTTTCTTCCCTTTTGTTTTTGGGGTTTTTTTGCTTTTCCGGGGGGGGCCAAGTGCCCCCCCTCGCGACGCCCATGCGCCCTGGATGGAGACATAACAGTTGATATACGATTGGATTCTACGGTGGTGTTGTCTAAACTGTTGAGAGTGGACTCCGTTAAAGCCAGAGCTGGGAGAAGATATGTTGGGCCGTATATGGGATGGCTATACAAGTCCATGGACAATACTGAAAGACATCATGACTCTACTGCGGACACGACTTTCACTCACACAAGACCACCACTGACGCCCACGAAGACTGCCATTGATGGGTGCCCTCGAAGACCACGAGTGATGGGGCGCCCAGAAGATCACAAGTGTATGGGGCCTGCCAGAAGACCATGTGATTGCGCGCCCCGGAAGACCACATGGCCGGGGCGCCCCAGAAGTCCACCAGAAGACCTCCAGTGATGCAGAGCTCGACCTCCAGCGATGAGGCGCCCCAGAGGACCACCAATAATGGGGCGCCCAGAAGACCACCAGTGATGCCCCCCCCCCCTCCCTAGCTGAAAACCACCAGTGATTGGGCGCCCAGACGACTATCAGTGACGCCCCAGAAGACCACCAGGGTTGGGCGCCCCCCCCCCCCCCCCGGCCCCGGGCAGAAGACCACCAGTGCAGATTGGGTGCCCAGACGACTACCAGTGACGCCCGAGAAGACCACCAGTGATGGGCGCCCTGGAAGGCCACCAGTGATGGGGCGCCCCTGCAGAAGTCCACCAGAAGGCCTCCAGTGATGGAGAGCTCGACCTCCAGTGATGGGGCGCCCGGAAGACCTCCAGTGGTGGGGTGCACGGAAGACCTCCAGTGATGGGGCGCCCTGGAAGACCTCTACGGTGGTGTTGTCTGAACTGTTGAGAGTGGACTCTGTTAAAGCCAGAGCTGGGATAAGATATGGTGGGCCGTTTATGGGATGGCTACAAGTCCATGGACAATACTGAAAGGCATCATGACTCGATCTGCTGAGAACACGTTCACTCACAGTCTGCCATTGTATTTCCACAAGCAGTCACGCTGTGTATTGAATGGTAGTCGGACTGTATCAATTTGGGACACCAGATCTTTGGATTGAGGGTCCCATACTGATGAGACATACTCTGTAGTTGGCCGGACGAATTTTGTAGGCTGTCGACCTCTTTGATTTTAGCCGGGCATTTCCTCGGATTCCTACGGAGTGTGATGTTGGCATTTTTAATAGTGCGAATGAGGGTCCCACTGATTGAGTAATCAGTAATGGCTTCAAATATGTTTTTGCATTGGTGCATGACCATTATAAGTTCAACTTGGGCCGGGTTAAAGGCAGTGGCGTAGACAGGAATTTTTCAGTGGGGGGCGCTGGGGGGCGTCATGTACGGATCAATGATAATTTGTTAAGAAACTCAAAATCTCGATAAGTGGGGGGGGGGGGGCGACTGGGGGCGACAAGGTTTCATAGGGGGGCTGTCTCCCCCCCCCCCCCCCCCCCCCCCACCATGAAATCGTCAGCGAGTAGTACTATATCTAATGACATATGGTCTGGGAGGTCGTTGAATAAAAGAGAAATCACGAATCCAGGATAAGAGTTGACCACAAACGCCTAAGAAATGAAGCTTCAGCAGGCACCCAAGGCTTAGGAGAAGTCTAAGAGGATATGACATCTATTTGTTCCTTGTCACGAAGCCCTGGGCATGGCATGGATGCACAAAGCACAAGTAATAGTTGCGACTCATAAAAGCTATATTGTCTCTTCCTTAAGCCAAACCGTTTTACAATCAGCAGATGAGCTTCCAAGATGTTTATGGTTTGACTGTGTATTATGCTGTATGAGCTGGCAGGCTATATGTCAGGGATATGGGACAGTAATTGGAAGGCTTGGTTGCCCCTTTTTTAAGACATAGGTGTGGGTTTGTTTTTTTAAATAGTTGTAACATCAGCTTATTTCCAGGCATGATGAATTTTGCCTTGATGGAGGGTACGTACAGCCTCGAAAAGAAGGGTACGGACCGGTATCACATCAGCAGCTCCTACACTTTCAAACGATATGCAGAAAGGTGTTGAGTGAGGTTTGATGCTTGAAGAATTTTCTGCATGAACACCTGCACAACTTGATGAGAAACATGGGAACAGCTTGATGACTAGGACTGGGATCAAAAGGTACGGCAAGCTAGAAGAATCTTCACCGGGCCTGTACTGAAACAAACTGGTCATTCGGTGGACCTTGCTGTTGCATATGGCTGCTCTGGATTATACCATCTTTCAGGAGCGATGTGCAACACCAGCACGTCAGCGCTTGCTTTTTATAAACGATCAAAATATCTTGGGATTGGCGGCCATTTCACCACCGTAAGTTTTACGACGGTACCTCTCTACATAACCGGTTTTCTTCCATAGCCAATCATTCTTCTTGGATCTTCTGGCTTTCACGTAGTTGACTTCCTGAAAAATATTAAAGTTTGAGTTGTCTGATAATCCATGGCTGGTTGAATCTGGTGGTAAACATTTTTTGATGGAACGTGGTCATTGCTGATTTGAAGTAGGCCTATAGGCATACATCAAATCATCAACGACCACGTTCCATAGGCTTAATTGGTGGAAGCATGGTTCCTAACTTTTTAACACGAACTCTCAAGTCTCGTGGTCATAGTGGATATCCTATCGTTAGTAAATAGCGGTGAAAGGGGGAGTATTCGACCACCGTAAGGAAAATTTGCAGCCTAGTGGAGTGCAGATCTAAGTTGACCATAATCATTATGACATGATCATGCATGGACTTATTATGTTGGCAGCATGCATGTAGCATCAACATGGGCGTCGCGAGGGGGGGGCAAGGGGGGGCACTTGCCCCCCCCCCCCCCCCCTGGAAAAGCAAAAAAAAAAAAAAAAAAAAAAAGGAAGAAAAAAAAAAGAAAAAAAAAAAAAGAAAAAGAGGCGCGAAGACAAAGTGGTGTAAATTTAATGAGTTGGGGGGGGGGGCAAAATGTCCCTGCCCCCGTCTAAAACTGATAAATCGAGAATGTGTTGAAAAATACAAGCATTTTTTGGCAAAAAAATGTTTTGCCCCCTCTAGAAAAAATCCTGGCGACGCCCATGAGCATCAACCCTAGTCAAACTCAGACTGGGACCCGTAATCCCCCCCCCCCCCCAGCTGGCTACTCCACTGTTTATAGAAAGGTTCTTATATAAGGTTCATGTGGTTTCGCAAAGTATTGTGGTTCACATGAGAAAACCATGCGGCTTGCATTTTTTTTCAATCGTTTGCTAAATTAACATAGCGCCCTCTAGCTGTATGAAAACAAAAGTGCGAGGCTGTAAAACAAGAGGGCGCTGTTCCAAGCATGTAACTTGTAAAATTTACTTGTAAAATGTTTGGACTTTAGTTAGCTAATTAGTAACTCTCTTAAAAATTGAAAATCACAGCTACAATTTCGAATGTGCAGTGCTCACAACATCAACTTAGTTTCGAGGAACTTTGAGCGAACTGTAGTGAGTAAGATTAAGAAGCTTAGGCCTACCGCCTGTACCGTAAATATTTAACGCACGCTGCAGTGCAGTGTAGTGCTTTTTCGGTAATCCTTACTTTTATGACACCTCTATTTTGTACGAGTTCTGTTCAAAACTGACTTTGGCAGATGACTCTCCAGTACCGGTAATCCTTATCTTTAGGACACCTCTATTTTTTACCAGTTCTGTTCAAAACTGACTTTTGCAGATGACTGTCCAGTCATGCCAGTACCAAAGTGACTTTTGCAGGCTAAACTAAAGCAGTCTTTTTTCTTCAGATAAATTCATGTTATTGTTAGTTGTAATTTTGAAAGCACTTTCAAAGAAAATGTGACTTTCCTACCCTTTTTTGCAGTTTGCCATCTTGGTTTTTAAGTCAGTTTCTGTTCGTCATCGTCGTCTTTCTCCCTTAATTTCCCTCTAAAATCAAACCTGCTGACATTCAAGAAGGTGTCATACTGTTCAGATATATGACAAGAAATATCAGAATGTCACTTTTTAGTGTCATTTAGTCAGCTCTTTTGGTGAGTCTGTTAACTTTATATAGGAATGGGGTCCTAAAAGTAAGGATTACCCCAGTATCAAAGTGACTTTTGCAGGCTAAAGAAGTCTTTTTTCTTCAGACAAACTCATGTTAATTATAATTTTGAAAGCACTTTCAAAGAAAATGTGACTTTCCTACCTTTTTTTGCAGTTCGCCATCTTGCTTTTTAAATTTATTTTCTGTTTGTCATCATCGTCTTTAACCCCTCATAAATCAAAACCCTGCCCTCTTTCTACAAAATCAAACCTGCATATTCAAGAGGTGTCATTGCCAAATGTTCAAATGTGTCAATAAATATCAGAATGTCACTTTTGAGTGTCATTTAGTCAGCTGTTTTGGTGAGTCTTTTAACCTTATATAGGAAAGGGGTCCTAAAAGTAAGGATTACCGCTTTTTCATTTGTTTGGTTTTAACGCAGCTAGAGTAGGCTTATTATTAAACTCCAGCTTAACAAGCTCATCAGGATCAGAATTCACATGTGAATTCCTTATGAGGTTGTTATCAAGCTGGAGTTACTCAAGCTATTACGCAGCACAAACTTTTGCTCAGATCAGCACAAACTTTGGAAAAAGTGTTGCAACCTGACGCCACTTTCGAAACAGAACAATTTTTTTGCTTACCTTGTACCTCAGAGAGTAGGCCTATACTTTCATGTGAGAACTGTAAGGAATATGTTGAAAAAGTCTTGGAAAAAATGTTGCAACCTGACACCACTTCCGCGATTGTGTACAAAGTCTATGGAAAATTTGATAAACCTGTGTGAAGAAATAAAGTAGCAACAGGTTGCAACATTTTTTCCAAAGTCTTTAAGAGAGATGTGTAGGCGAATGTTCATGATGTGTGGCCAAATTAGTGAATGTTTACATGTCACTGCATGTTGACAGCCTCAACCGACGAGGTGGAAACATGCGGTGACATTAGTCCGAGTAACTAGGACTCTACGAATCGCCTTTTTTAACATTTGGTCTCAACACAGCCGCCAAATAATCTTTTTTTTTTATTTTAAATAGTTAGTTTTGTTCTGTTTTAAGTCGATTCTTTGCTTCGTGAATCATTCACTCTACATGTCAAATTCCTGATAAGCATTGGAGCTGGAGTTTCTCAGACCCAAGGTTTATGCTTAACCAGTTCGCGCCAGGATTATTTTTACAAGAACAGAACGAGGCGCAGGATTACTTTTCACTCGACCTCAAGCCAAGCGGGTTGAAGCCATCACCCTCTGGCAGCACACTCACATTTCCGGCTTTGCTCGCTGCAAACGGGTCGCTGACAGATATTTCCGGCCTCGTTCCCTACGTGTTTATCCGTCATCCGTTCTGAATACCTAAACCTTTGCGTGTATACATGCCATCCAGCTAGAACTTGTTAATAGCAAGTGGTTGGATCGTCGGATTGTCCTGAAAAATAGCCCGGTCGGACGGCCATTTTTGAGGGGGAAAAAGGCCTCCTCCTTCCCTTTTTTAAAAGGCAGGACGCTACAAATATTTTTTGTTTTATTTGGCCTAATGGTGAAATTAAGACCTGGTGTAAGTTCGTGAATATGAAACTGTATGGAGTGCGCACGTGTAGTACCAGGTGTCAGTTCGTTAAAACCAAAATAATGCAGTTCTGTAAAGTACGCTTGCGTGCCGGGCACTTACACACAACTGAGTGTCAGTTCATGGTGTCGGTGGACGGTGACGAATTATCTTGAACTTTATGAAAGATTGGCAGTATATGTTTCCCTCTCGTTTCTATTGCAGTATCAGTTATCTTCAGGAGACAACTTTCTCAAGACACAAACCTCCACCATGAAGTACTGGAAAGAAGCTGCCACTGTTATCCTTGCTGCTAGATTTAGAAACCCTGGGTCTATCTGCCACCCTGCACCATCGGCTGCAAGTAGAAAGCCTACAGAACAGGAACATAGCACCACAACTGGCTTGGTGAATGCATGTTTTGATTACAAGGTTCTGATGCTTCAACGAACCCATCATAGCTCATTCTTTGCAGGAGCTCAGGTCTTCCCTGGTGGTGGGATAGACGAAGCCGATTATTCACCCAAATGGATGGAGCTCTTTGCTGAAGTTGGTATCCGTATCCCGCAGGATTTTGGACCGATGGTCAGCAAACAGCACGAAAGGCCACCCATGATAGCAGCTGATAGAGGCTCTCCAGTACCTAGCGATATAGCCTTCCGGATCTGTGCCATCCGGGAGACATTTGAGGAATCTGGGGTTTTGCTGCTCAAACAGTTCAGTCATTGTCACCCGGCCACTGATAGCATGCCATCAGTTCAACAGAACAATTCATCTAGCACTCCAGATATCAGTGTTGAGACATCCAAAGAATGGAGACATCGTGTCCATAACAATGCAGCTGAATTTCTTGAGATGTGCCGAGAATTGAGAAGTCTTCCAGATGTGTGGTCGTTGGCAGAGTGGTCTGACTGGCTAACACCATCTGATATGAGGAGAAAACGCTATGACACAATGTTCTACCTGTGCTGTATGGACACACAGCCTTCTGCTTTGCACGATGATAAAGAAACCATTCAGTTACAGGTATGTATTGATGTATGTGGCTGGTTGGTGGCTATCTGCTCTTTATCTGACTGTCTTTAGCTGGCCATTAACATCCTGTAAAGTTTCTGCATGTCATTAAAAATCTTCTGAGAGGTTGGAGGCCTACCACTCGTAATTTATACCAATTTGTTTTTACACAATGGCTACTCTATGAGCTTCATGCCTACGGTATCTGTAACTGGAGTGTACATCATGTACATGTACTTGTACAAAAAATTGTTGAGTTTCTTTTTAGATTTATTTCTATTTGATATTAAACCTTTTATTATCCACAGTGGGTGACTCCAAGCCAGTCACTGGCCCAGTATTCCGAGGGGGAATTCTTCCTGCCTCCTCCCCAGGTGTATGAATTCCAACGTCTCTGTCGCTTCCCAAAGCTGTCTGCCTTGTTCAACTTTAGCCAACAGAGGGCACTGTTGGGATGCCAGCGTTACCTTCCTGTCAGGATGAATTGCTCCAACGGGGTGATAACGACATTGCCAGGTTGGTAGATGTGCAGTCACATGCTTATCACTGGCACTGCATTTATCCATTTAATAGCATTTCCATTCAATGTTTTGGGGGCACCGAAGATGATGACATATATACATGTACGTGTAAGGCCGGTGCCATATGAAATTTGAACTCCTATGAAATCTGGTCCCTCATACCTTATATGGACGGTAACTCTCGCACGTGACCTTTCACTGTCCTATTTAACTCCACTTTGATACATGTAGGCATGCGCAACACAAGCAGTGAATGCAAATTTCATAGAGTCCAAACTTCACACCACACCGGTTCAAATTCATCACATCAACCACTGGAGCTTCATTGTACATGTAATGTTCGCTGTTACCCTAAGGAATTCATTTGCACTGAAAGTCACATGAAGTGTGGATTAGTTTGTAGTCCTATCGTGGTATTGCTGGCTGTATCATGTGGTATTTACCGAGCTGAAGTGAGGAACCAAAGGCATGTACAATGGTGGGACAACGTTTGGTGATGTTCTGAACTGAAAATCAAAACCACTTGAAACTTTCACATTGCAGCGATCTAGGCAAACAAAACGGTTAACATTAGAACGTGCGTTTGCAACCATAGTGTTTTTTGGCTGATCTGATAGTTTACTAATACGCTCAATATTGACCCGATCAGATACATGTATGCTGATCCATTTGTTGACTATATACACTGTGTACAACAGTATCATTGACCATGTTTTGTTTCTTGTCTTTAGGGGATCATTTGTATCCTGACCCGCTCATACTGCAAACCATACAAGATGAACTCATTCCACAGATTGAGGGAACTATTGAGGAGAATACAGACACTAGCAAGCCACTTCATCGTCAGATGTTTGCATTGAGTACTGTACCAATGTGCCAAGCAATGTGTAGCTTCACATTACCTTATGGTCATTGTGCACCGCTACCATATCAGGAATGTGTGGACTTACATAGCCAGAGCTCCAAGCTCTAGGTTGTGTTACGTGACCATAGAACAGAGATTTCCTGTTTGAATAGGAGGACAAAGGAATTGACTGGAAAGGTTTAAATTTAAACGTGCTAGGCAGTCAATGTCTTTGCTCAGCCGTAGAGCAAGGAAATTGATTATCCTATAGATTTGTAGGATTTCCTGTTTCAACAACAATCAGATGAAACTCATTAATTGCCATGCAGAAACTTCAAACAAACTATTCAGTTTTGTAAACTTTAAATCGATACGAATCTTCAGAAACAATGGGTTTTTTTCTCAAAGACAGTTGTTAATTCACAACATAATTAACAACTTGTGATAGTTTCATTTGAAGAGTTATTTCAAAAACGTGAAAGTTTCTCCTTGCTACCTAAAGTCAGTTTCGATGGCTGTTACATGTACATGTACATGTATATAGCTGAGCACAATTTAATAATGCAATAAAGAAATATATGAAGTCTAGAGGCAGCCGTTATATCGTTTTCATTCTTAATAGTATCCAATGCAACATGAAAACCAAAAACTTTCACCACTCCAGACAGTATCTAAAGAACTGTCTCTGTGTCAATCAGTAAGTTATATCATTTATTGATCTCAGACTTAAAGTACTCTCCAAGAGAGTACTTAACGAAACAATAACCATGCAAACTTTTCACTTTTTACAAATGGGTATGTGGCATTTTGGAAATGAACTCTTCATATATTGAAATTGACATCAACCACATTGTGCACGAATGAAGGTCAAACAGATGTCTCTCTCTTGAGAAATTCACACTCGGAAATGTTGCACATTTGATATTGAAAATAAATAGCTCTAAACACCCGACAGACATTGTGAGAAGTGGTGAGTTGCAAGCTGTCAAGGATTATTCAAACCTGGAATATTTAATTCTGAATTTAGTATTTATATTTGTTTTAGTGCCTCAATTCATAGTCAGATAACAAGGAATCAAGGCAGACCCTTACTTGGCAAAGTCTGATTTTATTTATTTCTTCTAAAGTAAAATAAAGCAGAATTGAAATTGTAGGTCTCATTGTACCACACAAATCAACCAGACAATAATGGCAGATAAGTTTAATGAAGAGCATTAATGTCATGGTAACTGGCTAGTAACCTCAGATTGACTTACGTAACAATTATGGCTATGTATTGAATTGAAACACTAATTAATAACCTGTTGGAAACAATGTTTAGAATTATATTCAAGCCTGTATTTTTCAATCTTTCTGTAAAAAGGAATTTATATCTTTATGCACTATTATTAACTTATTATAATCAAAACATTCAAACATCCATTTGTAGTGTCATAATTCACTACCAGTTATAGTAATCTTGGACAATACTAATTTTGGTTTTCATCACCTGTTTCCAAATTGAAAGTCCTTTTCACCTTTCAGCCAGATGCGGTTGCATTATGATAGCATTCCATCTGACATCTCTGTCCATTTAAAGGAAATCTATAACATTTGCAAACATGAAAAACCAAAAGTACCCAATTATTATGAAATACCTTACTTGACTGTAAAGTGAATAATAGTCTCAAGCACCCTGTGAAATCATGGCACCTGGTGTGCTGTCATTTTCAAGAAAAGTGGAATTTTTGTATCAGACAACCATCGTTGGAAAAAAAATGGAGAATTTTTAATGTATAACCTGCCCCCACTTTAGCAAATTTAGTTAATGCACATTTTGTTTGCAATCGGCTACACATCTGTGAATGGGTGCAACCCAGCTTGTCTGGTTCCCTGACCCAGCAATTCCCTGACGTCTATAAATTGCTCTGTTTGATCTGAAGTAGGGTCAGGGAACCAGACTCTAGTATTTCCTTTAATGACATTGCTCCTTTCTCTAGAGGAAAAGCCAGCAACATCCCTGTGTGTACGTTGCTAGCAAACATGTCATGTTTGGTGACCCAGTTTGCGGGCTCAGTCTGTGAGACTTACGTACCACCTTTCCTAATATGGACACCACGGTGACCGTTTTAGCCGAATTTGACAGATTTTTTTGAAAAAAAAAAGACGAGTTTGACAGAAAACTTAGCAAAATGAATTTTTTAGCAGATTTCTTGCAGAATTCTGTAATATATGTGGTTTGACAGAAAAATATGGCAGAATTGAAAAATATAGCTGATTAGTTTTGAAAAAGCTTCAATTTGAGGTTCCCTGTCGTAACACAGTAAAGTACTGTAGACCATTGCAAGCTTGAACGTGCACTGCAAACAAATTAAATTTTTTTTTTTTAAGGAAATGTTGTGATTTTATTTTTTGTTAAAGGAATTTTATAACATTTGGCATGTGAGTATAAGTGTTTATAATGTATTTGGCAGATTTCTGTTCAATCTAGCAGATTTTTGAAGTGCATCTACATGTACATCTGTACATGTAGCAGAATTTTGCCATTACCTTAAGTTACGGTCACCCTGATGGACACAGTCATTGTGATTCAGCTATCAACTCCTCCTATGTGTGCTTTTTAGCAGAAACTTTTATAAAATTAAACTACAATGCATATTGCACCGTGTTTCAGCCGTTATGTAATATAAGTTCAACTATAAATAGGATCCTTGAAATGCAGCTGTATGCCTAATAAATAAATATAAATTAATTTTTAGTCTTTGATTACATGTATTGTGATATTTTAACGTTAAAAGCTTTTTTACGCAAATTAATGCAATGACAAGATCCAAGTAAAACAGTGATATTATTAAATGCCACAATTTGGGTTTTTTGCTGTTGTCATTTTTTTATGTTTGTTGGTTTAGTAAATAGCAGCCAGTTGACCTTATGCAGAATTATGTCCAGGATGCTTCATTGTCTGTTCATACTGACCTCACAGCAACTGTGCCACAAGTTGTCAGGACAGTACATTGTTAATTTGTAAAATGTGAACTTTAAAAAAGGGGGGGGGGGCTTTATATTTTCATACAGTTAAGAGCAATCGATATTTGCACATTGTTACAAAATTCATTTCATGAGTAATATTCCGATCTTACACATATTTGGACAACATCCTGCCCACTCTGGATGCCAAGCTTGGAGGAGTAGTAATATTCCGTGATCTCATTTATGGCCTGAACACACAGTGTGCCGGAAAGATGAATTGGATTTTATTTATCTTGGGGTGAGAACACGCGTGGTAATCCGAGAGGGGGGGGGGGGGCATCTGTACAATAATTTGGGTTGGGGGAATTAGGTTCCTCTAATAATTTATCCCAGTGCATATATAGTTTATTAATAGAATGTACACAAATTTGCACTGTATTTTCTTTAAATGGTGTACCACAGAGCTCCAAGAAACCATAGGCCACCCTTTCAGCCTGATAACTTCCGGCGACCCCCCCCCCCCCCCCTTCAAAATTCCCTGTTAGTTCAGTGGTTCCCCTAGTCAATGTAATAGGCCCTGGCCCTGATGAGGCCGACCATGGTCTATGATACGTAAACAGATTTGGCAATTAATTATGCAACTACACCAAGTATGACCTCCAGAAACTGACCAATCAGCAAGCGCCTTACAAAATTAACCAATCACAATCTTAGTCCCGATTTCAGAATGAAATGACGTCACGCGTGCTTAGATATATCAGACGTTCTACCGGAGATGGGCTGCGTGGAGAACGGGTAATGCTCAGACTATGGTGTCCCCCCCCCCCCCCCCCACCCTACCCACCAATCCCAATGTTGAGGAGAAATCACCACTCCATCATCCATGGTAAGAATTATTCCCAGGACGTTTCATTGCATCATAACATCTTACTTGCAGACAACTTAAACTGGGAATGGGGAATGACAAGTCAAGAAGTTGTGGATTACTTTCAAATGCCAAAATTTACTAATATGCAAATCCTAGCAAGAACGCTTCAGCCCAGAAATCAGCTTTATATGAGGGTCAAGAGTGTAAATAAAATCCAATTGACGGTGTCCAACAGGTCAATCATGACTTGGTCAATCAAGAGGAGATTTTGGCCAGCAGATTGTACAGGTAACATAAATCTCATTAAAACAATACATGTATGCCACAGTATTGTTAATTTACCACAATTTAACACAAATAATCCCAAGGCATGTACCAAATAACAAGTTGAACAATCCTAGAAAGTATCACTAAACTGCATGATGGAAAAGCCATAGACAGGAAAAAGGTACCATACACATTGGATCCTGAGCTTTTCGAGGTTAATATCCATTGTAATATAGCATGGACGATCCTTCAGTGAAGTACATGTACAAATGTAGATGCTACTTGATGCGTGATGGTCCCGCACTATTGATCCTCCCTTTCATTTACACATCGCTTGGTTAACATTATTACCAACACTAACGCAAAGTTCCACATTATGAAATGAACAGAAACTCACAAATGATGTTTAGCAATGAGAAAAAGTATTTACACACACAAAATAACTTTGGCCCACTTTTTTATTCAAGCTTTCAATGAAACATTGCTTATTGGGAAAATATAGAAACAGAAATTAACAGCAAAAAAACTACTAAGTCATGATGCATCAGGTTGCAGCACAGTGCAGGATACAGCAGGCTTATCGTATACCAAGCATGCCCAACGCAGACAAATAGAATGTTTACATAGTGCTATCTGTAACAAACACAGAGAAAGGAAGTTTACTGGTTTAAATCAGTAGGCTTTTGAAAGTCTATACTGTGATTAAAATGTTGGCAAGTTAAAAGCCTGACTAAATTCTGTACAAAAGCTACAGAATTTACTAAGTAAACATACTTTCATCAAGGGTTAAATAAAAAATGAAGACTTGGTTCAACTTAGTAAATGTAGCACTTAGGTTGACAAGCTGCACTGAAGGAAATGCGACATAGGCCGTGGGTCCAAACATTTGAAACTATATGTGAACATTTATTTAAAGGGAATATACATCATTTGCTTTTGCTGTAATTTTCAGAAATGGATGGAATTGGGGGATTGGAAATATAAAGCAAATATAGTTACACTGACTTTTTGGAGGTTTTGGGTTCGAAAATGCTATAAAAACCAAGAAAAACGATCATTTACCTGTAGTCTGGTTCCCTGACTCCATATAAGAAGAAACAGAGCAGTTTACATACATTGGGGAATTGTAAGGTCAGGGAACCAGTCTAGCTGGCTTGTACCCGTTCATAGGTTTGTAATCGATTGCAAACAAGTGCAATAGTCAATTGGGGCCAGTATTTGAAAAAAAGCCAGTTGTTTCCAACGCTGATCGGCCGATCAGCGTTGGAAATTGATACAAAAATACCACTTTTCTTGAAAATGACAGTATACCAGGTGCCATAATTTTACAGGATGCTTTAGACTGTCATTTACCAACGTCCTATTAAGGTATTTCGCAAAAACTTGGTAGTTTTATTTTTCGATGTTTGCAAATGTTGTATATTCCCTTTATTTAAGGCATGATTAGAAAATCCCATAACAATCATATGCCTTTCAAGAATATTCATTACTTTAGAAGTTTAAAGAAATAAATGTTGAAATGCTACATAAACTAAACTTACACGTAATTGTGTACCTTCACCAATTAAAATCCAAACAAAATCCAAACCAAAAATAATCGCAACAAAGTGCTGACAATAAGATATGTGCCATGTTTGCCTGTGACATTTACATTGCTGACGTGCCGTTCTTTTCTGACCACCAGTATTTTCAACTTCCGAGCCTGCAATCTTAGTTTTGTCAAAAGATACAAACTACAATTACAAAATAACTCTTTTGAAACCCTTATGCACATCATAAAGTCGCCTGCTTAATTATTAACAGCAACAATCATGGTGCACACTGCTGGCAGATAAGCAGCATGGTCAGTACTACCAAATTGTTCTTATCAGATTTTCTTTTTCTTGTTTTTTTTTTTTTCCCCTTTACAACTACCAGCAGACACAAAGATGCCCTTATGCACACTGGTCTAGTTGGACACGCAAGAATTGTGTATGTGTTTGCATAAAAGCCTTTTTATGATATAAAGATTACTTCAACTTTTAAAATAGGACAAACTGCTGTAATCAATATCTAAAGGGCTTTGGGCCTCACAAATGCACAGTAAACATATTTGCTGCAGCCATGTCAGAGGTTATGCTACTGTTGCATCATGTTTATATCAAACCTATATTACACACAAATGCACATTGTAAAGTTTGACTCCCAAAATCAAGCAATTTAATAAGAATATTTTTTAATGATGGTTATTTTAAAGTCTCACTGATGAAAAATGTTGTAATAAACAATGAAATATACAGCCAGCAGTATAATTTCTGACAGGAACATCCTTTTACTGACATGCTTTTGCAAGTTCTCAACACATGAAATGTTTCTGAAAACATTTTACATCAATGTTGTTCTCCAAATCATTTTGTTTTGAATAGGTAAGTTTGCTGCAGTTTGTCATTTAACAAGTTTACTTTTGAATGGTGTCTTTCAACAGACCACACTGTGCAGGAATGGTCTAGGAGCATGACACTCCATGGCTATCGTACTGTACACAGTTCTATACCATTCAATTATAGACCAAGTTTACACACAGTTTGAAATAGGCCTCCAAAGGCTATGTCTACTGTCAAACACTTCAGTAAGACCTAGACAGTAGCTCGACAGGAGATTTGGACTTAACCATACATACAGTGGAACGTCGCTATACCGAACATTCGGCTATACCGAACATCGTCCTTGGATCCCGATTTTTGTGTGCAAAATGTACCGAACATTGCGGTTGAAAATTGTCAACATAGAAGTAACAAGTGGCTATTATTTCCTAAAGGAATAGAAGGGGAAAGCCACCATTTGCTGAAGATAGTAAGCTCAAAAACTGTGTAATAACATAATTCAGTCGTCTTTCAGTAACTACCACGCATGTAGGATGAAGTTCTTAAGGGTGCTATTTGTTGAAAGTGAGTACCGGAGCACCAGCAGCTTAAAATCGTTATACTGAACGATCGCTATGACAATCAATATCTGTGGATCCTGCAATGTTCGTTATAGCAACGTTTCACTGCTTATCCTTTGGAGTATCGTAGCCACATGTAAGTCCACCAGCAAAGTACATATATCAAATCTATCAGTAACAATTCCTGAAGCACATATAGTTGTGTTTGGTACCTAAAAGTTGACAACATTTTGGTAGCCACTCATCTTCCTTCCCCCCCCCCCAAAAAAAAACAATGAACCAAAGACCTTTAAGTAGCAAGCAACAGATTTTCAATTTGATCTACTTTCTGAAGCTACTGCAACATTTGCACTACTCTAAGCACCACGGTTCTGTAGTGCTTTGACCTTATAGATTCGGACCAGCCAGTGCTCCGTGGTATAGGCTTCCTCTAGTGCGTCCAACTCAAAGTCTTTGTTGCCAATCTCAGCGTTGCGCACACGGTCATAGCCGGTTGGCTTACCTGCAATACAGAACCAGAATCAGAAATAATGACACCACATCTTCTACATTTGTAAGGACAGCGCAATGACATTATATTATTCAATTAAATACAGGTGAAACCGTAACAGCACAAATTCACGCATGACCACACATGTCTTCAGCAGGGATGGAATACTTTTCGAAGTTTTCTCAGTGCACACTGAAATGTAAGATGGTATTGTTGGAATTAAGTGTAAGGACCAAGGCTATGTTGATCTACGTAGTTTTTTGGAATGATTAGGAATTGCAGCAGTTGGACATGCAGCCTGACGCAGACTTTGTCCAGTGCCCAAGTCGATGCAACAGCCATGTAATACAAGTTTAATCGAGAACGATTTGTGATTGTTGACCATCTACACAATAAGTTGGGGTTTTTAAGTCATAGTTTTCATAAATGAAATTTGTCCTTGTAATTCACTTGGCAGCTTGGAAGAGAAAGAAATCAAAGTCTTCTGAGAACATTTCCGTTTCTTCATTGAATGTTATTAATTACAATTGTTACTTAAGTATGTCCGTTTCAACATGATTTGGCTGGCACAGAGTGCAATGTACCTGCACACATGATCATGTCAAATGCAAAGTGTGTTCTTGCAATGAGTAACAAGTAACTAACATTAAGCCTATTAAACTTACTCTGTTGACCTCCTAATCCTAACATAATAGTATAAGCATGCTTCGTAATTGTAGCACAACTCCGTGTATCAGTCCTGTCAAATGGTACCAAATACATGGAACCAGACTATGACCAGATTGAAAAGCTTAATGTTGCGAGATGTAAAATCAACCCAGGTCACTGCTGCACAGATTGTGCACTATTGGATTGGAGTGTTACTCGCATTCATGGAAGCTTAATAATATCCCTGGCATGTAGTTTACATGTTACACTGACCGAGTTACACATTAGTCATCAGTGTATAGGTTTGAATCCAGCAAGGGTGTCATGCAGATGTACAATTTTGTACATGCAATGGCATTGAAGCCTATAACATTTAACATGTCCCCAACTTTTGTAATTACATGTATAAAGAAGTCTTTGGACTCTGCTAATGTTTTATCACTCATGCTTTTGTATTATACCAAGTTACAACAATGTGATTAGACAAAGTAGTCAAAAAAAGAGTCCAAATCAGATTAGTACTTTTTCTAAGGCATTTGTCCTAATGCTTTTATTTTGCACACTTGTGATACTTAACCCTAACCCTGCCAGACCCAAGACAGTGCATCAGGTGGAAAAGTCTGGTGCACTTGTGATGCATTCAGCTATCACAGTGTATAAACGGCCAGCCTCTGAGACAATGAGAGCTAGTCCCATTGAACATCGCCACAGTTGTATCCTGCCCCATTCTGGCCCCATTCAGGGACCACAGACTCTGAGGCAGTTTGGCCTTGAGACCTTTGGCCTGATGGCCAAATGTTGCTGAGTGCGGCAGGGTTTCTAGCTAAAATACCCTGGAGGGTTAGGGTTAATGTGCATTTATGGCGTAACAGAAAACTGGAGTATTTCATGTAGACCGTCTATTTTCCCGCTTTGTTCCCACAAGTCCAGCTCAATATTCCAGTGTACTTGGTACCCGAACTACTGCACTACAACACTCCATTCAGTCATTATTGTCTTCATCCTACCTGATTCTGTGTAGACTTTGCCAAATCGATAGTAGCACATTTTGTACATGAGACAGTTGAGTAGCACTGGTGAGCCTTCCCTATCCACACGGAACTCTCCCTGCGGTGTGTAATAGTCAGTCTCCTTGATGTGTCTCCCGGTATCTGTACTACCTCCAATCCTCACCATCCACAAGAACTTGTTAATATCTGTAAGAAACCCATCCGTCAATACGTTAGTACAATGCAGACTAACGCAGGTATTTATCCCTACTGACATTGCTTGGGCCAAATTAACTCTTTCAGTGCCAAACTCGTACATGTACAAGGTATATTTGTTAGTACAAAAGCGCCAACCTTGTACATGTACGAGGTAATGTTCGTAAATGTTCGTACTTAAAATTGCCAAACCTCATACATGTACGAGGTAGAGTAAATATGTTATCAAAAGAGGGCGCTCTCGCTCTTTCTAATGGTACCATTTTCATGCATGTACGACCTGTATTTCTTTTTTCATTTGAGTTCTTGCGAGAGGGCGCAGCACTAAATCTCGTATTTTCTGCAAAAAGTGCGGATTTCCCCTGTGTTCAGGCCAGTGTTTCAGGGTGTATCACTATGTTTGTGACTACTTTTGACTTTCCAATATATCAAGGATATACCAGAGAGCAACAACAACAAATTTAGTGAGTAAAACTTATTTACTTTTTTTGTTTACAGAATTTCGAACAATTAACAAAAACGCTCGAAGTTGGGCACTTTAGGGTTAAACTTTTCAAATTTCGCGGGCACTGAAAGAGTTAAGATTACGTGTAACATTTGGCATTTCATGGAATCCTGAATATCGCTTCAGAGACCAAAACATCTTAGGTTTAATCTGTTTGGCATGGTTTTGTTCAGTAGGCTGCTTAAACATGGGTACAGTTCAGCTTATTCCATGTAATCCACAGTAACAGCAGAGTGCAAGTTTCTCACTCTCATGAGTACTGGTGGAGAAAACTGCAATCAAGTGAAAGAACAACTTCTACTACACTTCAGTTAATCTTAAAAGACTTAACACAAACCAATGTGAGGCAAGTGTTGGAATATAGTCAGTTAACCCTAACCTTCCCAAATCCTCCAAAATACTCTTTGCAAAATGGAGGCTTTTGCAGGATTGAGGCAATATGGCAAAAATGTGTGGCTGATTTGGAGGATGCACTGTGTCAAAGTCTTAGGCCGAACCTTGTATTGTTTGTGCTCAGCCGTGCATAAATTTAGGCCTAGATTATACTTGAAATCCTCCACACTGCTCCAGATGTCACTGGCTCTGCCTTAACATATTGACAATGATTGCCGGAGGATTTTGCAGGATTGAGGCAGTGGTCACCCCTCCAAGGACCACAGTCAAGAAATAACAGAAACTTTTGGAGGATTGAGGCTGTATGCAATTTTTACATGAAGGAAGTTGGAGGATTTTCCAGGATTGAGGTTGTATCCTAGCGAAAGTGCCTAGGGAGCAAGGGTTAAAACTCATCTTGATAATAATCCAAAAAATATTACAAAAATTAATTTCTGTTACAGACCTAATTTTGCCCGATAAAACCCATCATAACTCCAAGGCATCTGGTGAGGCAAACTTTAGAATGGACATCACTTGCCTGAGCAGAAGTCATTGCACAAATGTCTCGCATATCACTGACCACAAAACAGTTATTCCATTGGGGACAATTCCTCAGCAACTTTTCTGAGATTATTTTTGAGACGACTCCCAATATTTACTAACTTACCGTCAGAGGAGTAGCCTGTCAGCCCTCCAAATATAACCAACACGTAGTTCACGTCCAGTTCTCTCATGATCTCATAGGCTTTATCCTCTGTAGATGCCATGGCCTTCAACACAATTATAAAGAGAACATTTTGTCAGTGAACTTGTCCAAAGAATTTCCTGGTTGTCAGACCAACATCCCAGTTTGATATCTTCAGGTATTTCAGTTTAACAAAATAAGAAAAACTGTACAACTTAACTGCTACTTACTAGCCACAAATTATAGATTTGACGACTCAAAAACACAAGGTGCATGTTGTGCGTGAATAAAATTGAATCCAATATTTTTTTTCAATGTTCCATTTATTCAACAAATATATCTAAAACCAGGGTTAGGCTGCACACATTCAAAGGATTTTCATTAAGTATAAAGAGTAAATTATCATTATCTTGAAATAAATTTAACACTGACAAAGTTTACTGGTAGAACTCATTAATAATACACCTCCAAGCAACCACTACTCCAATATTCTGGTAGCTGCTATACACTGCTCCACCGTCACAAGACAAGAATAACATGGAGTAAGCCAGTGACGGACATGGCACATGAGATATGACTCACCTGTCTCACACTTGATATGTGAGTGTTATTCCAGGGCCCAATTTCATAGAGCTGCTCAAGCAGAAAATTTGCTTAAGCACGAAAAAACATTGCTGAGTAAAATTAGGTTACCGGCCAAAACTCCATGTGATGTACATTGCTTGTGACTGGTATTTAGCTGTTGTTTACTTAGCATTACAATCGCATGGAGTTTTGGCCGGTAACCTGATTTTATTAAGCAAGACGTTTTTTGCTTAAGCAAATTTTGTGCTTAAGCAGCTCTATGAAATTGGCCCCAGGTATTGTTATCCACTAGGATGGTCCTGTTAGCCATAGCCCTTATCTGATAGCCATAATCTCACCAGAGACCTAACACATGAGATATGACTCACCTGTCCCACACGTGATATGTGAGTGTTATTCCAGGTATTGTTATCCACTAGGATGGTCCTGTTAGCCATAGCCGTTATCTGATAGCCGTAATCCCACCATGACATCACTTTGGCATCCTGTTCAAAATACACAGAAAGCCAACAATAAATTTCAGTGTAGAAGATAGGCATAACCTCAAATACAAAAGATCCTAAGATATTTGGTAATTAAAGGGAACATGTAAAAGGATTTGTATGACTTAAATACATTTAAAACAGCTTTCTTGCCATGTAACTATGACTTTCCACCTCCTTTGTAGCAGTAAAAGGGAGAAATTTTAATATTTTAGTTTTTACATGAAAAAAGTAAGACTGCTGCAAACTGCTTACTGACTGGGTGGACCTGAAATATATAAATCTAAAAATTAATGTGGCCTGACGTTGCGAACTTAGCAAGTTCTTCTTCAGAGGCTAAAACAGAAATGACAGAGGTACATACATTAACATGGGGGTGCACACAAACATGCAGGGATGAAAGAAGAAACACAAAAGGAGGATTAGGTGGGAAAGGTGTGGAAAGATGCAGGGGAGGGTGGATGAGAGAACAAAGAAACAAAGGGAGATGGCAAACCACAAGGGGTCTGGTATGAACAGGGGAGGGACCAGAAAGGGGAAGGATCAAAGGTCACAGGGAGTGGGAACGGACAAAAGAGTGTGGGAGAGAAGGGGGATTATGGGGGGGGGGAACAGTATGGAGGTGGAAAGGGATGAAAGATGGGGAAAGATGGGGAAACACAAACAATGAAGACCAGGTGGATTATCTGTAACAGAAGACAATGGAGGAAGAAAAATATTAATCATTTCCAAGTTGGATGTTGAGACCATGTGGTTGAATAGTTCGAAGACGATTCATCCACACTTTCTCTCTGCTGAGGCGAACTGAGTCCTTGCGATGGCCAAGAGATTCAATGCCCTGCAAAATCATATCAGAAATGGAGTGGTTAGGCAGGTTGAAGTGATGACCAACAGGGGTGTCTAGTTTCTTGGTGTTGACCGTTGACCGGTGGGCATAGAAACGCTTCTTGAGCGTATTCTTAGTCTCACCTACATACTGCACTCCACAGACCCTGCAAGAAATAAGATATATGACATTAGGGGTGTTACAAGTGATGTTACCAATGGTTCTGTGGGTAGTGACAGAAGAGTGGCCAGAAAAGGAGTCAGACTCCTGGATATGAATCTGGCAGACAACACATCTGGAACTGCACTTGAAAGTACCATGCTGGGTGGGAGGGGATGCATCTAAGGATGGGACTTCAGCTCGAACAATCAAGTCCCGTAGATTTCGAGGACGCCTGTAAGCCAATGTGGGGCCGTTGGGGATGGCGCGGGCAAGGCGATCTGAAGTATGGAGGATATGATGATTGTCATTAGTGATTTTGCGAAGGGGAGGGAGATTGGGGTGAAACGTGGTAACCAAGGGAATCATGGGTTTGGCCATGGCATCAGGGGCCTTTCCCGTGAGAGCTAGATTTCTGGGGATAGCTTTAGCTCTGGCAATGGCACGATGAACTTGGCGAGAGCTGTGACCCCTGGCCACCAAGTTGTTCCTCAGTATCTGTGTATGGCGGGAGAAATCGGAATCATTAGAACAGATTCTTCTGAGTCTGAGTGCCTGGCTAAACGCTATGCCAGTTTTGCAGTGCCTGGGGTGACAGCTGGAGGAGTGGAGGTACTGGTGGGTGTCTGTGGGTTTGGAATACAGGTCAGTGGTTAGTGAGTTGCCTTGCTTGCGGACGGTGACATCCAGAAAGTGGGTTTGGTGAGCCGAGAACTCCGATGTGAATTTGATGGTTCTGTGGAAGGAATTGATGTGGTTAGTGAAGGTCAAGAGACTGTCCTCATCGCTGGTCCAGATGAAAAAAACATCATCAATATATCTCCACCAGATCCAAGGGCGACATGGGGCCGAGGCAAGAATGCGTTCTTCGAGGTCACCCATGAAGAGGCAAGCCATGGATGGGGCCATGCGAGTGCCCATTGCAGTGCCGTGTACCTGTAGATAGTGTTCACCAAGGAATGAAAAATTGTTTTTCGTTAGTATAAGTCTCATGAGGGTGCCAACATCACTGATGGGAGGAGTCGTGTGTCCTGCCTTGGCCAGAGCCAAGGAGCAAGCACGAACACCCTCCTCATGGGGGATGTTGGTGTACAGAGATGAGACGTCGAAAGTCCCAATGATGGCCGTGCTGGGAATCTGGTCCTTGATTCCTTCAAGCTTGCGTAGGAAGTCTGGGGTGTCGTGAATGTATGACGAAATCTGTGGGACAAGGGGTTTGAGAAAACTGTCAATGAACAGGGAGATGCGTTCCGTGGGTGAGCCATTACCGGAGATGATGGGTCTACCGGGGTTGCCAGCCTTGTGAATCTTGGGTAGAAGGTAAAATCTGGCAGTCCTACAATCAGAGGGAGAAAGAAATTTGTGAGCTTTCTTGGACAACTGGTCACGTGATCGCATATCGTCAAGTACCTGTTGTATATCTCGACAGAAAGTGCCTGTGGGGTCAGAGTCAAGGCGGGTATAGTTAGTGCGATTATCCAACTGACGGGTGGCCTCATCAATGTACTGCTGACGATCCATGATGACCACAGCTGAACCTTTATCTGCTGGCTTGATGATGATGTCGGTGCGAGAGCGCAAGGAGTTGAGAGCCAGGCGCTCCTCTCTGGGGAGATTATCATGAGTCCTGTGGGGGAAGTTGTCCGGGTTAGTGACTTGGGAATTTATAACTTGAACGTATGTCTCTATGGCTGGCACACGATTCTTGGGGGGTACCCATGAACTCTTGACTCGAAAAGGCTCTGGCTCACACGGTTCACTGTCCAGGAAAAACTCACGCAGACGGATTCTACGGTAGTATTCCGTGAGATCTTGGCTGAGCTGAACCTGGTTCACAGAACGGGGAGCGGGACAAAAATTGAGACCCTTGGAGAGAAGTTTGTGCTCTGCGTCAGATATTGATGAGGAAGAAAGATTAACTACAGTGTTGACAGGGGGTTCTGGTGGTGGCGTGGTAGATGGGGACCTAGGACGTCTGAAACATCTGTGTCTGCGTTGTTGTTGCTTGGCAAGCAAGCCACCAATCTTCTTGTTTCTCCTGTTGAGTAGGACAGAGTCAAGGTTAGACAAACCCCTTTCAATCTCATCATGGAAATTCCTGTACGTGGAATCAGAACAACTGGATTTGAGTTGGGAGTCAAGGTGGGAAATGTTCTGACGGAGGTCCTCACGTGTAAATTGACACTGCTGAGAGAGAATATTGATGAGTTTAATAGAGGCACCATGCATAACTTGATTCCATCTCCTTTGAAGGTGTGGTGGGAGGTTTCCTAAGCAGGGAGTGTGAGACAGTTGCAAACCTTTGGGGATAAATCGAGAGAGGGAGTACAAACTGTAGTTATCCTGATGGTAGGAAAAGCGTAAGGCCTTTTCCTTTGCCTTTCTGAGCTGTTGGAAAGTGCAAATGGTGTCACTCATATCTGTAGAAAGGGAGAGAATAAATGGTTAATACAATAAATCAGTGGAGGAACACGAAGACAAAAAGTACAAGTCAAATGGAGTTGCTCATGCCTTTTGAAGGGACAGAGCAAAACAAAACAAAATTGTGGGTACCTGTAGAGTGGAGAGAACAGTTTGATTAGTACATGGTATAAAATGATCAAAAGAAGGAACAAAACAAAACACAATGAAACTTACATATCAATTTTAGTTTTTATGCTAATGAAATTTCCATATTCATGAGCCAAAGCGTGATGTCATTCAAGGCAGAACAGTAGTGTCTCCATAGTTTGATATATATTTGTGTACAAATACATATCAAACTATTCTTCATTTTCTTGGAGTATCACTTTTTACTTGTTTATCATGTTAAACAGCTTGTTTGGACAATAGTAGTGGCCAATATTTCTTCAAAACTGTTTTTTTTGTGGGTATTTTGAAAGACTAACTTTTGTACTGTTCATATACACTTAGTACACTTTTGACAAGGAGTACCTTGTGTGACAAAAGCAAAATAGCGCCCTCTTACATGTAATGATGAAAGGATTTGCTTATAATTGAAAAACTACCACTTTCTTGTCACTTCCAATGAAAACAAATATTAACATCTTGTATATATTGTTGCAACACATAGTAATGTGCATGAAAACAAGATGAGCTGAATTTCCACTGCATGTTTCCATTAATGTCATTACATTGGGAGTACAGTATGTATCAGTCACCGGCGTTTTAAAGCACTTGCACAATGACTCCCAATAATCTGCCAACTTATTGAGAGAGCCTTGGAATACTTGAAGAAACTTAAGTGGTCAGAAATAATGAACAAGCAGCATGTAGGTCTGTACATGTATCCCAACCAGCAGTGTGGAATTCAACAATCACATGACAAATGAAAAAAAAAAAACAGTGTACTTCAGATTTCTATAATCCATCAATGAAATTGAATTTTGCGATTCACGACTAAAGGCCAATTTACACATATGTGACACCGTCGCGCAACCGTGTCGCACATTTTTATAAATACGCACTAATGAATGAGTGATAAGACGTACGACTTAATTGCGTAAAACACACTCAATGATTTGTGCGTAAAAACGTGCGACAAAGTGGCATATGTGTAAATCCGCCTTAAATCCTGCATTGAACTTAACTCTCAGTGTATGACACATTCAGTATCCACTGCAAAATGAAGCAGAGAAACACTGCGCCCAAAATTGCCTAATATCCAAATGGTCCTTTCTGCTCACTAAGAATCATTTAATAAGTCTGGTTGCAACATTGAACATTTTGTCAAGTACTATTGACCCTACCTCTTCAGTATTGTGTCGCAGCCAGTAGTATGCCTCACGGAAATCATCAAAGATGATCCTGCTACCGTCTCCAGCGCGAGCAGACAGGACAATAGAAGGAGAGGAGTAGGCTTCTGATGTGACCCAGGTACAATGGAAGGTGTAGGTGATCAAGAACAAGGTCATGAGGACGACTACCGCAGAGGCAACCTGTCATGTGATACATCAGGTGACACGTGGTGAGTCGTTATCCATGTATAGATTCATACGAACTGATGCGTTAAAATTTCATCACACCACACTTGAAAGATAAAATAACCTGAAACATGAGTCTTGACTCCTCAAACTCTGCACAAACTTACAAGTATAAACAAGCCCAATAGTAATGAGCATTGGTTTGGTATGACATTACCTTCATTTGTGTTTGGTTATTAAAAAGAACTTGTCTGGTAGCTTTGATTTCTCTTGTATACATGTGGTTTACTATGAGAGCATTAGTGCTATAGCTAAGTTTAAAGTTAAGTAATACTTTTATTGTTGCATTCCCAGTATTCTGGAAGGCAAATGATACTACTCAACCTGTTCTGTCTATGCAACCACAGGATTAAACAACTCATTTTGAGTTTGTGTACAAAAATGTACGGAACAGATTGTCTACATGCGTCATATGCCACTTTTGCGCATAGAACAACGCATAGATGTAGAACAATGCGCACGCGAGAGCGCCCGACATCCCTACGTGAAATCTCATTGCAGTCGTGTGTGCACATCGAGCGCAAGCACGCTTACGCACAACGCACAAGGGCCGTAGTCTTCCATTGTGAAGAAGAAAGAAGAAGGCCGTATCACGCATATATCCAGAATTTGGAAAAGTTGTTTATCCTTGTGTAGAGGATCATCCGTGATGCAACCAAATATCACAGTGGAGGATTTGACCCATCATCATCATGCAAGTCCTAGTAGGGTGTCAGGCCACACCAATCACCCTTATACCTATGCTGTAGTCAAGTCCATCACAAGTCCTCACATCTCCTCACAAGTCCATCACAAGTCATGTTTCTTGAGAGCAGACTTGTGTAAGGACTTGTGGTTTACTTCTTCCCAGCCTTGTCATGGACTTGACTACAAAACTGCCAACTACTGACCTCGTTCTTGATGGGATAGTTGGAGGATGACTCGGCCTTCTTGGATTTCTTCTCTGGTTTGTTGATGTCCAAGTTACGGACGTAAGTAGTCAAGACAGAGGAGACACCAATACCGGATAAGATGCACATGACTGGAGCTAAGACCAGCATCAAACGCACCATCACACCCTGTGATGCAATTAAAAGACAAAGTATATGAATGATTCATACATCTCATTCTACTCTTGACCAATGTAATGTAAATAATAATGGATACTTCTCATTCCTATATCACTGCAGTCATCCTGACAGATCATGAAACTAATCCCAATCCTCCAAGGTTTTTTGGCTAAAAATCATGCTTAATACAACAGATAAACGATCTGTCTAAATGACAAGCCTGTTCAGTGTAACCAAATCAAATGGGTAAAAAAACTGCCTTTAGAGTCTATGGTCACCAACTGCTGCAGGATACAACTATGACATTGTTCAATGGGACTAGCTCTCATCATCTTAGAGTTGGCCATTTATGCAACAAGATCCCACAGACTTTACACCCATTGCAACCTGTTGTGTCTGCGAGAATCAGGTTTAAATGCATACTCATAAATACCTAAGACAGTTTACCCATTCTTAGTCTAAAAAGGATGATAAAGACCGGCTGGCTCATTTTAACACTTTTCCAGGGTCACATGAAATTTTGACTCTTATGAAATCCAGTGCCTTTTAACGTTTTATTGGTTTTATTGGCTGAACGTTCACAATCCTCACGTACGCATGCGCAATACTACCAGTGAGGCAGTATTTCATAGTCCTAAATTAACACCACACCGCCACAGCTCCATTCTGCGCGACATCGCACAGTACGTTCAACGCGCGCACCAATCTCCATAAAAGGAGTTGTTTACGACTTACTCGCGAGCTGGACACTCTATTATTTAGCTAGAGGGGTATTTCGAAACACATGAAGTGAAATTGTCGAACCAAATCGTTGGAAATTTTTTATTTTACACTTGTTTTGCCCATTGGACCGAAAAATTTGTTTTTTTGCCCAAAAAGGTATTTATGAATGAAAATAAATATGTGCTTGGTCAGTATTAATCACTCTGTTTGAAGGGAATATACATCATTTGCTTTTGCTGTAATTTTCAGAAATGGATGGAATTGGGGGGTTGGAAATATCTAGCAAATATAGTTACACTGACTTTTTTGAGGTTTTGGGTTCGAAAATGCTATAAAAACCAAGAAAAACAATCATTTTCCTGTAGTCTGGTTCCCTGACTCCATAAAAGAAGAAACAGAGCAGTTTACATACATTGGGGAATTGTAAGGTCAGGGAACCAGTCTAGCTGGCTTGTACCCGTTCATAGGTGTGTAATCGATTGCAAACAAGTGCGATGGTCAACTGGGGCCAGTATTTGAAAAAAAGCCAGTTTTTTCCAACGCTGATCAGCCGATCAGCATTGGAAATTGATACAAAAATACCACTTTTCTTGAAAATGACAGTAAACCAGGTGCCATGATTTTACAGGATGCTTTACACTGTCATTCACTTACAGTCCAGCAAGGTATTTCAAAATGATTTGGTAGTTTTATTTTTTGATGTTTGCAAATGTTGTATTTTCCCTTTAAGACAGGTTGGAGTCTGGATGGGTGATAATTACCCTCGCCTTCGGCTTGGGTAATTATCAGCATCCAGACTCCAACCGGTCTTAAACAGAGTGTTTAAAACCTCCCAAGCACATAATTATTTCTAATAATAAAACCACTAGTGAATATCGCTCTCAGTGTATTAACTGTGTCACTGCATTGTCACTTATACTCTTCATCCAGATCAGTCCCGTACACAAGACATCCTAGAATCTAGAACCCCTGGTATGCCAAGTTAGCTATATCTATGGATACATCATTGAAATCAAAAGGATCCCGACATCCAGCGGCTGAGCATTCAGTATGGTATTAGTGCATGTAGAGAAATGTATGCAACACTGCAAATGGCTCTTTTTTGAGGGTGGGGTGAGGTTCTTACCGAGAAGTAGAGGCTGGTGATTCCATACAGGATGATGAAGATGTTAGCATCAGTCAGCTTGGAGAAGCAATAATACATGCCAACTAAATCGGACAAATAAACATTTATTATTGGAATTATTACATGTATATCACATATTTAGCATCTAAATGGCAGCACCCATGATAAATATTGGCAATTAATTACAAAATCAAACACTAACATGACTAACTAAAGACCCAAGAGTCATTTGTGGCGTTAATAGACTTATCCAAATTTGACTGCAGTCAAAGCTGAATACACTTTCAGTCCTAATATTCTAAGCAATGAGGACTGTGTACTCAAGTAGGATCTGGAGGTCAATATTATACAAATATTGAGTGGCTCAGCGTGGAATGGGAGGAATATTATCGCGAGGTAAAATCTGGACTTTTCCATTTCACGAGGCGAAGCCGAGTGAACTTGAAAAGTCCAGATTTTACCGAGCGATAATATTCCTCCCATTTCACAATTTAAAGCCACTCAATATTTGTTTTATATAACTGACATAAAGATCCTTGTCAATTGATATATTTGAATTTTTTTTTTCAATACAAAACTGAAGGAAAAGCTATTTCTCTCTTCAAAACCACCCCATCACGAAAATGTTTGAACCTAACGCTGTAGCGCCGGCTCTTGGAACAATACGCGCTACGCGCAACGCTGAACGCGCACACCAGCATTCATTTGCACACAAATACCTCGTCATGATCCTAACTGTTGAATAGTATTTCCCAGTCCCCATGGGCGGATAGTACTTTTTGAGCCGCGGCGTGAATGGGAGCAATAACGAATGTCATGTGATGTGAGTTCCACCAATCAAATGACTAGGATCTGTATGTCAGTTATATAATTTAGAATATATCAGGCACTAGAGGATTAAAGATCATCACAGAAGAAATAGCTTTCAACCAGTGAATTCTTAACCAATTACCGACGGATCTGGCAATGTATATTCTGAAGGGGTGGGTGACGGGTAAATTTATCAAACTTTCCACGAGTCTCTGGCGGTGGACATGTAAACATGTCATATGTACGGTACACCGTGGTTTTGTACACACTGTGTTTTGAACTTGAACTTGGCCGTTGTACAGCCTGTCATTGTAGCAAGTATCACTCTGTGGCGGGGCCTCAGAGTGTTGCAAAATATGAAGTTACGGTGAGAAGTATCGTACAAATAGTGTCCAAATGACTCTCAAGAGTGAGTATTTGTGGTGTTTGACTTCATTTTAAAATTTGGCCAATATATCTTGCCTTCTTCAAAACTGTGGGGTTTTCTTTGCCAAAAATAATCCTGACGGCAAGTGGTTAAGGTCCACTTGCACCTGAATTGCTTCTTACTTAATGAATTCATTTGCATGTTATAGCTTAGCAACAAACATTGTATGACACAAAAAGAGTCTGTTTTGCAACTTTAGCTTTGCTTTTGTTCCAATCTGGTGATTCCATACGCGAACACATGCGCAGCACCCATTAACAATGTACTTTTATATGGTCCGGGGTTCGAATCCAGCCGCCGGCCATATATTGTGTCCTTGGGCAAGGCACTTCACCCCCACTTGCCCCTCTCCACCCAGGAGTATAAATGGGTACCGGCATTAGCTGGGGAGTAATCCTGCGATGGACTGGCATCCCATTCAGGGGGAGTAGAAATATTCTCAGTCGTTTCATGCCAAGGAAACCGGAGATAAACACCGGCCTGATGAGCCACATTGGCTCGCGACAGACTTTACTTTTTTTTACTTTACTTTTTATATGGACAAATCTTTCTTTCAATGATGATATTTCACTGAAGATTGGTGTTATTGTGGGATATATATGGTACCTACCCGGGAACATGAATACATGCATCTGGAGATCAAAGTAGAATGAGCTCCACGTAGTGGGCTGGTGCTCAGAGACTGATGCAATGATAGGGATGTTGTTCTTAGCGTAGGAAGGATCCAACAGAGAGTAGAAACGACCGGTCCATGGTGAGATCTCTGTGGGATCAATGGCTCAGGAAAAGACCAGGATCAATCTAAACGCTAAAGTTGCTTAAGTTCACATTGACCCTAACCCCCATCGGGTATTCTTCAGGTACCCTGCTAAATGCAACAATATCCAACTCAACTTAAATGAGAACCCTGCTAAATGCAACAAATTGCAACAGTGAATTCTGTTGCATTGTGCAGTGAACCCAGTGCATACCAGTCTTGGCACCAAGCAGTTACCCTGCTAAATGCAACAATATCCAACTCAACTCAAATGAGAACCCTGCTAAATGCAACGAACTGCAACAGTGAATTCTGTTGCATTGTGCAGTGAACCCAGTGCATACCAGTCTTGGCACCAAGCAGTTACCCTGCTAAATGCAACAATATCCAACTCAACTCAAATGAGAACCCTGCTAAATGCAACAAACTGCAACAGTGAATTCTGTTGCATTGTGCAGTGAAGCTAGTGCATACCAGCCTTGGCACCAAGCAGTTACCCTGCTAAATGCAACAAGATGCAACAGTGGATACTCTTGTATCGCCTTGGCACTATGAGCAGTTACCCTGCTAAATGCAACAAACTTCAACAGTGGACACTCTTGTATCGCCTTGGCACTATGAGCAGTTACCATGCTTGATTTAACAAGATGCAACAACTTTTTACCAGTGTTGTTTTTTGTTGCATTTAGCAGGGTTGGGGTCAAGTTGCTAAAGTCCACATTACAGCAATTTCTTGCACTTCATTTCCTACACGCTTATTTCTAAATAAACATATTGCAGACACCGCGATACCAATGCCCTCAGTTATTGCAGTTTTCAAAATGTCAGTGACATGTTGGCACAATTTCTGCTGCATGCTTAAGCTCAGGCATATTTCTTTATTACGAGGTTGCTATGGACTCTAACATTAATTTTACAACTGGACATACACACTTCATGCTATCCACACGCGCAAACCAAAACACACATAGGATTAATCCTTACTTGGCTCTCACTAGAAGGCCCCAAATAAACATCTACAGTAATTGCATGGAGTCAATGAAGAAATAGCAAAAAGGCCTGCTGCAATGTGCATTTTTGCACTAGCGATACACTGAATTACAAGAGCATTAACCCTTATCTGGATTAAAACAAGATTCAGCAGTCATTTTTCTTGTTGCTGGATTTTGTTCATACAGTATGAGCAGTAACACGTATGAGCAGTAACTTTGAAGCTTTTTATTATAGCTCCTGTTGAACTCATTACTCTATACTTAACACCGTTGGACTCAGCAACCACTGGCAACTTTAATGTTATATTATCAAAAAAGTTCATTCACTATCACCCCGTCTACAAAAATGGTTTTACCCCAAAAACAAGATAGAGATGCTGTCAGTTATAATTCTTAGGAATACCTTAAAACTAAGTGGGACATATATGTAAAATGTTTCTTCTGCTAAGTCAATATACTCAAGGATACTTCCAGTTGCCATGAGCACAGCTCCTACTGCTCCGACAGTCACACCTACAATGAGGACCACGCTACGGAACAAGACATCAAAGTAATGCTGGCTGAGACGAGATCGGACGTACTCTACAAAGGTGTAGATCTGACACAGTCCAAACACACCCAAAGCCTGACAGAAACAAGTACAAATGTACATTCATATCTCAAAAGAATCTAAACATTGTGTTCCTTATAAGGAACTCTTTACTTCATCCTTTGATCAAAGCGCAAAGAAACAAGTTTAAACAAGTGTCTACAATGATGGTGCACACGTACTTGGCTGTCCTTATGTGTGGTGCATACAAGAAACACTTAGGTATAATAAATACACTTAAGTAATAAGTCTGGTCAATGATTACTTGGCAGATGCCTCAGCAAGACTAGTAGTCTGGGAACCAAACTGGGTTGGAAGTTTTGAACTACCAATAAAGGGACATCTGCGCTGACAAGCTACGCAAGGATACAGGCTGAACTACAATAAATGAACATCAATTTGCATGAATGATAGGGACATTTCCATTCATACATATATATCTTGTGGCATTATTGCTATGTCCTCCTCCTTGCATGTGCAGACACTTTACCAGCTGACCCAAACAAACTAAATGGTCCAGTGGTAAGAAATCTGCACTGGTAAGCAGGAGGTCATGGGTTCGAGCCCCACCTCAGTGTGTTGTGAGATTTTCTACACAAGCCATTGGGCATTTTTGAGTCTGCAGCGTTTATGAAAATATGGCAGTGAAGGGCAAAACCAATATTGAATATACGTAATAAACTTGTGCTGCCATACTTACAGCCATGTGCTCACTAGACTGGACTGGTTGGAATCCAACAAATGAGATCTGCATGGATAGGATTGTGCCTAGGCAGTAGACGGTGTTATAGACCACATAGATGCGATGACTGAATCGACCGGTTACCATCAATGCTAGGACATGCATTGGGATCAGGTTGATCAAGAAGACATAACCACCCCATGATGATACCTGAAACATAAGACAACACTGACAATAAGTATGCTTCAATCACATCATATTAATGCACATGTAATCAATGAGCATGTATGTTCTACATGTACATGTGACCATTCCAAAGGTACATACATGTAGAATACCATGAGTGTTAGCACATAAACACATTTATCTTTAAATAACCTTATTACTATTTTTTAACAGTGATTCTAACATGTGTACCAGGGAAATGCAAACATAAACAACTGACCATGTAGAAGTAAGCCAGAGCACAGAGCGCGGCCCAGAACATGGAACCAGTCTTGACTGACTTGATCCACAGCGTATAGGTCAGCAACATGCAGAAGATAGCGATCCCCTCGTTGTCATAGGAACCAGCTACAGATCGGGAGATGTAACCAGGTACGATAGAGATCATAGCGGCGGCTACTAGACCTGCTCCGGTGTCCTACAAAATACAAGGCATATAACATCAGCCGACGACGTGCATTAAAAGCTCAAAAACATGCTGTATTTGTGTTGTTCAAAGGAAGTTGTACCTTCTTACAAAGGTTCTCAGTCATCAGCTCGGATCAACAAACCTCATCAGACATTGTGCACCGTTGGATATCGGTGGATGCAGAACGGCTGGGGTTAAACATTTCTTGGGGTTACTTTATGTAAAGGCACTTAACCCTAACCCTCCAGAGTTTTTTGGCTAGAAACCCTGCCAAACACAGCAACATGCAACACTTATCTAAATGACAAGCCTGCCAAGTGTAGCAAGATCCATCAGGTCAAAAGTCTCAAGGCCAAACTGCCTCAGAGTCTGTGGTCACCAAATGCAGCAGGATACAACTGTGGCATTGTTCAATTGAATTAGCTCTAATTGTTTCAAAACTGGCCGTTTATGCACTGGTGTTGATCATTAAATGCATCAAAGTGCACCGGACTTTTCCACCTGACGCACTGTGCTGTGTCTGGCAGGGTTAGGGTTACACTGTTTTATGTGAGTGGGGTAATTTCAGTTTCATGGACATTACAAATCAGACAATTTTTTGTACCTGAGAAGCTTGGTGAATAAACCTGAATATGTACTTTTCAAATCTTAAACCATCATCTAGTCATGGTCAAGGAGATTACAGACTAGGAGTTTTGGATCATTTCTCTGAATCATTAATTAGATATCATGGTTAATTGGCTCTGTCATGAACATGAAACATTTCTTTTAACCCTAAAAGGGCCCGGGGAGGGGAATCCGCCCCCCCCCACCACAACTTTTTCCGCGATAGCCTTGAAAAAAAAAAATTTTCATGACCCGAGCTGTTATGACTTTTTAGCCTCGAGCCTTGCCCATCTTTTGAGACCAAAAACATAAAAATCAGACCACGGGGGTTGCCGGGGAGCGAAAAAATTGTCTGGCACTACGCATTTAGGGTTAAAAAGGTCTGAATATTTAATGTCTATGATGCTGGCATTGACCGGATTTCAGGTCCACTCTTATGTATGGAAAGCATACAAGATGCATGCAATACAAATATACATGTAATTTACAAACCCAAATGCCTTCATTTGTATAGTGCACTATTAACCCAAGTTTGTATGAGAATAAAACGCAATCCAACATAAAGCTGAAGCGGCAACTATTTACAATAAGTTTCACATTTTGTGTTACTGTCAGAGGGTAGTTATATGTATGGAAGCTGATTGGATGAACCCATGGTTACCTTAAGCTGCTTAGCCAGATGATAGGTGACCAGCGTCGTCAAGGAGGAGAAGAGAGGGGCCAAGAAGACACAGACATTCCTGACGTCGATGGAAAGATGAAGGAAGTTCATCACATGATAGATGATGGCTGAGGTTATCATCAGACCTGCTCAGCAAAAAGGCAAAACACAACAGACAAATAAATTCAACTGATTTGACTAAAAAGAAACATTGAAAATAAGATTGTTCACCTTCTACCGACTTCACTCTGCAAGTACTGTCAACTTAGTGGTTCTTGTGAGAAAATTCACAAGCTTGCTCAGTGGGAATTGCAACCCATGACCTTCTTACTAGCTACTCAAGCTGAGCAACTCAAGCACTGAACATGCCAGCTTAGGTGGCTTCTTTAACCCTCACCTTCCCAAATCCTCCAAAATCCTCTTTGCAAAATGGAGGATTTTGCAGGATTGAGGCTATGTGGCAAAATGTGTGGCTGATTTTGGAGGATGCACTGTGTCAAGGTCTTTGGCCGGACCTTGTGTCGTTTATGCTCAGCTGTGCAAAAATTTAGGCCTAGATTATACTTGAAATCCTCCGCACTACTCCAGGAAGTCACTGGCTCTGCCTCCACAATTTGACAGTGATAGCTAGAAGAGTTTGCAGATTTGAGGCACCCCTCTAAGGACCACAGTCAAGAAATAACAGGGGATTTTGCAGGATTGAAGCTGTATGCAATTGAGACAGTTGGAAGATTTTGAAGGATTGAGGTTGCATCCCAGAAAAAAAATGCCTGTGGAGTCAGGGTTAATCAATACAATTTGAATCATCAACACATTATCAAACACTAAATTGTTATTACAGCTTCATCTCTCTTGAACTTTTTACAGATTTCATGATCAATAACTATTTTAAATATAAACATGGATAGCTGGTCAAAACACTGATAATCATAAGACCACACTCCCACATTTCCGTCATATTTCACATATTCTGTTAACATTTTCACTCTCGTTGTATTGTGGGAAAACCTCAAGATCCAATAGTGGAATAATTTATGAGTATTCTGAGAGCTAAAGTAGAATAAAAAGATACAAGGATCTTTCTTTGCAAAAATCAGGCAGTGCCACCCATTACAGACTTGGGGGCTCAATGCAAAGAAATTGATAAAAAAAAAAGTGTGGAAAGCCTAAAAACAGAGCACAATAGGGGTTGAGGAATTCTTAGCTTCTTCTCCATCTGTAGCTTCCGGCAACATCATCATGCTTGTATTTCCATGAATTGAGAGACTCCACTATTGGTCCATTTTCGGCTCATAATACATGTACATATGTACACTGAATTCTGTCTCACAAGGAAAACAATGGTCGGTGTATTTCCTTTGGGCTGCAGACGAAGACTAATCCGAAGGCGAAACCTATCAATTTCTAAGCCCTAAATGACATTTGATATCAGCATACAGACCTGGGTAGATAGTTCCTCCAATGATACGACCCAGAGGGTACCAGGCGCGATCATCAAACCAGTTATGGAAGCGATAGAAGCCTTCCTCGGCCAAATACCTGGTTGTCCGGTAGTTGAAGTAAGGATCAAACTCGTGGATAACACTCTCAAAACGTAACACAGAGAAGAGACGAGTGGAGAACGCTGCAAGGATAAAGGAATAGATGCAATGAAGCTTAATTGAGTCTTGACAAAGGCCAGTAAACAGTCAAGGTTTCAGACAGAAAACCAAAGCATTAAAAGCAGCTATTGCATGAACTTTATGCTGAAACGTATTTTGTGCAAATCTCCATTCCTCTGAATTGAATGAAAAAAGAGTTACCCCTTTTTGGTTTGAATTCCCACTTAAAATGTCCCACTCTGTTCTTGACAACTGAGTGTGCTGCTGCTATTATGTCACATCTGCTGCACACTCTACATTGTACAGTTAAGGAATTTTTCTGTACAAAGTATGAATCTTTAGCTGTCATTATGTTCTAAAAGTTGGTCAATGGTCATGCAGCAAAACCCCCAAATTCTGGTAACTTGTAAATGCTTCAGCAGCTGTAATGCTTAAGCTTCTGCCTAAGATGACATCAAGGTTTTGCTCATGCATATGGACATTCATATTACCACTAATCAAAGGGCCCTGAAATATGGACTAAACTAAGATTGTAAATATAGTTGAATGGGGTAGATTGGCCTTACACAGGATCATGCAGAATGCCAGGATACATAGCTTGAGTAGTGTCTCCTGCTTCTCAATGGACATACGTCCCAGCCAGGAAGGCATCTTGTAGTTACTACTAGTAGACTTCATGATGAGCTATCAGGCTACACACTAGTACAACCTGAAAAATGAATTAATGTACAACATGAATATTGATTCAGAATTAATGTAGGTGTTATTATTAAATACAGGGCTTGAAATATCTACTGGACCACTGATCGAAGTTCATGATGTACATGGAGGTCTACTGCTTTCTATGACCGATCTAGACCAGTCGGCCAGTGATTTATTTTGTGTGTTTTATTGTTCTTAACACTTTGAATTGACAGAATTACTGTCTAAACCGGCTTAGTTTTATACTCTTTCTTAATAGTCCTACGTGACCTCGACCTGGCTTGCAACACACACACTGACAGTGACACAGCCACAGGCATGACAACCTCAGGCAGGCATGTTGTACAATGAGGCCCTTTCATCATGTGACTTTTCCCCGTGGACAAAAACAACGGACCTAGACATGACGGCCAACTTTATAAAATCATTTTTTTACTTGAAAATTATACAGGTTACAAAAATGAAATTTCCCTGTCATAACACTGATATCTTCAGGTTATACATTTTGTACCACTAACAAATCAATGAAATCAGACGAGTTCTGAAGATGTCACTAAATATGTGACGCAATGCCATCGTACATCCGGTCATCGTACTTCGGCCTGATTTCGGCCCAACTCGTGCGGAGAGTAGTTATACCGACAACCTTTTTCCCTGTTTCCGTGCATTCTGATGGGTGAAAAACCTACCGCATGAACTTCTTTTCATTCTCTGATAAACTTCGTGTTTGAGATCCACATCTATTGGCCATTTTGTCATGTTTGTCAATTTACACAATGTCAAAATACAAATTGTGATGAAAATACAGACAAACGAGGTTGTGCATCCAAGCCAATAGCAAGCAAAAATAGACATTTGAGATTGATTTCAGAAACTTTCATGATATTCCAATGATGAGTTTAGGAAATACGACAATGTGTATAGTTTCGGATCAATGTTTTGAGTACTGAAAAGATCGTTGTGCAAATTCAACGGGAGTGAAGCACAGCATCATGAGCATGCAAGAGCAGAACGGATCACGACGCCCTGTAAATGTTATAGGGGACTACTCTGTAATTGAATGTTGGAGTCAATTTAAATAAGAAAAGAACAATATCCTTTATTTTTTGGGAAGAAAACAAATTGAAAAGACGCTAGCAGGGCCGGGATTTGAACCAGGGATCTCTCATGCCCTTATCCACTAGGCCACCAGGTGCTGCACAATGCAAACAGTGGAGGTAATTTAAAGAGGTTGTGGAATGCTCGAAGACATTTCCGTCATTTTTTGGGTATATGTAGCCTAAGGTGTGATGAAATAAAAACGACTATTGTTTCTGTCATGAAATGAGTATAAAGGGTACTTTTGAGAGCTATTTTTCAGGTCCTGTTTCGACCCGAACGTGCAATTTGTGTAAAAGTCGTCGTTGGGGGCAGCAAACAAAACACAGTAAATCGTGACGTAATAAACAGGACTCGTGTATGCTACTCTGCATCGGGAGTCCTGTTTATTACGTCACGATTTATTGTTTTTTGTTTGCTGCCCGCAACGACGACTTTTACACAAAGTGCACGTTCGGGTCGAAACAGGCATGACAGGACTTGAAAAACAGCTCTCAAAAATACCTTTTGTACTCATTTTATGACAGAAACAATAGTCGTTTTTATTTCATCACACCTTAGGCTACATATACCCGAAAAATGACGGAAATGTCATCGAGCATTCCACAACCTCTTTAATAGCTTTTATAATGCGCTGTACAATCTAGCAGGCAAAATATCGTTTACTGAAAGAAAGCCCGCTAAACTAGCCGGCTGAATATACACTTGCAATTTTAAAAGGGGTCATTGTGCACTTCAAAATAAAATCAGAAAATCACGACTTTCTCTGGAACTTTGTAGCGGGTACTAGTTCAAGTATTTAGTAAGTTTGACCTTACTTATCGCCTTTCTAATATTCAGACATGATCTGGCGACAGTAACATCAAAGGGAATCACCAGACTTAGAAGGAGGTTTACGCATTTACGCGGGTACAACTATAGAATGCAGGGCCACTTCACTCTACATCCGCGCCTCCGTACGGCTGCGTGGAGCCGCAGTCGACCTACCTCCGAGAATTGCGCCCTCTATCGGCGCGCGTCTCTGCGACTCCGCGACTCCACGACTCCAGTGCCCCGTCGCCCTCCTCCCTTCCTTTGCGAGGAAATTAAAAATGGATATGGATGCTTCGTTCTCAAAAAAATTGCGCCCTCTATCAGCGCGCGTCTCTGCGACTCCGCGACTCCACGCCTCTGCGACTCCGCGCCCGGCCCCTACACATTTACAAGCATGCCCTCCCTTCCGATCCTTGATGAGAAGACAAGTGCATTCGCTGTACTTAGCACTTTTTTCAGTTGTTTTTGCAGGTTTGCAGATTATGATATTGTCAGCCTATTACTCCTAATCCTATCCTCACAGCGCCGGCCTCAATCCACGCCTCCAAAAGCAGAAAAAAAACTTGCTCCGGCGTGGCCCTGCATTCTATAGTTGCTCCAAAGTGTGCCATGTTAAGGGGCCCCGCCACGTTAGGGTATTGTCAGACCCCCCAAAGCTACGCGGTCCTATTTCTACGCACTCGCCATCAATTTGAGTAATCCTTACTTTTAGGACCCCGTTCCTATATAGGAAGGGAAAGACTCACCAAAACAGTTGACTAAATTTTTAGTAAATGACACTCAAAATTGACATTCTGATATTTCTTGACACATCTGAACAATTGGCAATGACACCTTCTTAAATATCAGTACAGTAGGTTTAATTTTGTGGAAAGAGGGCTTTGATTTTAGAGGGAAATTGCGGGGTAAAAAAGACGACGATGACAACCAGAAAACAAACTCAAAAACCAAGATGGCAAACGTGAGCTCGATGTAATTTTATTGCAAATGAAAGTTTGATGCTGATTGGCTGATAAAAATAAACATCTTGTTTATTTTTTTTCAGCAGCCAATCAGCATCGGGCTTTCATTATGTAGCGCTTTCACTCGTGTTGTGAGAACTACACATGCACGCCTGACTGCAAAAAAGGTAGGAAAGTCACATTTTCTTTGAAAGTGCTTTCAAAATTACAACTAACATGAGTTTAATTATATGAAGAAAAAAGACTGCTTTAGCCTGCAAAAGTCACTTTGGTACTGGACAGTCATCTGCAAAAGTCAGTTTTGAACAGAACTCGTAAAAAATAGAGGTGTCCTAAAAGTAAGGATTACCTCAATTTGTGTGTGACAACGCGCGTTGGAAGTGTTACCTGCGCAGATTATTGTTATATGGAGCCTTGGAGGATTCGAGGACATTATCAACAATCAGACAATATCACAACAGCGGAACAGCCGCCGCCGATTTAACTTAAAGAATACTTCCAATAACGACTCAAAGGCCAAAAATAGCATAAGTATCCTACAAAGAAGTAAAATCTAGATCTTTAAGATTAATCATACGCTAATTCAGTAAGATAATTGTGTTTTAGTTTTGATTTCACCTGTTGGATGTAGAGTTGTAAACGTGGACAAATCTAAAGAGAACCGTCACTGGTACCTGTACAACGTTAACGGCGCAGCGTTGATGCTAATTTCAGCGGCCGCGTCGACGGTCACCAACGGAAAACCGGCGGAACAACAGAGGGCGTTAATCTATCTACGTGACATTTGACATCGTGCTAGCGGCGCGGGTGACGGTACCCTGGATTTTTACACTCAAAAACAAACAGGGGCGGCGGAACTGCATGGGGAATAGGGGGCACTTTCCCCCAGAATTCCGTCCCCAGGCAAACAAGTGCTCCTTTCGCGGTTATAGAATGTATGTGCCCCCTCGAGATGAAAACAGAAACTGCCCCTCAAACGCGCACACGTATGATCCCGCTACATGCGCTACAAATAAAATTATCTCCTCTCGGCAAGGCTTGCCATGTAAAACTGCCAAAAATTATAAGTACCCGGGCGCGGCCCTCTCGCATTAACAAGATTGCAATGTGCACCTTCTCGAGATGGAAGACTACCCCTCGAAAGTACAAATTCCCCTCTCGCATTAATAAAATTGTGTCAGTCTCGAGATGGAAAATTGGCCATCAAAACTTCTCGCGACTCATGATCATGACTTCTCGATGGAAAACTGCCCCTCAAAAGCACTTTGACAGTAAACGCAACCATACGGCACGGAATACAAAATGAAGGTTAGTAAGAAAGGCCAAGTCACATTTTCATGCCCCGGCGAAACAACAAACACCAACACCCCCTTAACCAAAAGGGCCGGGGCGGAATCCGCCCCCCCCCCCCCCCAACTACGTTTTCCGCGATAGCCTTGAAAAAAAAGCTGTTATATTTTGTTTAGCCTCGAGCCTTGCGCATTTTTTGATACCAAACACAAAATCTTTTCAAAAACAATTTTCGGCGCTAGTACTGTACATGTATGTATACGTTGTGTACACAGAGCACAATTCCCATTCGCACATATATGAATAATTAATTAACCATAATTCCACAACCCTTTGACCTATAGTCATAAAATGTCTTGGGTATGTTCATGATGAGTTGCTCTATGCATGTCCCGAGATCTTAGAGCCCCCCCCCCCCCCCCCCCCGGCTGAGAGATGGTCAAAATATAATCCGGCCCTTGGTTAATCCCCTTCTCTATGATCCCTGCATGTTAATACATGTACGTTGAGCGAAAAGGTCAGCATATCACACTCTAATAACACATTAGTCAGATTTGACTAGAATTAAACCAGTTAAATTTGATTAGCCATGGGTCAGCTAGTGCAACTGAAAATCAGTCAATCTGACTAGATTTTTCCAGTCAGTATTGAAAAACAGTTATGCAAATAACTAAAATTTGAGTAAAATCCAACTATTTTTTCTCTAGTCACAGTATAAAACATTGCATGTTCAACTACCTATAGTCAATTTTCAATAACTAGGAAAACCAGTCAATATTTTGACTAAATTGTGTTTAGAGTGTATAGCAAATCACTGAATGCGGCATCGAGTGATGCTCCTCTCATCCACAACATTCCTAAAAACTCGTAATTAAATGTTGCATACCCCGTACGTGTTCTTCAACATGGCTGGGGGTTTGGGGGTTCTAACGAATTTTCAATTTGCATTAAACGAAAAAAGTTAAACTGCATTTTTCCGATTTGGGGTGTCTGCAACCCTCGGAAATGACTTTTGCTCACATGTGCCGAATTCAATTCAATGTTAGTTTTTTTTTGTTACATTTATTTTTATGATGCCATTACAGTATGTACATATCAATAACATAAGGAGGACAATAATATGATATTTTATATGTACACAGTGATTAATATTTAAGTAGCAAATTAAATGACAACATATTTAGGTATAAGGCAAGCAATACGATTTTGTGCCCTACACCTATGGCGGAAAAACAACCAAGATACCGTAACATGGACATATATGACAAACAAAACACAACGTGAGACAAAGCCTAATTATCAGTTCACAAAACAACACCTTAATTTATGATTATGATTCGAGGAACTGAGTTTTTTTTTATTTTTTTCACAAAGACAGACAGTGAGGGTAATCATTTAAGAGATTCATCTAAACTATTTCAGTATCAGATGAATCGATGAACAACACTATTTTAAGACATTGACGTTCTGTTAAATCGGACAAACAAATTTCTCCTAGCGCTACTTCGAGTATTATATACATTGTACATGAATGTTAGATGTCAACAAGGTAAAACAAGAATTAAAACAGGGAGGGAGTACGGAAGACGGATAGTGCCACTCAATAAGTCTGAATATATTTTTTTGTACGTGTGAAAAAAAAAATTGTACAGCGGCCGCCACTTATTATGTGGCGGCCGCCACATAATAAGTGGCGGCCGCTGTACAAAAAAATATTTTCACACGAAAAAAAAAAAATATTCAGACTTATTGAGTGGCACTATCCGTCTTCCGTAAGGGAGTAAATAGTACGCATAAATGTATACATGAATTTATCTGGCAGCCAATAAGTCCAATTTTGTATAGAAATAACCATAACTAAAGGTCGGTGGATTTTTTCGTCCTATATCTCTTTCAAAAGTGAATAACTTTTATACTTTTGTTAGGAAAATAGCAATCGGTGAAAAACAAATTAATTAAAGTCGGTTGCCTCACTGGATTGTGTCATTTTTATTCAAGCAAAAGCGGTGACCGTGTCAAAGCATCCGTGGAATTAGTATAGACCGTTGCCGGATATGATCCAGGAGTATGCACAAGCGCGTTGCAATGGGAACCGGGCCGGCCCTGACGAGCACCTGCACCCCCCCCCCCCCCCCATCGGCAAAAACCATAAGTGAAAATTTATATATATGTGTTTTTTCTTGTGGCGCGCCCCCTAGATTGCACTGTGCCCCCCCCCCCCCTTCGCTCGTACCCCCCGCCCTGCAAACAGGACGCTGGGATACTCTGATGAATTTACGCTCTGGTTGGTTGGATTTTGCGTGACCAGTGACCTGCGCGTCATCAAGGTCATGATTCTGCATGGTTTGAAACGGCCGTTAAGACTGATTCATTACTCTTTTATTCCAGTATAGAGATGTTTTTTTTCTCGTTGAAAAAAGCGTAATAATGTAGGAAATTCTGTAAAACTTATCTGTGTTGTAAATTTACAATTCCCGTCACTCGCTCAGGCTCCGTTTCTAGTCACGAGCGGTCGGATTGCATTATGCGACGCTTAAAATTTTGTCCACATGGTCCGCAATGAAACAGAAATCACATCCGGTATGGAATGTGCGTAATTCTATGGGAAGTTTCGGATAGCATTTGAGCGCATTGGTACAGCTGCAGTCAAATGTTTTATACATAGGTCATAGGCCATTTCCTTCACAAGATTCTGTGAAGCTGATCAGAGTATCCCAGCGTCCTGTTTGCAGGGCGGGGGGTACGAGCGAACGCCCCCCCCCCCCCGGCCCCCCATGCCCGTAGCTAGCTGGCGACGATGCTGGGTATGCATTGAAAACCAACTTCTCCGACATTGCCGCGGCATTGATGAACATTGTGGACACCTTCCTTCGCAATTCGCTACTACTACTAGTTCTACCTGTGGCATAATGAAGCCATTCAGCAGCCTTAATTACCGTATTTGAATGACGTCTTTGTACAGGCTTTACATTTTCGTTCGCTTTGTTTCCACTCCACAAAATTGGTGGGCACGTTTCGGTATTTCGTTTCTGTTATATTTCGGTATACATGTATTTTAGGCCCTCATCAACTAATGCGAGTTTCAAGATTCGTGACAGAGTTTACGAAACACAACCGTTGTACCACCGACGATTATTTTGATGTTGAATGTCCAACATCAAAATTATATAAAATCTAATAAAAAGCACAAAGCCGCTAGAAGGACATTTAAAAGTCTTATCTCGTGCACACGAGAGAAATTTTGGTGATTTTTGAATGTTCCTTTAGAGGTTTCGTACGTAAAAACAAAAAAAAGGACAGTCTTTTTCCCGTTCTTCCAAAAAAACTCTTCGGCGGTTGTGTTATTTTTAAGTTTGCTGTAAACGCGCATTGTCGATGGGAGTTGGCTCGGATTCCTCTATAATATATCGTCTACACCCCGTGATCTCATCTCAATGGGGAAACACGACAGGTATTAAATATTTATGCAAGTAGGCATATTTCCACTAAAATTCCAGCAGGGTAACCATCATTTTCGGATTCAGCACCTCCGAATTTGGTAAAATATAGGCGTTACAAACTTCTACTCGGAAATCCCTCTTCTTGCCATAAATGGGCCTTTTTTTTTAATATCGCCTAATCTAGGGGTGCCGGAGCCTGGATGGGAGTGGCTCAGCAATACCTCATGACCCCAGATCAGCAAATGACTACAGTAGCAAAAGAAATATCCACGTTGTCTGTCTGTGATCATCGATGCTAATAACACCGCAGAACCATCCAAATGAATGTCTGTTCTGAACATTCTGACCGAGACCAAATACATACACTGCGCCTAGAATCACCGAGCGTTTGACATTAAAATTGTTAACAATTTTAGCACCCTCCTACTGCGTTAATTGAGTAGATTAACTAATTGGCAAGGTATTGCATGGGAGGATGACAGTAATACATGTACGAGCCGACTCCGGTGGAGGTAAAAATGGTCAAAAGCTACCTCAGTCAGTCAGCTTCGGTCGGTCGATCTGTCAGCCGGTCGGTCGGTGGACAAAAAGTGACACAAACGATCCGATATGCTTTGTTCACGTTTTTTTTATCCAATGTATATACTGACTCACTTCAAAGCTTTATAATGTCAAGCAAATTCACCCAAAATAATAAGAAAAACTGTCACATGCACATAGTACAAATAAAATATACATTAGGCCCCCTAGTTAAAAAATACAACATCATATTGATGTGATCAAGCTGCCAAACAAAACTGATGTCATTCTACGCTCTACAGTACAAATCAGCTTGAAGGAACATACAAAGTAGTACTGTGGGTATAACTGCAGAAAGTACATAACTAAATCGTGATCAAAAAGAGTTGATTCAACAATACACAAGATTTCGTGTTGATTTGGGTACGATTATTTTTTGGGGTGAAAATGAAAATCTCATTGAAACATATACACTAAGGATATTAATGAGTATCCTGGGGAGCCTTTTGAACTCTGCCAACAACAAAAATACCAAATCTCAAGGGTGGTAAAGTTGACGATGTGTAACGCACAAAAAGCACAATTATATGATCCGTCATAACGACTTATCCAGAGAATGAAAAATGACACATTTCGTTGTTTGGTAAGACTGCAACACCACCGGAGAACCCAAGGAATGGTAAGAGTAACACACACTTCATTCATTGACAGAAAAACATTAAAATGATATCCCTCTCAATACAATAAAAATGACAAAATTTGTTCTAATGAATGACAAACTGGAAAAATAACTTAAAATGACAAAATGCTCAAACTGATTTAAAGACCCCAAAACGACTGCAATGGCAGATGCAGCATTCCATAGTTTCTTATCTTCTGCTCTTGTCTTGTTTTTTTCTTTGGTTTAGTTTTGTGCTATTTATAGTGTGATTCTGTGGTATTTGGTTGCAACAAATTAAAAATGAAAGTGAAAAGTGCCCAACCACTTTTATAAATTCAAATCAACTGTTTAACCCCAAATTGTTAAAACAAATCTCCAATATATTCCAGTGCATAGGAACATTCAGTTTACATAATATCTAAATATTAACAACTACTAATTGCTGTTATAAGATATGGAATTTTTTTGCGTCGGGGTGATTAATCAAATTATAGGTTTTGCCCTTCACCGACGTTTAAACACTGTATACTCAGTGTGTTACCTCCAGAGTGAAAGTTGGAAAATATCACTTGGGTGGGACTCAAACCCACGACCTCCTGCTTGCTAGTGCAGATGTCTTACCACTTGACCACCGAGCTAACGGGATCGGTTGGCTGGTTTGAATCTGATGTACATAGCAGCAGGTACCGCATAAACTATTATAAGATGGAATTTTTGCGTCGGGGTGATAAATCAAATTATAGGTTTTGCCCTTCACTGACGTTTAAACACTTTTTGTTTGTATACTCAGTGTGTTACCTAATTTGTTACTAATTACTGTGTCTAAAAGAGGTCCCCATTCCTTCCTCGATGACTGTACTGTGGAACAAAAACACTGAATGTGTTTCAACTTTCAAGCCAGAATAACTTGGCAGTGCAACAATGTCTCCCATCTTTTTTCTTAAGATTTTTGTAATTGGTATAAAAACCTATTTTCCTGTATAATACACCAAACTAGTAGTTACCTATAATGGCAAGGTCAAGTTCGTGAATAACTTTCACAAATTGCATCCTTTCCCAAAAAAACCAAAGACAGCTTTTCTTTTAAACAACTGTATTAAGAACTGACATATCGTTGCATGTCATGACACGACTAGGGCTGTGCATCAGAACCAGGTACCCAAGTACCCGACCGATATCAGGAACTGATTTCAGATTGTGGAATCCAGTACCTGTAATTAATGTATTACCTAGTAATAATGTACATATTACCTAGTATTTTTTTCAGCCAATGAAAAAGAAAGGTTTGAATACTCACCCCCAGACAAAACTTTCTGAGTAAATAATGATGACATCACTTAAATAACTAGAAATGTGTTTGTGGACAAACACTGAGCTGTTTCGACCGTTTTATTAATGACTGCCGTAGAAGGAGTTTCATCCAGGTCGAATGAACATGTACATGCGTATTCTATACAAAAAGTGTCTATCCTACGTCCCTGACTATGCATGAACATAAAATCTGTCAAAGTTAGCCGGAAATCGGCTAAAACGGTCACTGTGGACAGGATTTGACCTCAGCAACACGTGCGCTGCGCGCGGGCTGACTGACATACGATATGTACAACGTACGTGCATGTACATGTACATTGTGGACTGTGCATGTTTTAAAGCAGAGTTATTGTCAACCTGAAGTTTTAAGCGTGCGCAGGGCATGTCCGAGTTTGCTTATTGCCTCGAAGCTTTGAAATATTTTAGACCTACCCTTAAATAGACAATTAAAGTAAAAACTAATATAAAAACTGCCATGGTTGATTTTTCAGGATTTTTTTAAGGAAAAAGAGTCTTTCATTATAACTTCCGGTCTGATGACGTCATACACCTTAAACTTCGCACACGTCTTAAGTGGGTCAAGGTCATCATATACACCAATATTTAGGCGATTCCGACAAACTTCGCAACAGACATCTATTCAAAATACATTTCTGAAAATTTCAACCTGTCGCTAGAGGGCGCTCGAAGATTGCATGACGTCATCGGTAGATGATTTGAAGAATACTATCAGCCAAGAGACTAACACAGTTAAAAGCAAGTTCATATCTATTACCACTTTTAAATAATAAGCCACTTCTGGTTTTGGCCTTTTTCGACCGGAAGCAAGGGTCACGTGATTTTACGCACACTGAATGAAATAAAGACCTCAACCTACTCTACCACTTGCCGGCAACAGAATGCTGCGGACGCGTACGGTTGATTTCTTATGCATTTTTAAATATTAAAATTGTCACAATTTAATTGCCTATAAATAAACACCGGATGACGTCATCATGACGTCATCATTACACAATGTTGTTTGAATTAGGGTCATTGCTTGGACAAAGATTGGTGTAAATGAATTACTGGCAAAGTGTCGAAAATGCCCTCTGAAAATTGACATTTTTTTTTAAATTTCTGTGTACAAAGTCTATGGGAAAAATTAAATATTCAAAATTCTATAATAAATCACGTGATGACGTCAGCATGACGAAAAGTTTCAGCGCACATCTTCAGATGGTGGTCTAAGTGTGTGCCAGGTTTGAAGTCGATCGGATTTGAAAAAAAGCCAAAAGTGACTTGTAGAACGAAAACACGTGTTATCCTATGAGAAAAAAGTCTGAAAAACAAAAGAGAAACTAGAAATGTGTTTGTGGACAAACACTGAGCTGTTTCGACCGTTTTATTAACGACTGCCGTAAAGGAGTTTCATCCAGGTCGAATGAACATGTACATGCGTTTTCTATACAAAAAGTGTCTATCCTACGAAATTTTGCAAAAATTCTGTTTGCAACAGAAGATAGGGCTTTTCCACATTATGATTTGTTTTTATCAATAATACGTCCCTGACTATGCATGAACATAAAATCTGTCAAAGTTACCCGGAAATCGGCTAAAATGGTCACTGTGGACAGGATTTGACCTCAGCAACACGTGCGCTGAGCGCGGGCTGACTGACATAAGATATGTAAAACGTACGTGCATGTACATGTACAATGTGGACGTCCTGGATACTGTGCATATTTTAAAGCAGAGTTATTGTCAACCTGAAGTTTTAAGCGTGCGCAGGGCATGTACGAGTTAGCTTATTGCCTCGAAGCTTTGAAATATTTTAGACCTACCCTTAAATAGACAATTAAAGTAAAAACTAGTATAAAAACTGCCATGGTTGATTTTTCAGGAATTTTCTATGGAAAAAGGGTCTTTTTATTATAACTTCCGGTCTGATGACGTCATACACCTTAAACTCCGCACACGTATTAAGTGGGTCAAGGTCATCATATACACCAATATTTAGGCGATTCCGACAAACTTCGCCACAGACATCTATTCAAAATACATTTTTGAAAATTTTCAACCTGTCGCTAGAGGGCGCTCGAAGATTGCATGACGTCATCTGTAGATGATTTGAAGAATACTATCAGCCAAGAGACTAACACCGTTAAAAGCAAGTTCATATCTATTACCACTTTTAAATAATAAGCCACTTCCGGTTTTGGCCTTTTTCGACCGGAAGCAAGGGTCACGTGATTTTACGCACACTGAATGAAATAAAGACCTCAACCTACTCTACCACTTGCCGGCAACAGAATGCTGCGGACGCGTACGGTTGATTTCTTATGCATTTTTAAATATTAAAAGTGTCACAATTTAATTGCCTATAAATAAACACCGGATGACGTCATCATGACGTCATCATTACACAATGTTGTTTGAATTAGGGTCATTGCTTGGACAAAGATTGGTGTAAATGAATTACTGGCAAAGTGTCGAAAATGCCCTCTGAAAATTGACATTTTTTTAAAAAATTTTGTGTACAAAGTCTATGGGAAAAATTAAATATTCAAAAATCTATAATAAATCACGTGATGACGTCAGCATGACGAAAAGTTTCAGCACACATCTTCAGATGGTGGTCTAGGTGTGTGCCAGGTTTGAAGTCGATCGGATTTGAAAAAAAGGCAAAAGTGACTTGTAGAACGAAAACACGTGTTATCCTATGAGAAAAAAGTCTGAAAAATAAAAGAGAAAAAAAAAAATAACAGAAACAAGAGCTGTTTCGGTGTGTACACCGAAACAGCTAAAAAAGAAATAACAGAAACAAGAGCTGTTTCGGTGTGTACACCGAAACAGCTAAAAATATATAACATGGGACCAGTCAACCAACAGCCTATCAACATACATGTACCGTAATTTCCTGCGGATAAGACGCGTCTTATCTGACTTTCTAGACCACAAAAACATCGCTGCGCCTTATCTACAGGTGCGCCTTATCTGGTGTCGCTTGAGTTCAAAGTGACGGTCTTTGTGTGAAGAATTCTTTCAATGCCGCAATCAATAATGCGGTCAACCGAGGCTCAACTCTCCAGACATTGTGACCGTATTTTTATTCCAACAATGCCGCGATGTGTTGATCCCCCATGATCGTGCTTTCCTTCCAACAATGCCGCAATGCGTTGATCCCCCTTAGTGATCGTGCTTTCGTTCCAACAATGCCGTCATACAAACGTTTTTCTTTGTGGCCGTTTTTTCATTCCGAAAATGCTGCAATCAGAATTACTTAAACGTTTGGAAATCGCATTCACTCAAGTTCTATTGTGTGAACGTTGAGGGTGTTTATTGTACAGGATATCTTCGAAGTCTGCAAGCCTGAAGATCAAGATGAAAACAGTGCGAGTCGGTAAAAGCGGCTCAGGAAAGCGTACTTCCGGCCCGAGCGCCATGTTATGCATACAGAGACCGCGCGAACCTCAGTGCACGTGTGGCCGAACATTTTGTAGAAACACGCTGCGGTGTATCATCAAGTCCGAGCGGTAAAATCTCGTTAAAATATATAATTCAACGGACAAATACATACACAGAGAAGAGAGATCACGTTCTGAGAATTAATTTGCGGAAATTCTCTTTCTCCACCGATGTATGTTATTTTCTACGATCCAAATTCGTCCTGATACGCTACTGTAGTCATGCACGGAACATCATGGTCCGGTACCGTATGTAGGCCGTAGTCACTGGTTCCTGGCCCACATCATAGCTTCGATTCTGTAAGCATGCGATGAGAACCAACGAATACTGATGGCACTGCTGCCACACGGAATATCGTACAGCGGCATGGCTTCGACGACGTGCATCACAAATGCGTCAGAATTACAGGCCTTTTCGTCAAGATTTAGCGTGTCAAGATGAAATAATATCGTGTAAACGATTATGTTGTGCATGCAAATGGCATGTGTAATATTACTGTGCGTATCGGCGGCTGAAAATGTGATCGGCAATTTGTTTTCTGTGTACGGTGAGTAATTATACTGACACTGTGACAGCTCGGTTACTTCTCCCACGCGGTCTGGGTAAATTTTCCCGTGTCGAAAGTCCAAGTGCGGACAGTGGTCACATTTGACCATTTCTCATTTTACTATCGTCTCGGTAAAACCTTCCAAAAAAAAAGTCCAGTGCGGACACGGCTTAATTCATCCTCCAAATAGTGTGATCGTTCTAAGGCAACACAATGGCCCCTTTGTGGCGATGTACCGACACCGGGTGACGCCTGGTGTTCTTCTGTGTGCGGTCAAACATGCGTCTTATGCGGCGGTGCGCCTTATCTGTTGGCGTTTGAATTTTTTTTGGGTGATTTTAGGGACGTGCGTCTTATCCGCCGCGCGCCTTATCCGCAGGAAATTACGGTAAGCATGACAAGCCTTTCACATCTACTCTGCCATTGACTTATCACACAGTGACAAAAATATGGACTTCACATTCAGTGCCTTTCAACTACATGTATACACGATCCCATCTGACATTAACTTGTTTTTTTTTTCACCAATAATAATTCATCGCAGCAAAATATTTCTTTTAAACCTAGACACTGAGGTACTAGCCTACAAAAATAAGCAATAACTCTGTGTCTCTTAAATGTAGTTGCTATCTTTTAGCAATAGTGGCAGTTCTGTAATAGCTACTGGTAACATCATTGTCAAAGGTGGTACAAATATATATTCATTATGGTTATCAGATTCCACATCAAGATTCAAATGCACTATGTGATGTACTGCTGTATATTGCAGTGCCTGATGAAGCACCAACCTACATTCAGTCTAGCTCGTCCAGGCTCCTGCCTAGCTTCTGCTGTTTGACGGCATTGAGAGATTCTCGAAGTGCTTGGACCATCCGCCACACATCTTCAAACTTGGTATAGAGAGGAATTGGAGCAAAACGTATGACGTTGGGCTTGCGTTCATCACACTGTCAACACAAAAGCAAAACAAACTTTCAAAGGTGGTCTCTGCTATGGTCTTTTAACAGGTTGTTATAAGACTCTGGAACTCACAATGTAAAGCCTCACATCATGTGATTGTTATACTTAGTAAATGTACTGTACACACGTTTCTGTAACACTAAAAGAAGCGAAGAACACACAGCATGTGGACAACTTGCAATTACTTCCACGGTTCCTCAAACTGATCTCAAAGCCTCAAATCTTACTTAAACTGATCTCTGTCTAAACGCATGCAAGATTCATATATTTGATATATATAACTGTACACTGCAGTAACAGCCAATCCAGATGGACGTGATTTGATCAGTCCAATCAATGAGAACATACCAAGACTCCTCTCTTCAGTAGTTGAGTGAATATGTCATCTATGGCAGTGTTGAACATCAATGACAACTGGCATCCTCTCTCAGAAGGCTCACTGTACAAAATCATCACAGACTGCAGTTAGTGCAGGAAACACATATCATGCAGTGATTGAAACACTACCAAGTTGAAAGGCAAATCCTTATATTAACCCTAACTCCCTACTGTCTTTTACTAAGTACTTGACCAAGTCTGCCAAAAACCACCAATCACACTGCTAGTCAAACCAGGCCTGCAAGACCAAGTCCCCCAAAATCCACTAAAATGGGGGATAGATTTTGATGGAGTTGGGGAGGTAACGTTTAAGCACTACAAAGTTGAAAGACAAATCTTTACCTTGAATTTCTCAATTCGATTTTGAAATCAACCAAAGTACACGGGATACAAGTATGATGTGATGTGTCAAAAACAGACTCTTTTGGGCAGCTGTTCGAAAATAGTTTATTTGTAAATGTTAAAATACGCATCTTCCTCTCTGCAATGTGGCAATCTGCCTCCACACTATGCTCCATCACACACGTCAGACTCAATGCACTGTACAGTGCACACACTCTTGTTTTACTATACTCCCAAGGACCATGCTTTGTGTTTTCCTTTGTCCCAGTAACACACTCCCATAGACTAAGCACACAAACCTACCACAGAGGACCGTTTTGAACAAAAGACCCAACTCCCGAGGACTGAAAGGATCTGTTGTTCTCCCTTTGTGTGTCTGTCCTCAGGGGTTATGTAGAACAAGTACACACAACCTTATGGATGGATTGGCTCCTTGCATTGTTCTCCCTGTATCCCTCTTCTTTGGAATGTCCCTTCTGGGGAACCACTGTTCCTTTTGTGTGAGTACCCCATAAGCTAAGATAGCTCTCGTGAAACACATGAACTAACCTGGGAGTAATGACATGAATGTAGATATCTGTAGCTGCATCGTTCAGTGTCTTGCCATTACTCTCATTCTGTGGCAGTGAGTGTGGCTTGCTGAAGTATAACCTGACTAAATACTCCAGATACCCTGTCAGTAACAAAGACTTCTTCCGCAAGGCACTCATGGAAGTCTTTGCAAAAATCTAAGAGAAAAAAAAACAAAACCAAACAACTTGATATGAATTTCAAGAACAATTAATTAAACAGGCATGTAACTGAGAAGTCCCATAAACAGAGGAAATTCAAATCTTTCCATGCAAATATGTATAACTTGTACAAAAGATGGGCGGACAAACAGTAACGTGAGTTACCGTAACATGAGTTAAAATATATCCTCGTAGAAATTTTGTGACTGATTATTTAATAATTGTAATGGTAGCATATGGCTTGTACCCTAAACAGATTTTTCCATAAGTGCACAGTATGAGGAAACCTTGAAATGTAGGGTATTTAAATGTTTGCCATGTCCTTTTCTTCGAATGTGAGTTACCAATAAGAAACTTATTGCCAAACCAAATTCACTATCAATGCTTTGACTTTATAGGATAAGGCACCTATTGGAGTGTCATGGCCTAGCGGTTAAGAGCACCGGATGCATGTTCTGGCGTTTCAGAGGCAACAGTGACGTGGGTTTGAGCCCGGGCGCGGACACTTGTGCTCTTAAGCAAGGCACTTAACCATTATTGCTTCGTCCTTCAGATGGGACGTTAAGCCGTAGGTCCCATGTGTTGCATAAATGCACGTAAAAGAACCCAGTAAACACTTATCGCTAAGAGAAAGGGTTTGCCCCGGTTTTTTTGGCCTCCTGTATAAACTCCCACGTGGAGTATCTAGGAGAAGAACCAACCAAGAACCAAGAACCAAGAACAGAGTTGATGGAAGAACCCCTCCCAATGTAACTTGCGTTACCATGGAATAGCCTGCTTAAGCCGCCTCACCCACTACGCGTTGTCAAAACAACATGTATTGTTGAATTGGCAATGAACCGATGTATAGCAAACACATCAATATTTATCCCATTTTAGTACGTGGATGCCTCAAAGTACCGATACATTTCAGCAAATGACTCATTTTACTAGTGTTGAAGTCAAAACCATCACATGTCCACTCAAAAGTAACACAAAATTCCTTCATTGTTGATAGCTTCTGATTGGTCGAGACTCGATCACGTGGGGGTGTATTAATATGTGATATAAAGAAGGGCTTCAAGAACAAGCCAATAAATGGCCCCTGATGCATGAACCAGCATTGATCCAGCATCATGTAAGCCAAATAATTGGCCAATTTTACAACAGTCCTACGCTAGTTTGTAACAATACAGCAGTACACATGCGCTAAACCACCATCGCGTGAAGAGTTACGTGCGCATACGCAACGCAGTTGCTATGTGCAGGTGCGCGCGCGTATTAAAGGAAGTTTTCAAACGCCATGTTCATACTGCAGTACTTATGACATAAGTGTGGAGCGATCCGCCCTTGGACATATTTACTTTTAACTCTAAACTGAGCATCTTTGTAATTCTGGACACAAGAAATATGTAAACGAAATTTCAGCTTCAACCATCAGGTAAAAATATGAAAAAAATTGTTGTAATTTGTTTCGCTACGGCAGCAGAAGTTCATACCCTGGACCTCAGTGGTCATATGCAATAAAGATACCGTCCAGCGCAGCATGGGCCCGGCTAGGGTGGTATATGACAACGCATATTGTAGAGATAAGGTACTACGCATAAGCTACAATATGGCCACCGAATATGAACACAAAAAGTCAGGAAATATTGCCGAAAGAAAAGTCACAAAATTAGAGCATTTGAACTGTTTATTTCGTTAAAAAAGGTATTTATTAATGGGAATAACAGTGTGAGAACCCAGTTTTCACTGCGTGATAATGACCACGTTGGGGGTGACCGCTGTTAATTACCTCGCCTTCGTCTCGGTCCATTAACAGCGGCCATTCCCCAACCCGGTCATTATCACGCAGTGAAGACTGGGTCCTCACACTGTTATTCCCTAAATAACAAAGGAAGGGTTTTTGTTACAGTTCATTTGAATAGGGTGTGACTGGATGAGACTGGAGGATTTAAGATGGAATCGACTGCAACAAAGTCTATCATTTATGTTTGACCATGTTTTGTGAGGACATCTTACCTCCAGACTAGCTTTGACTGGTATGATAGCCATCAAGGAAGGATTACTAATCCTATATCCTGCTATCCCTGCTGACAAGTCCATTTCTGTCAGAATAAAAAGATGGATACAAACCAAACACAAAAAGAAATGGTCAAGACATATGTCACAATTTGAATTTAAAGTTCCGTTTATATTAAATTGCCAGACTTGTATTGTGTAAATTTTTCTTTTTTGTGTGTATATGATTACACGAGATTAGCGAGCCCAACCTGAATTTCCATATTGTGTAACTTGTTTGTGATTGTATTAAGGGGAGAGACCCAGCCTGAATTTTTAGATGTATTAGAAGTCCATGAAGTTGGAATCTGGGTTAATCTTATCATGACTTGACTCCAGTTGAACAACTTGGCATTACACTGTAAAAGCTGTTAATCCAATAAGCATTTAACAATGGTGGGATTTAACTGAGCAGTCCGTGCCAGTCAGTGGATTAACTTAGGCCCCCTTTACACAGGGCTGCAACTTTTGTACCACCTATGAGCGACCAAAAAATGGCCAGGACACTCAATGGTCGCTTTAATCCAGAAAATCCTGTTTTTATATAACTGCTCCAGCTATCCTTGTTCCTCCCTTGAACCACCAAAACTGCAATTTTCGGGTATTTTCATGTCGAGCTACGAGCGACATGTGCGTCCACTGAGCCACTTGCCTGCCTCCCCTGTGCAACCTACGGCAACCAACACCGAATGGATGCACAGCAGTCACCACAGTCATCGTTCCATGCACGCTATTGTTCGGCCAAAGGAGGCACAAGGGAGGCAGAAGCATATCGCCCAAATTGACGGTAACATTTGCAACAGAACGGATCTATTACGCGGCGACCATTGGCCGACCATTGTGCATCCATTCTGCAACCACGGCAATGCTTGTGCCTCCCTTCTGCCTCATTTGAGCCACCTTTGAGCAACCAACCTCCTCAGCGATCTTTGTGCGACTGTTTTGAACATGTTCAAAAATTTACGGCGACCATGGCGTCCATGGCGATGTCTGAACATCCTGTGTACCACCTTTGAAAGACCTAGGCAACCATTCGGCCTCCTTTGAGCCTCCAACAGCGACCTGGCCAGTTTTATGGTCGCACAAGGGAGGCCCAAAGGTCACAGCCCTGTGTAAAGGGGGTCTTAACATGGTCTCAGGTTTTGAAATACTTTTGCACTATCAATCTTGGGTATAAAATCCAGATTAGGGCGTTGGCTAGGCACTTGGAGGCAAGACCAGGACCAACATTTCGTCAGGGTATTTTGTGCCCGTGCGTACCCACATTGGGGAGTAGGTTCTTAGTGAACTGAGTTTGCAATTTGTTTGTGCCGTTGAGAAAGAGTCCCACAGAGTCAGTAGGCTGCGGCCATTTTCGTCACCGTCAATGAAATGTAGACCAATTTATTTGCCATAACCTGCAAGTACTATTTCTTTGCAGCTTTCAATTTAAAATTTAACACTGAAAATTTGTATTTGTATAACTGTTGTATAACGTTGGAAATGTGCATTTGCAGTAATGCATTGTTTGGGTTTGTGTGCATATTATGTACCTTGCATTTTATACTCTATAACTGAACTTGAACTGCTATGGATGGTGCATGTAATAATCTTGTGTAGTAGTTGCATTACTGGTGACAATTTGTACTTAATTTGAAAACCAGGGTTTTATGGTGTAACGTCTAGTGTGGCAAACTCCGCAGTGAGACAGACATCCATGGCGGGCCAAACTCAAGTCGACTATCGACCAGTAGGATCATCAGCCAGGTCCCACATGGGCAGAGGACGCTATGGACCAAGACGGTACTACCAGGGCAGGCACCGGTCCACCACAATCACACCCACGACATGACCACTTGGCATGGACAAACAAGGAACCCTTGATTTGGGCCCACCTTCGTTAATTGTTTTTGTAATGTATTAATTGATGTATTTATTTAGTTACTTCGTAGGGTGAAATTAAAGTGTATGTTAATATTTTGGTGATATTGTGAATTAAATTAATCTTGGAATTGTACACTGATCTGTGCTTCTTTCATTTTGTCTGAGTTGAGTCTTTTACCATAAAGTCTAATCAAAAGTACCATTCCTGGGTCCTTGTGTTTGAGGGGGATCTTGTAACAACATACATGCAAAACTATTTCATTGTTCTGTGTCCCAGTTGCCTTGCACATGGCTTTCAAACCTTAGCCTTACTCTGGCTACAGCTTCAGTGTTTTTAGGCCCCTGATTTGGGGGACTCTAGCTTTTATTTTCTACTTCAGGAACATCAAATCCTGTAACATTAGGCCAAACTTAGGGCCGTGACACACGAGACAATTCACAGGCAGCTTTGTTCCGGGCAATCTCCAAGAAGAAGAAGAAGAAAGGAAAATTTTAATTCCATGTAATGTTATTAGGAATTTGCATAAACTGTTGGAAAAACGTCCTTTGTTCATCATCGGGGTTCCTTTAGCTTGTAGTCTATTGTGTTGCCTCCAAGTTGCCTGTGAAAATTGCCTCTTGTGTCTTGGCCCTAATTGAAGTATTTCTGACTTACTGTTATCCATGTTGAATCGTGTGGACATCTGATGGCCCCACCAACCAGCCAGTCTATAACAAATTATAATCAACAAACAGAAAATAGCAAAATCGCAAATCTTGACTTTCAAAGGCAGAATATATTTTTCTAGATACCGTAGTCATTTCAGGGGAAGAATGTTGCAACCTGACGCTGCTTTTTTCTTCATATATCATCTCAATGAAAGTCAGTCTTTGCAAAAATGATGATAAGACATGAATCTGGGACTGAGAAACATTTCAAATTTGATAGGAAATCTCCATAGACGTCGTAAACAACCGCAGAAGTAACGTCAGGTTGCCCGAAATAGCATCAGGTAGTAACATTCTTTCTCATTTCAGTTTACTAGCAGTACGACATGCCGCACGGGGGATTAGTACATGTATTACATGCATCTAGCGCTTACCTTGGGTGGTTATTGACGGCATGCATCTCGTGAAGGAAGGCCCCTGCTATGGCACCAGCACCAGAATTCAGATACTGTACAGTCAATAAACACAATGCAATCAATAACAATGACACTGGATAATAAAACAAAAAGATACACAGGTGACATGTGATCCATCCACACAAATTGACCTATCGCCATTTGCGAGTAAGCCACACCCCTTAGACAACCATATGGAGTTTTTGTACATTAAGTTTTGTTTGTCTCAGATTTTGCCCGTTCCGCGTCCATTTGTATATATCATTTAATTGGACAATATTTCACAAGCTGCATTGACACTATTCTAACGCGATTCTACCGCGATAGGTCAATTACGGATTTGAAAAAGGTACATGGTCAGACTTCAAATGATATCAAACTCAATACATTCCTACATCTACATGTATGTATTTGGGTACATTTATTAAGCACACATATCTACCATTATTGGTACTCAAGGCTAAACACCACTATAACCCCTGTTCGTTGGGCCAATACAATCTCAGCTCCCTGCAGTATACAGCTCGATGCTGCCATTTCGGCGTAATGCAGCTAAAATCAATCACAATAACCACCTCTGCCCTCACAGGTACCCACTGACTCCTGGGTGGGGAGAAGCAACGAGTGACAAAGTGCCTTGCCCAAGGGCACACGCACCATGACCCCAGGCTGGACTCGAACCCACAACCTGCAGAATTACCTGCAGACCACGAGTGCAACTACAGGCTAGTTTGGAAACATTCTTAATGTTTCAAAACTGCAGGACAATACTAAACTCTTCGTTTGTGAATGTCTTCTACGTGATTGTTTCAGCTTTACACGAAGTAGCGTGAGTTCTTAAACATTGAAATTAAAGTGTTTCCAGCTGTTCCTGAGTTTGTACATTCATTGTCATTAACTGCGAATATCGTAACAGGCAGAACTCCCAGCAGAATACGCCAAGCATTCTAAGTTTTCAGAAACTCCCTGACAGAAGGAAAGCCTAGATGTAGGGTCTCATCTTACCTTGTATGTACACCATGCAGCAAAGTCTACATTCCAATCATGTAGCTGCATCTCTATATTACCCACAGCGTGAGCCAAGTCAAAGCCAACAAGGCATCCCTGCAAAGAATACACATCAAATCACTGTTTGTACAAAATACTGAAAAACTTTAAAGTTTTGTACACAGTGTATATATACTCCGCTCTTTATTTAAAGCTATAGTCCATCATTTGCAACTATCCAAAAAGTAACTGACGTAATTATTGTTGACAAACATACTTGGTTGAAAGATAGTAAGGGGACTAAACTCTCTCTGGCAAGCTGTCATTTTGAAGAAATCAATGAAAGAACGGTGCGTCTTAAGACGCACTGTTGGAAATTTCCGTTAGTAGTTCGGTTTTTTTTTATTCGGCGAAGCACGCTGAATTCAGGCCCAATTCAAAACATGATTCAGCAACTTTTGATTTAAAATCGAGATCCTAGAATGCTGTTTATCTCAAAATATACAGCTGAAGCTGAGCTGAAACTTCATCAGGTTAGTTGTTCAGCACCCTTCTTTAGATGGTTAACACTTTTGTTGCTTCAAACGAACAAAATGCACAAATTACAAATGATGGACTATACCTTTAAAGATGGTGCAAATTTCAGAAACAACTTTTTTTTGTGAGGCATTAATTTTGAACACTACACGACAACATGCATGTATGTAAATGTATCTCTGTATCTTGCACACGGCCACTACTTTTCGCGTTGTATGAAATACGAAAAACGTGATAAAAATCTGTTTCACGAAGTGACGAGTATCTTGGGAACTGAATTTCTCAAAAAGTAAGCAACTCAGATGCACACTGATTGCATACAACACAGAATAATCTATAATTAACTGGCAAAAAAACTGAAACAATACAAGGAGTATATGGTGAGCTTACAAAATAATGACCATCTTTAAATCGTTTCTCTCAAAACACAAAACAAATGTGATACGTCGGTTCGTGGATTTTACAGGAATCAGACAAAACAGTTGATGCACAGCTCATCCTAGGAAGATTTGTTCATCAGCTTGTGATGATAAATGATGTATTACAAATATGACTACTGACCTTTCTATGTCCAGCCTCAGTAATAGCCTTCATATCAAAGACTTGCCCTGTGTAGTACTGAATCCCTGGTAGCAAGATGACTGCAATGCTGTCACCTTCACGATCTATCAAATCTAAGACGTCAGACATCCGTAGACAATGCTCCCCCTACAACAGGAAACAAGGACTGCATCCTAACCCATTACAACTACCTCCAGGTCTAACTAGCCTTCTTGCACTTAAAGGGAATAAACAACATTTGCTTCTGCTGTAATTTTCAGAAATGGATGGATTGTGGGGGGGGGTATTATTTCATAGCAAATATTGGTACACTGATGTTTGAAATTTTGTGTTTGTTGACGCTGGAAACACCAAAAAAAAAACAATCATGTTCTTGTAGTCTGGCTCCCTGACCCCACATAAGATGAAAGAGAGAATTTATAGACGTCAGGGAATTGTATGGTAAGGGAATCAGTCTAGCCGGCTTGTACCCATAAACCAGTGTGTAATCGATTCCTAAGAATATAAAGAAAACATTACAGAACTGAGCCCAATGCATTTTCTCGAACCTCAGTTTCTGAGGTTCAAGCCTTATGAAGCATGTAGTGCCTGCAGCGGATTACCTGATGTTTTAGCATGTTTAGACTGATAAGAGCCTACCTGTGGTCAGCTGTAACTGATCCACTAGCTAAGAGCAGTGACTTGCAGGTCGTGGTCAGTGTAGGTGTTACCGGATGCCAGTGTCCGACCATCCATATGATGCTATTATGTAATCACTTCTGCACTACATGTAGGATAGCATGTACATTGTGTATGTACAATGAAGCTGTGTGATTCAGGTGGCTGAAGCATAGAGCAAGGAACAATTTTACTTGGAGCATTCTTTGATGCTTGGAGCATGCTTGGAGCATGCTTGGAGCATGCTTGGAGCATGCTTGGAGCATGCTTGGAGCATGCTTGGAGCATGCTTGGAGCATGCTTGGAGCATGCTTGGAGCATGCTTGGAGCATGCTTGGAGCATGCTTGGAGCATGCTTGGAGCAAGGATAGCGATCATGGTTAGCATTGGTTAGGAAATATAATCAAGATCGAGACGACTTTGACGTGAAATTATATGAACTTTGGGATTATTTTTCGCGTGCTTGTCTGAACACTTTAACTGGCCAACCAAATGCTATTAATGGGCGAGTAAAAAAAAAAGCGGAGGCAAACCCCCAAAATTAAAGTTTATATTTAAAACAATATAGTACCTAAATAATAATGACTGGAAAGCCAATTTCATAAGCTATTGTTAGAAGAAAAAATACTGAAATTGCTCAATCCGTTCAGAGAATATCAACATTTTAACGCAATGACCCTAAAACCTGTTTCGTCACACACACAAAAAGACAATTTATTGTGTATTCTGACTGTTTGGAACAACAAAGAAATTGACTCAGAATACTTGTTCCAACAACTGCCAACAACTGTAGTATACAATGTCTTTATTTACAACCCTGGTTAGGCAAACAATACGATTTATAAAATCTTTTTTTCTTGTTTTTAAGACTGGCCTTTAAGGGGCTTTGTCTCGGAATATGTTTAACTTTTAAACTGGGGGGAGGGGAGTTAAAATGAGCTTTATATTGGACAATAAAATAACAGCATGTGGGATTGATGCATAATGTTAAGCAACTATTGCAAATATTGTAAAACTATTTCAACTACATGTACAGTGTGAAACAACATCTCTAACAGGCTTTACTGTTAGGCTTTACTATAAGGTGAATTAAATTAACACAGGACGCGGCGGAGCATAAACTTTCTCTGTACAAAGGGGCACATCTGGTATAAGAAATATCAAGAGGAGGTATTTTCAAAATCTTCAGGCAGTGCAGAATAGCTATAACATACACGTATAGCAGGGTTCACCGTGACACATCCCCAACCGTAAAAGGAGAGGGACAGGCTTTTATTGAAACAAGTCATGCTTTGCGCCAATTCCAGTGTAGTTTCGTTAATTAATAAAAAAGCTATTCATGTTTTACCTCTGCAAGTTTTTTCTCATAAAATCTCAGCAGACCGATAAATCCTTGCCATAAAAAAGCTATTGATGTTTTACCCGCTGCATTTTTTTCCTCATAAAATCTCAGTAGACCGATAAATCCTTGCCTAGCCCCAAACTTGCTATCTACCGAGCATAAACATAAAGATGCATTTGGTCTGTTAGTCTTTTACATGTATATTTGCCATTCCCTGTAACAAACAAATAACACTGCAAGTGCAAATATATCGAGAGCTACATTGTTTGGTGAGATAGAACTAAAGCGGCCCCTGGCCCTGTTGCCCCACGCCGTAATAAAACAAACATACACGAAGGAATTTACTAGTAAGAAAGCAGCCTTGCAACAATAATATTTACATGCGATGTCATGCATTATGATACAATTCTTTTTCCAGAATGAAATGGAACCAAAAATGGAGATAAAAATACAGCGTTCTCCACTTTTCAGTACAGTTAAACATTTTAAGAGCAACAGTATATTCTAAACAAAATAATGAAATAAATTGTCCTTATAATCTCAAAAAACTTTTGCTAAAATGAAAGTGGACAGGAATCACCCCCAGATTGCACCACAGAGCATCTATATTCCAAATTAAGCCACGACGTAAGGGCTTTGCGCTCCGCTTTCGCATTAATTTTGTCCGTCCTTTATTCCAGCACCCCATGGCAAACATTTGTTCCAGCGGCAGTGCAAGTTTGTCACAACTTTAATCATGCAAGGTCTGAACTGATTGCTTGATGTATCATGCTTTACCTAGATTGGGTATACTAGACCCACGCGTGTACAACTTTTTCATTTTTGTACAGTATTTGTATTTCACACTTTTAATGTTCATTGGCATATCAGTACCTCAATAAATCACATTATAGGAAGTTGTCAATAAATGCATTGAGTGTGTGATTCAGTGCAAAATACAAGAGAATCTACGGCAGCAGCTGAAATGAACTTTTCGTGTATTTTCTTTTTTTTTAATGTTTCTTATCAATTTTGTTGTATCCATTTGTTTAACCCTTACCCTACTTGACCCTCCAACGCATGCCAATATGTGCCTCAAGAAAATCTCCTATGTTTTTTACATGGCCCTCCAATATCTGCCATGTCATTTCAAGGGTAACTGGACAGGCACTCCAATACATGCCACAGAGAACAATGAGAGTCCTCTGATAACAAAGTGAGTGCCCCCAGCTGGTCAGTATCAGGCACCCTCCAGGGCCTCCAACTCCTGCCAATTGGAGCCTTCACTGTCAAGATAGTTTATCTGCCAATATACTGCAGCTGGAGGGCATTGGCATAACCAACTGACATGCAGTAAACTACCCTCAGAGAGTAAGGGTTAAAGGAAACGTGACAATGATACATCAAATCCAGTCGTCAGTTGTGTACGAAGTTTATAACGCAGAGCTAGCATGCTGTTGAACCTTCAAGTTGAGATAAACATCTAAATAATTGCTTCACACGGACATAATGCTGACCACGGGGAAAAGGGTCTGTGTGCAGCGTATTGTGTGTTGCGTAACTAATAATAACCACTCCTGAGTGGCAATAATGTCGGTTAGTCCTGGGCTCCACCCAGTGTAACGGATACCTACTTTATCTCAAATAAGAGCACAGAGGCGCTACATGTAATTACCAAAAAAATTGCTTTAGATTGGGCTCGGCTCTGTAATGATGCGTACTAACTAAATTGGGAGCAATTTTGAAAAAAATATATCAATTTTTCCCAACACTGGTCGGCCGACCTGTGTTGGAAATTGATGTTTGCAATTGTTGTATATTCCCTTTAAGAAAGCAATTGTCACAACATTATGATATCCAGAAGATGAATAAAAGAGTTTTTTATGTTTTTTCTCTTTTTTGAGGAGGGGGGGGGGTGTTTTTGTGAATACACTGTTTTTTTTCAAAGCCTATTTTTCAAAACAAAAACAGACAACATGAAATAAGCAGACATATGCAACAAAATACCCTAGAGAGGTCCATAATATACATTCTAATAAAAACGAAAGCTTTGAATGGCATGCCATTTCCTATAAAAAAAACCCAGTCATTGACAGACTATGTCTTTGCAGAGGTTTAGACAAAGCTCCTCATTACAGTTCCAATTATTGTTATATACAGTAACCGACATACAGATCCTTGTCATTTGATTGGTGGAACTCACATCACGTGACATTCGTTATTGCTCCCATTCACGCCGCGGCTCAAAAAGTACTATCCGCCCATGGGGAATGGGAAATACTATTGAACAGTTAGTATCATTCTTGTTCCATTACGTGGTATTTGTGTGCAAATGCATGCTGGTGTGCGCGTTCAGCATTGCGCGTAGGGTGTATTGTTCCAAAGAGCCAGCGCTACAGCGTTGGGTTCAAGCATTTTCGTGAAGGGGTGGTTTGGAAGAGAGAAATACATTTTCCTCCAGTTTTGTATTGAAATAAAAGTTCATATATATCAAATGACAAGGATCTATATGTCAGTTATATAAAACAAATATTGAGTGGCTTTAAATTGTGAGTTGGGAGGAATATTATCGCTCGGTAAAATCTGGACGTTTCCAGTTCACTCGGCTTTGCCTCGTGAAATGGAAAAGTCCAGATTTAACCTTGCGATAATACATGTATTCCTCCCATTCCATGCTGAGCCACTCAATATTTGTATACCAACACTAAGCCTGTTCGATATCCATTTATTTTTAAATCGGCATATCGTGAAAAAATATCGGATATCGCGATATTATCGTGATGACATAATTTTTCCATTCATGGAACAATGGAATAACAAAAAAAACACAAAAAAAAAAACCACGACCGAAGTCACGATCCAGTGCCGCGAAAAAAAAACAATATGTCCTGAACAAAATCGTCAATTTTATTTGACTAGAGTCTCATTTACTTTGCCAATTTAAGTAGAAAACAAATTCCACATTCAAATATCGAAAAAAAATTACCTTGAAATGTTGGATACAAATGTGCAAATAGAAATCCTATCTCTAGGAAAGAACGAAGCACTAGCACGCAATGCATGCCGCATTGATCCCCACGTGCACTCACAGTAAGACCGTGTACAGCCCACACCATTTGCAGCAAGGGTGTGCTTCATTGAAAACAATTTACCAGTATTTCCACCTTTTCAGAATTACAAATAATATTTTTTTTAATGGAGTCCGAAATATTTCCTGGTTCAGAAAAAGTTCTTCATCGTTACAAACTAACAAAATATTTTTTTTTCTAAAGATTTTTTTCGAAAAACGATGTTAACTCCGATGTTTCTTCCCCCAAACGACATCCGCAATACGCTATGGCGTTTTGGACTATACTTTTCTAAAAACATGAGAAGAAAATCAAAAATATAAATATATGAAATTCGGACTTTATTTCCCTTTTTAAAAAAATCCTCCCAAGCCTCAGGTTAGAAAATGAAAAAAAAAAAAAATTCATGTGCAATACCGTGAATCGAACCTGCAACCTCGCGATGTAAAACACAAAATTTTTATTGACTGAGCTGTCGCACTGCTCGCCTCAATTAAGGGAAACTAATAAATATTTGGTGCGCACGTATCATAAAAGTATCGTAGAGGGCGTTTAACGTGCGTATGCGGATGTCGTTTTGGCTGGAAAAAGAAAATTTGCGGTCCCGGTGTGTCTCCTCTGGCCGCGCACCGAAACGAAACATTCACTTCTCAACGTCATCATCTACAATTCAAGTATTTGCGGTGTTTTGTCTGTCTGTACAACTTCACATTTCCGTCAAAATAAAACAGGCACCGTATTTTCTTTGCGAAATGTCAGAGACTTTGTTTCCCTTCGGTTAACTACGCACGTGATTACGATTTCGGCACTTGGTATGTGGGGTGAAATTGTTGTCTGTACTGCCACGTGGAAGACGCAAAATCCAATACACGTGACGTTTAATAGTCAGTTCGTTCCGCCCCTGAATAGGTAAGACCTCGCGGTACAATGCGGTAACAGTGAATTTGTGGTTTGCGGTTTTTCATGGGAGCGCTTTAGCGACAGTTTTAAAACTCAAGGGGTTGACTATATGGTTACATAAGCGATACTACAAAAGAATATCGCGATATTTTTCGGCATATCGAATTCCACGATGTGCCGATTTTTTTTATGAGATCGATACGATTTCCGATATGAAAATCAAATCAAAATATCGTGAAATATCGTCATACCGAACAGGCTTAACCAACACATTAAGCAATGCATGCCTATTTATAGATCCACTCCATCAATGGTTGCCTTACCTCTCTAGGCTTTGCAAGTACCAGGCTGGTCTTGGGATCGTAACCATGCAAACTTATCTGAGATTCAGCAACATACTGTACAAAATAATAATAAACGGCAAATTAGGAAAATCTAATTTTACAATAAATAAAGTACATATAAAATAACATTCATATCAATTGATATTTATATTAACCCATCATAACAAAAAGTTCACAGAAAACGTGTATACAGTCATTTCTAGTATTTACAAAGTACTTTCACTTTGTTTAATTCTGTATAACATTTCATTTCCAGTAGACCTCTTGATATTATGAAACGCATGAAACGCATATGAGTAATTCAAATGGATAACTTGGGCTTCAAATTTCAAATTTCATGAATCTCAATAAATGTCCATAATGAATCAACATGTAATAAAAATATTGACTCTTCATCTACAACACTTTATTTAAAATGATACATTGAGAAACATTCAATGTTACATCATTTTCAAAACATCAAGGTTTCTCTTAGGGTTCTTGTGTCACTTTGCTCGCCATTGTCCAAAACTAATAACGCACTATCATTTGTAAGCCAGACTCCGTGATCCCTAGGAGAAGTGCACGATTGTCCAATAGCAAGCCCTCTACACACCCCCTACATCAGCGTATTGACACATCAAATGTATAGGTTTGATGCTATTAAGCAACATTTAGACCCATTTGTAATGGATTGTAACACACCTTCTGAAGAAAGTGACCCACCCATGACGCACTCAGTCAACTGTCTGACACACCAAATTGTGACGACATACCCCCTGCTTCACAGCTGTAAAGGACATGTGGAGTGTCATGGCCTAGCGGTTAAGAGCACCGGACTCATGCTCTGGCGTTTCAGAGGCAACAGTGGCGTGGGTTCGAGCCCGGGTCTGGACACTTGTGCCCTTAAGCAATGCACTTGACCATTTTTGCTTCGTTCTTCAGATGGGACGTTAAGCCGGAGGTCCCGTGTGTTGTATAAGGCTTAACAAACATAAAAGAACCCAGTAAAACTTATCGCTAAGAGAAAGGGTTTGCCCCGGTGTTCTGGCCTCCTAGTTATACTCCCTTGTGGAAGTCCTTAGGAGAAGAACCAACTACGTACCAAGTACCAAGCACCTACAATGCAAGATGCCAAGGGGGTCACAGATACATCTTACCATTAACAGGTGCTAATCAGATGATACAATCACAGTCATTGTTTTGCACTTCTGCTATTTTATAATCATTGTACATGGCCTGCGCAAGAGCAAAATAAGGCTGGTCTTTTCACAGTACCTATGAAATAGCTCACATGCATCAAGTCTTGTTCATGCCTTTGTTCAAAACGTAAGACTATTTCTACACAGTTTAATAAGCTGTCAGATCTTGACCATCCACTAGCATGACCAAAGACAACCTGGGAATCTCCTACAGACTGATATTGTGAACCAATGAATTGTGTGCACATATATCACTTACATGATCAGATGGGAAAGCATGTTCTTCAATGAGGATTTTATGTCGTTCCTTGGTTGGTCGGTAGAAGGAGACCTGCGGTTCAATAATACACAGAGCTCTGTTAAACTTAACAAAACACAACAAGGTTTGCGTGCAACTTGTGGATTTAAACCCAAAGATCTACATGTACATCTACATGCAGCAATCCTTATAGGGTATTCATAAATACCTAAGACATGGCCAGTGTTTAAATGGTTGATAAAGACCGGCTGGCTCAACTTAAGCACTATTCAGACTCCTCAAATTTGGACTCCTATGAAATCCAGTGCCTTTGACCGTTTTATTGGTTGAACGTTCACAATCCTCACGTAGGCATGCTGAATACTACAAGTGACACAGTATTTCATAGTCCTAAATTCACACAACACCAGCACAGCTGCGTTCTGCGCCACATCGTGCCAATCTCCATATAGGGAGTTGTTTACCACTTTTTGCAAGAGGGACATTCCTAAAGCTAAAGGGATGTTTCGAAAAACTTGAAGTAAACTTGTTGAACAAAATCGTTACTAAATAAGTTTTCACTTTTGGGACCGAAAAATGTAATTTTTTTTACCGAAAAGGTACACGCTTGGCCGGTATTAAACACTGTTTAAGACTGGTTGGAGTCTGGATGCTGATAATTACCATCCAGACTCCTACCAGTCTTAAACATTGTGTTTAAAACCACCCAAGCACATGTTTACTCCCTTATTAGTGAGGTACATTAGTAACAAAAATGCTAAGGATCGTTACACAGTGGACAAAAGCACCATTTTTTCACCAAAGCATCTCCATGGTATACCTTTTCGAAAAAAAGATGGACGCAAAAAATTGGATGATGGAAAGGGCATGTATGACGTCATTATGACGTCATCAGCTAATTATTACATGAACAAATATAAATTAATAATAATCCTCAGAACTGCAAGCATCTCAACAACAAATTTGGTATCAAATTAAAGGGGACAACAAGATCTTTCATTTGAGTGGTATGTCATTGGGATGGAATATAGTTCAGGGTGATTTTGTTGGTCAAAAAAACCTTTTTTGGTCAAAAGACCTGTTTTTCGGCTAAAATCATGGATTTTGGGTAGTCACTTTGACACCTGGTTTTAACATGCAAACAGTATGTGGTATTGTGAGATGTTGTTTTTAAGTCAGAGAGAAAGGCTCAAATTCTATGCCAAAAGATTTTTTGTAATTGATTATTAGTATCTTAAATGTTTAAACTTGTTCCAAAGATAAGCGGAAAAGTGAGGTACCTTAGTGATAAAATCGTGACACGGGTGGACAAAAGCACCATTTTCACACCAAAGCATCTCCATTATTTAACTTTTCGAAAACAAGGTAGGATACAAAAATTGGATGATGGGAAGGGCCATTTATTACATCATTATGACGTCATCGGCTAATTATTACACACTTATACATTAAAATTGAGATATTAGTTAGGAATAAGCCATGGATCGTTTTTTTTTTTACATTTAATATACGTTTCTGAGATCAAGGAAAGCAGTGCAATTACCAATTTTGTTCTTAGTTCTTTAAAAGATTTAAATACAAATAGTTTGATAAAATGAGGGATGTTTTCTAATTTAATGTATTATATTAAACATGTATGTACATGTACATTTGACTCTCGCTCCTATCCCCTGTTGTGATCAATGATTCGTTAAAATGCAATGTCTTACGTCATGATTATCTCATAAATGATTACCTCAGGAATGATGCCACGAGGCATTATTTTCCACAAAAGTTTCTACTGTCCCTTCGGCTCCGTATTCTACATCAACTGGCAATGCATTTATTGCCCTAAACCCTTCAACATTAGCCAGGAATTGAGCATATACTTCTCCGGCGTTACAATTTAAACCTTTCTGTGGACAACGTAGTTTTTCTGGTGTAGTTTGCATGCAGATAATGCAAGCAGTCCAATCCATGATGACTGTCCTGAAATACGATAGTAACAGTTTACATAAGCAATAAAAAGGTAGAATGTTCAAACCAATTATACGTTCGAATGTTGCAAAATAATACGTTTTGTGGAAGTTTGTAAACTTGCAAAGGTATATTTTATGCAAGATGAATTATATCTACAATTTCTGCAAAGACTTATGTTCATTTTCACAAAAATCTCTAATAATTAATAAACAAGACTACAGATGAAGCTTATTTAAAGATTATTTATTTGCACGATCTCAGTCGCAATCCAGCTTTGTGGAAACAAGAAAGGATAAACTACTCACACAGTGGACCTTCAGAGATGCTCTGCCCGTGTCACACAGAAGATGATGTCTGATGGATACTTTAATAGGATAGACGGTCCATCAACGACAAGGATGGTGTATTTATTCGAGAAACACACTTGTGCTTGTGCATCATGGATAATTGTTTGTCTTTTTCACGTCCCAAACTAAAAACCTTTACAAACTGCAGGACATGACTTGCTGCACTGGTATTGTGTTTGTAATGGTTACAGCCCGATAGTACGAAGGTTCTCTAGTCCGAAGGGTCATTAGTCCAAAGGTTCGTTAGTCCGAAGGTTCAATAGTCCAAAGGTTCGTTAGTCCGAAGGTTCAATAGTCCGAAGGTTCGATAATCCGAAGGTTCGATGGTCCGAAGGTCCCATTAGTCCGAACATAGAATACGGTTAATTAATCCGAAGGTTCGATAGTCCGAATAGACGATACCGTTCGATAGTCCGAATTGAGAAAAAGGTTCGATAGTCCGAATTGAGAATAAGGTTCGATTGTCCGAATGGGCAATACGGTTCGTCAGTATGACTCTTCGGACTATCGGACCTTACTGTTGATTCGGACTATCGGACCTTACTGTCGATTCGGACCTTACTGTCGATTCGGACCATCGGACCATCATAGAGTCTTTTCGGACTATCGAACCTTATTGTCAATTCGGACTATCGAACCTTCGGACTATTGAATCTTATTTTCAAGCCCGCTGGAACAAAGTTTTGCCAGGGGGTGCTGGAATTTCTGAAGGACGGACAAAATTAATGCGAACGCGGAGCACAAAGCCCTTACGGCGTGGCTTAAAGGGCCCCTAAAAGCTTTGGAATATGGATGCTCTGTGGTGCAATATGAGGCGATTCCTGGCCACTTTCATATGACTTTTTTAGCAAAGGGTTTTTTGAGATTATAAAGAAAATTTATTTTACTTTTTTGTTTAGAATATACTGTTGCTCTTATGACGTTTCTACTGTACTGAAAAGTCGAAAACCCTGTATTTTTTATCTCCATTCTTTGTTCCATTTAATTCTGGACAAAGAATTGTATCATTATGCATGACATCGCACGTAAATATTATTGTTGCTAGGCTGCTTTCTTACATTTAGTAAATTCCGTCATGTATGTTTTTTTTCCCCGAGCCCTTACGGTGTGAGGCCACAGGGCCAGGGGCCTGCTTTAAGGCCCCTGAAAATGTTGGATTCTGGATGCACTGTGATGAAATATACTGAAGTATATACTTAAACTTATAAAACCCGAAAAGGTGTTTTTTGGTTCAAGTTAAAACAAAATGGTTCCACTGGAAGCGGGTGAATTTCTGTTCATAAAAATATTCACATAGGCCTAAACGATGTAGCTCTTGATATATTTGCAGTGTTATTTGTTTGTTACAGGGAATGGCAAATATAAAAGACTAACAGACCAAATGCATCTTTATGTTTATGATCGGTAGGTGGCAAGTTTGCGGCTAGGCAAGGATTTATCGGTCTACTGAGTTTTTATGAGGAAAAACTTGCAAAGGGTAACACATGAATAGCTTTTTTATTAAAACGAAACTACACTGGAATTAGTTTCAATGGAAGCCCGTCCCACTCCTATTAGGTTGGGATGTGTGTGAACCTGGATATTTGTTAATGTTGAGTACAGAATGCTAGCAACGTCAATGAAACTTTTAAATGAAAAGAAAAACCTTCAGGGGAAAGGTATGAACTTTGCCCCTATTGAAAGAAAAACATCGTGGCAAGCATAATCAACTGTGCCACCATTGTCATGGAAAAGGTTATTTTTTCGGGTCAAAGCTTCCATAATGGCGGAAATATCATAGACATGTCATGATTTTAGATACATTGAGAGAAATATCGATTCTGCACTGCCTGAAAATTTAGAAAATACCTCCTCCTGATATTTTACAGTGTTACTTTGTGCTAGACGTTCGAAGCGCAAGCTAGCTAGCAACGTCAATGAAATTTTTAAATGAAAAGAAAAACCTTCAGGGGAAAGGTATGAACTTTGCCCCTATTGAAAGATCGAATGAAAAAAAATCGTGACAAGCATAATCAACTTTGCCACCATTGTCATGGAAAAGGTTATTTTTTTCGGGTCAAAGCTTCCATAATGGCGGAAATATCATAGACATGTCATGATTTTAGATACATTGAGAAAAATATCGATTCTGCACTGCCTGAAAATTTAGAAAATACCTCCTCCTGATATTTTACAGTGTTACTTTGTGCTAGACGTTCGAAGCGCCGCGCTAAGCCGCGGCAAAACTAGAAACGAACAAAACGAGGGAGATATTTTTAGAGCAAGCATAATGTATAGCGCAGCGGCGCAATTTCAACGTCGTAGAACACTGCTGGCTGGAACACATTTTTGCCCGGGAGTAGGGGGTGCTGAAGCATATTTCAGCACCCCAATCCAAAAAGTTGGGGGTGCTGCAGCACCCACAGCACCCCCCGTTCCCGCGGGCTTGTTATTTTCGTTTCGGACTGTTGAACCTTCGGACTGATTAACCTTATTCTAAATTCGGACTATCGAACCTTCGGATAAATAAACCTTCAGACTGATGAACCTTCGGATTAATGAACCTTCGGACTATTGCATCAAATGTTCGGATTAACGAACCTTATTTCATTTTCGGACAAACGAACCCCCCTTATGGAAATTTGGTGCATTTGAACTATCGAACCTTCGGACTAAAGAACCTTCGGACTATTGGACCTTCGGACTATCGAGCCCCCGTTTGTAATACATTGTTAAAAGACGTATCATCACCATTTCCGGCCACTCTGTTAATCTATTTCAGGTTACCACGTTCCTTTCTGTCTGGCTCCTAACCCATACCCGTAATATACAACACATATAAGAATGTTACGTCTTCCAGCTATAGTAAATGGTCAAAACAAATGGATGTGGTAAAGACCAAATTCAAGGAGCCGCACAATGTCACACAATTTATTTTCTGCGTGACAAATACCGTCATTGTAGCACTTTTGTCCATAATCAAAAATGCTTAGATTTTTCAAGAAAATTTGAAAATAGTGACGTCACTGCAACAGCAAATCAGCTTATTGTTACTTTTAAGTAACACTAAGCTGATTTGCTGTTGCAGTGACGTCACTATTTTCAAATGCCACTGATTATATCACTCTTCAATTCCCTGACCCTCAAAATGTCAATTTAATTACTTGGAATCTCATCACAACGCTTCACGACCTTATTTTCTACAATTAATTACTGTACGAACTTGGTAGTATATTGTGACGTCATTATTACGTCATAAAGTACCCTTCCTGTCATCTGATTTTTTACATCCTACCCTATTTTTGATCGTAACACATTGCCAAAGCTTTGGTGAACAAAAATGGTGCTTTTAAATACCATGTAACGATCCTTAGCATTTTTGTTACTAATGTAGTTCGCTATAAGATGCCTCACTTTTCCGCTTATCTTTGGAACAAGTTTAAACATATTTATGATACTAATAATCAATTACAAAAACTCTGGCATAGAATTTGAACTTTTCTCTCAAACTTAAAAACAACATCTCACAATACCACAAACTGTTTGCATGTTTAAACAAAGTGTCAATGTGACTACCCAAAATCCATGATTTTAGCCGAAAAACATGTCTTTTGACCAAAAAAGGTTTTTTTTGACCCACAAAATCACCCTGAACTATATTCCACCCCCATGACATACCACTCAAATGAAAGAGCTTGCTGTCCCCTTTAATTTGATACAACATTTGTTGTTGTAATGCTTGTAGTTCTGAAGATTATTATTAATTTATATTTTTTCATGTAATAATTAGCTGATGACGTCATAATGACGTCATACATGCTCTTCAAATCATCCAATTTTTTGCGTCCGTCTTTTTTTCGAAAAGGTATACCATGGAGATGCTTTGGTGAAAAAATGGTGCTTTTGTCCACTGTGTCACGATTTTTTCACTAAGGTACCTCACTATATTACATGTAGTGCCTAAGAACAAAGTTATAGCATTGCATGTGTGGTAGATGTTCCAATACAGAGGTCTAGGGTCAAATCTCATCCCTCAAATCAATAGCCCGATCCATTAAGGCCTGCCCCATAGAGCTATATTAAATTACTAGAGCGCTAACTCCTCATTCTTGCACGCGGAGACACTTTGAAGCCGCTCTGGGCGCAGACATTTTGAATTCATGTGCGTGTTTGTAGAACACAATGAAATTAGATGGATTGAATTTTGAAAGTGTACTCTAAATGCAACGCGCAAGTAGAACATACGCAAACAACTTTAGCGCGACATGACAGTTTTAAAAAAGTAGTCACGGTTAATCGTCTGCAGCGAATACGCGAACGCATTTGCGCTGTTTGTGTACAGCAAAATGAAAAGCTCATTTGCTGATCGTATGTTTCGGTTTTGGGCGTATCGGCTTTGATAACACACCTGTATAGAATACAAATGCAGATATGCAAATAGCAGTACAAAAGCCGTACAAAATTTTGAGTTTTCCATAGGTTTGTGCACAAACATGGATGCGCCCAGCAGGCATCACTTTGTACATGAGTCAGCGCTCTAGTAATTTAATATAGCTCTATGGCCTGCCCACAGTACTAAATGCTCCAGCAGCTGCTTTCGTCACATGAACATGAACATGTCAGACATTTGTTCACGCATGTCAGACTATTAAAGGGTCGTACTGTTTTTTATGAATCAAGGTCTTGATTTAAACTACAGGTCTCTCCTTTTTTGTTTGATAGTGGTCTTTATCAAATACATTTTTTTTTTCTGGTTTCCTTTATTATCAATCGATAATGGAAATATATATCTTTTTTAATTATAAGTGATTCTCACTATGTGTATGTACTGTATTTTTAATATTCATTCTAAAATCAATGTATGTAAGTTTCAATGACTAAAAAGTTTTTTAATGTTTTGTAATATGTATAGTTTTAGTGTTGTAATCAAGGGCCTACAGGGAGAACAGTTCTTAGATGGGGCTACCTTGGTAAAATAAAACGATAAATAACAATTTAAACTTCTTGTAGTGGGCTGTATGGTGTGGTTTATTGTTACTTTGTTTATAGAAAGTCCCCTCCTGGAGCTTTGAACAGTACTAATTACTCACCAGCAACATGTGTATATTGACTGACAGTCCATTCATAATAGCTACCTCTTTTTCATTGGCCCCTGCAAATTAAATAAAGGAAAATTATCTTGATAACGTGGACACACATGGGGCGACTTGGAGCTTATTTGACAGCACATCACAAGCAATCAGCATACATGTTTGTATAATGACATTTTTCAATACCTAAGACAGATTACCCATTCCTACTGGTCGAGAGCCCGTTTCACGTGGCCGGTCTTAAATGAATGATAAAGACATGGCTGGCTGGTCTTAAACACTTTTCCAGTGTCACATGAAATTGGACTCCTAAAAATCCAGTGCCTCTTACCGTTTTATTGGTTGAACGTTCACAATCCTCATGTAGGCATGTGCAATACTACCAGTGAGTCAGTATTTTTTAGTCCTAAATTCACAACGCAACACCAATGATGCATTCTGCACGATATCGCACAGTAGTGCAACGCACGCGCCAATCTCCATAAAAGGAGTTGTTTACATCTTATTCGCGAGCTGGACACTCCATTATTAAGCACATCATGGTTATGCTACTGAATGGCATCATGTGTAAAAGCTTATTTGCAAAATGAATTGATGCTAATTATTGATTGCAAAATAATTCCATGTTTATGAATACATTTATTGTATGAATGTACCTGTGTAGTGCATGTCTGCACATTTGTTATTCTTCATGAATGTTAAGATACAGAAGACAATGCTGTGGTAATTCGTTTACTTCTCTTACATGTCATCCGCATTCAAACCATATTTTATAACAGATACATTTCTTGTCCAGAAAACTGTTTTTATCTTCTATTACATGTATGTTTCTCTTCATTACATCTCAGTATAAATGGAAACTTAACAGACTGATCATTATTCCTTCATAAAGGCACACCTGCTTAGCTTTCAGAATGGTTTCTTTGAAATTAAAGTGTGTGCATGAATATGACGTTAGTACACGCATGTCATGAGATGAGGCAACCTACCCACAATCTTGGCCATTTTTGCCAGTATGAGTTCATCTGACATGGCCCATGGCATATGGCCAGCAAACTGTCCAAGGATGCCCCTGCAGTAGAGTAGAAAGTAGGAGGCAAGAAATGCATCAACAAATACGGCACTTCTAATCAAATGCAGACAGTTGACAAACTCACTACCTCACGGGAAAATCCCATGCACACTCATTCCAAAAGAAGGTTTTGATAGGAATATTGTGCCTGGCAGTTCAGCACTTAATCTAACACACCATCTGTTCCATTGTACATTATACAATTAATACAAACTACATGTATTAAAGCCAGAGTCCATCATTTGCAGTTATCCAAAAAGTAACTGGCGTAATCATTGTTGAATATTTATATTTGGTTGAAAGATAGTAAGGGGACTAAACTCCCTGTGAAATTATTCTTTCTGGCAAGCTGTCATTTTGAAGAAATCCAAAAAAGAAGGCCTTTCAAATTAGTAGCTCGTTTTGTTATTCGGCAAAGCGTGCACAAGCATTAGCATAACGCACACGCGTGCGCGGTTGCTGTAATTCGTCGGATCAGTGCGCGACATCGGATCAGTGCGCGACACCGCGTAGCTGCAATCTGCTCAGTGAGAACGTGTCTCGGACGCTGAATTCAGGCCAAATTCAAAACATGATTCAGCAACTTTTGATTTGAAATCGAGATCCTAGAATGCTGTTTGTCTCGAAATATACAGCTGAAACTAAGCTGAAACGTCATCAGGTTAGTTGTTCAGCACCCTTCTTTAGATCTTGATCACTTTTGTTGCTTCAAACGAACAAAATGCACAAATCACAAATGATGGACTATACCTTTAATTATACATGTGCATGTTGCTCACTCATGCAGACAATTGTATTGTGATAGTGATGCACTATAAGCACCCATCGCCAGCAAAATCATCATTCCTAAAGACTGTTTTGATAGGAATATTTTCGGTTACACCTCGATAGTCCGAAGTACCATTGGTCCGAATTCCCATTGGTCCGACGAAACATAATACTGTGTACATGGTGTAGTTCCACTGTAGACCAATGGGACGTCGGACCGATGGGACGTCGGACCAATGGGGCGTCGGACCAATGGGGCGTCGGACCAATGGGGCGTCGGACCAATGGGGCGTCGGACCAATGGGGCGTCGGACCAATGGGGCGTCGAACCAATGGGGCGTCGGACCAATGGGGCGTCGGACCAATGGGGCGTCGGACCAATGGGGCGTCGGACCAATGGGACGTCGGACCAATGGGACTTCGGACCAATGGGACGTCGGACCAATGGGACTTCGGACCAATGGGACGTCGGACCAATGGGACGTCGGACCAATGGGACGTCGGACCAATGGGACGTCGGACCAATGGTATTGTCCCTGGCAGTACAGCACTTAACCTAACATGCCTAACACACCATCTGTTCAATACATACATTATCAAATTAATACATACTTCATGTATTATACATGCGCATGTTGCTCACTCATGCAGACCATTTATTGTGATAGTTTATGCATTAAAGCAACCATTTCCAGTAAAAAAAAAAATGTCTCACAAGCTCAGAATGATTAAAGCCGTAAGTATTTTCAACTGTGCTTGCACACAATATTCCACAAGTTTCTTTTTCAGGAAAACCAGTTGGTCATAAAAATTCAAAATTAAAAAAATCAAGACTACTTCTTGTTCTGATCAACAACAAGTAAAAATGAAAACTTTAAACTGCACCAATTTTTTGAGTAATCTTTTACTCTTAACTTTAGTGAGAACAGTGTTTCCATCTTCTTTTTGACTGCATGAAACGATTCAGAATGTAACTTCAATGCCCCCATAAGTTGTGTGCATTTCCAAATATCCAGAAGTAAAGCAATACAAATCTGAATGTGCGTATGCTCCTATGGAAAACAGAGCTGCTTAATGACTACGTTGGGACATTAACTAACTCCCTACAAATGTAGGCCTTTTTGCTAGGATGTAGCCTCAATCCTGTATAATCATTCAATTGGCCTCAAGGAAATAAAGCATAAAGCCTCAATCCTGCGAATTCCTCCATTATTTCTTAAATATGGTCCGTGGAGGGGTGACCACTGCCTGAATCCTGCAAAATCCTGCGGCAGTGACTGTCAATATGTTGAGGCTTGGCCAGTGACATCCTGGAGCAGTACGGAGGATTTCAAACATAATCCAGGCCTATTTTTATGCACGGCTGAGCAAAAACAACACAGGGTCCGGCCCAAGACCTTGACAAAGTGCATGCTACGAAATCAGTAACGCACTTTTGCCATGTAACCTCAATCCTCCAAATTCCTCCACTTTAACAAAGAGGATTTTGAAGGATTCTGGGCGGTTAGGGTTAAAGAGAATCTTGTTAGAAACTACATCAGTTTATTTCAAGAACGTAAAAAAAACTGTTTTCTTACATATGTGCCCATTTGTCTAACTCCTGAGTCACAATTGCTCTGATGGCGTGTGGCATCAGACCCAGGGAGTTACCACACATGTAGATACCATCATCATCCATGTTGACGACAGACTCATCCGCTGCAAGATAAACAGTGTTTCTAAAAAAGTCATCAATCAACTCTAAACTGTCTCAGGTATTTATGAATAATTTGCATAATTTAGCATTTTTAATTCCAATACCCTTTAACAATTTGTATAAGTTGAGTGGTTTCGTGTGCCGAAATCCACATTTTTGTGGAAAGCCACTTTACACCTATGATTTGAGAGAATCCTTAAAAAATAATTTTTTTTTCAAATCTGCGAAATAAAAGCTAATCACTGTCTCGAAAAAAAATATATATCAATGCAAACACGCACATGATATTCATTAAAAGCTTTTACTTCAATGTCAATATTCGAATACTCAAATATTCAATCAAATGCAATTTCTAATATCAAATACTAAGTTATTTGAAAATGCACAGCAGTTTGGCCCAAGTGAGGTTACATGAAATGCGTGCAAAGTCAATGCTGGAATGATGTACACTGTACTATGTAGAAAAACAGTCATTGAACATGTTGAAAAACTATGCACTCAGTGTTTGAACAGAAGATTTTGCCTCCTCACCATTTATGTTCACACCACGTTTGGCCTTTGGTTCCCAAATAGTACGTACGATTTATTTGACTCTGAATGTGTACAAGTACTCATACTGCATCTTTCATTGAGCATCAATCACCGTTGGCAAATAAAACAGTTCCTCCAAATAGTCCCACGCAGCTTTTTCTTTGCAGTCTTTAATTAAGGAATATGCATAGAGTTCAGAGTACAATTTAGACAGAAGGAATGAAAAGCATGTTTGCCTGGGTGTACAACAGAGATGGCACTGATGTGTCTTATTACTTCAACTGTGATGTCTTGCATTTCTTTCGTAGCTAATGAGAGTATAACGACAAACAGAGCCAAAACTACATCTTATACATAACATACGTACATCTTGCAGCATTTGGGTTTAAGTCCCTTACCTGTTGGTATTGTGTTCATTCGTGGGATTTCAAACTCATCCCTGAGATGACGTAACGGATCAATGCGATCCATACACTTAGCAAATTGCTGGTCAGTTAATTGACAAGCAAAGCCTACTGCTTGTTGCAGCAGTTCCTGTACAGGGGCCGTGGGGGTGGATACTTCAGGATCCAGACGGGGAACCTTGACTGGGGGCTGCTCCTCAACAGCTTGGCAACTGTCTTCCTCTGATGACATGGTGAAATTCAGGAGTAGCAGGATAGGCAAATTCTGAAAACGTTCAGCAAAACAGAACCATGAACGGGCTTAGTACCAATGATACATCAGTTCCCATCTTCTTGATTAGCCATGGATAATTAAAACACATTAGTAAAAACAACTTTGGGCTGGTTAAACCCAGACAGGGCTCTTGAGTGCTCTGAAACGTGCAAAACTAAATCAGGCCCACTTTACTCACAGTTTAGCCAGCAAATTTCTCAAAAAATTCCACTGGGGCAAAGAAAATGTCCTCAGTATTTCACCAACCAAGTTTGCAGACTCAATTCAATTTTTAAAGGAGACTTTTCTTCAATATTTTGCACATGAGAGGGAAGTCAAGTGATTTCAAAATGGGGCTAAACACTAGACTGGTACATGTCCAAGCATGGCCCAACTATTTGAAAAGACTGACCTCTTCATTCAGTGTCAATAGTCTGGTGGCTTGACTATGGAGAAATGTGTAGTAAATTGAGACTAGTTCCCGCTTCATGCCACATGTTTCTTAAATTCTTTTGGCATGGTTGATTGATGCAGTACTGAAGCTGTGTTGGACTGGTTGTTTTACATTGTTTTAGGTGCCAGTCTATTTTCTTGTTTTGCATGTTTTCAATACCTTAAGTTTTGGTACTCTCAAACACAGTATTGAGAGTCCCAAATTTTCGGACTAGGTTAAACCAAATACTTCATATTAATCTGCCCATCCAGTTCCTATACTCCAGAATTAAATTCCGATTCCACTTGAAAAGAAGCCAAAGGAGAAAAACAAATCTAAACATACAAAAAAATGATGTACATGTATGTTGTGATGTGAACTGGGTCTACAGTCATGACAGTGAACATGGTTAATCACAGTGGGGAGTAGGTGTTGGTTTATGTATGTACCTGGATTTTGAACCTTACGCTTTCGTGAACATTGGCAGCAGAAAGTCGTCCGAATTCAACTCGAAAATACAAGATAACTAGAACACTGACGATGCAGAATTTAACGTTTTGTTGCTATAGTTGTAGACGGCATTATGTGAGTATAAAGTGCCGTATAAAGCGATAAAATAATTGCTATTTCAAATTGATTTTCGGCTCCCCTAGCAACGGACTGTCCAAGCACAGACCACATGTGGAGTAATTGCAGAATACCCTGCCACTCGGAAATACACCCTTAAAATCTCTGGCTTCGCAGTTGGAATCACTGGAAAAGAAACAGTCTAAAACCATTTCCGGCTACGCGGATACTGAGTGGGGGTCCATTTTTTGAGATCGAAGCAACACAAAAGGAATGGGAGTTGCTGAAAAAATGCTGAAAAGTCCAAACCAACCACACTGCTGCCGGCTACGCAGATACAGAGTGGGAGTGCAGTGGAGCATGTCGCATAGTACATACAAGTAGCACTGAGAAGGTTTATTGTGGGCAATCAACCGTGACTCTGTAGCCAGCTACGAGGTGGATAGATTGAGTGGCGGGGTATTCTGCAATTGTGCCGTCTACGCGTCTGACATTCAACTTCAAGCATACTCCTAGAACTGTCGGTTTTTTGGCAAAAATGATGAAAAATATGCCCTTTCCGCACTGAGCCAACCTGACACTTGAAAAGTGCACGCGCGCAGAATAATCGCAGTCATTTTCGGTTCAATCGCTCGGAGCGCGCCGCGGGACCGACGGGGGGTACGTACTTGCACTTGTACGCATGCCCATATTATCGTTCCGCTCCTACCGTACCCCCGAGCGATCAAACCGAAAATGACTGCGATCATTCTGCGTGCGTTCACGTTTCAAGTGTCAGGTTGGCTCAGTGCGGAAAGGGCATATTTTTCATCATTTTTGCCAAAAAAACGACAGAATCCACCGATGTTTGTTTGGTGCACATAAAACGTGAGTATATCATGAGGTATTGTACGGAGTTTAGGGGCAAACTGTGCAGCGGTTCTGTGGCAGTGTGGGAAATAGCTTGGTTGTGATGGACGTTTCTGAACTTAGTTGGTGTTTTGTCTAGGCAAACAGTTTTGCGGGGTAAGCTGCCTATACGTGGAGCCTCATATAGTTCTAGGAGTACTTCAAGCACACACTGTCAATCATGCACACATGACTGACTGCGCTGTGGCAGAAAATGTTCAATTTGTTTTCGACGTCCAACCTCTCCTGTCACGGAATGCTCGGCCCAGGTAATTCGTATGTGGGTCTGTCCACAGTAAATGTCACAATTGTGGGACATTGCTGGAGAAATTTGAACAACAAATTTCCCCCCTCTTTTTTGGTTTGTGTTTAACATCCATGTGTATGCTTGTTAACCAAGAAAGGCCAAGATAATTCAAACAGTATTTAAGAAGTTATGGCAAGTTAATCTTGAAGACATAACGTGTGTCACAGGGACAGACATATTTCTTCGCTTCATCCTAGTTCCACAAAATTACATATAATTCAATCACACTTGATATGGTGTCATTTACTACCCCAATGTTAATATTCAAGGAACTTTCAAAGAGACTGTAGTCTTTCTTCAGGATTTACAAGGTGGATGATGCAGAGAAAATCACGTTTGTCACTGGGACAGACAAAACAGCTTTAACGATTGGTTTGTTTCTCGAAGATGACCTTTTTCATCACACCAGAGTTGTAAGTGCCCTAAAAATCCTATGCAGATTTTGTTTACGTTGGCCAGTCAATCTGTGATAACCTGGAAGTGAGAAATACTGACATGTTTTTGATAACATGTTTGTTACATGGACAGACATTGGGCGTCATGTTTGTCACATGGACAGACAAAACAATTTCTTAGTTAATTTTTTTAGAAAATAAATTATAATTATAACATTAAAGGTTATTAGATAAGGCCCCTGTAAACTCCTATTTCCAATCTCTTAAGACTGATCTACCCACATAATTAAATTACCATGAATAAATGCTGACGTGTATTAAACATCACGTTTGTCACATGGACAGACATACTGTATTGTGTATAAAATTTCTAACTAGAAATAAAAATGTGACTGATAATTACCCAAACGTTTTAACTATTCTCTCAAGTTAATTTGTGATCATTTTATTTGCATCAAGACTACTTCAATAGATGAACAGCGTGTAATTTTGTTTCAATGAATCACGTTTGTCACAAGGACAGACTCATTTATCATGTTTGTCACATGGACAGACTTTTTGTGTTTTAAAGTCAAATTTAAGAATGAAAACAGTATTGATCATATATATGTAAGCCAATATTTTTCTAAATTAGTTTATAATAATCTTAATTACATAAAGACTTACTTTATTTTATATGAACACCATGTAGTTTTGTTTCAATGAGTAACGTTTGTTACATGGACAGACATGTGCATACACTATAGTATCACGTATGTCACCTTCTGGGAGCTGAGGACAGACGATCTTCTCAATCTCTGTTCAACAAAATGGACTGACTTCTAATAATAAAATAATGGCAGTTGTATTGCACATACCTTTGTTATCAATGTATGTGCACTCATAAGACTAGTCTTTAAAGATTTTTATGGTTGGCAAGAAATTAAATCATGTGACATACGTGATCAAAAATGGACAGACATTTGTATTTCTTTTACATGGATCCGTGTTTTTGTTTCTAAACTGAACAAAAAGCCACAAAAAAGTATATGCATTAAAGGTGAGCAGTTTCCTCAGCAACATGTACATTTTTTGTTGAAGTTAGCTGTTGATAACATGGAAAAAACAGCATGTATCACGTTTGTCACTCTGTGGACAGACGCCGTGACATACGTGATTGCTGAATTTTCTGCGTTTAAATTCCTGTTTAAACTAATTTTTAAAAAAATATAGAGCTTTTGATTTCAACTTATTTCTCATCTGTAACATTTTCAGTACCCATGAACTGTGTTTTTCCTCATTTTAATGCCTATTTTACATTTACCTGAAAAACATGAGTACACATAGTTATATACATGTCCCACCTGGACCCCCCAAAATAAGCTGGACATTTTTATCAAATTTCTCATTATTTCAACAACTAACATCCAAATCCTTTATTATTATGTACATGTACACTATATCTCTCCTATTGAATGACTACTACAATTATTGAAGTTTATTTCTTGACTTTTAAGTTTTAACATGGTTTAAATGAGAGCTATTTTTCATGTTGTGCAGTTGTGACATTTAGTGTGGACAGACCCATGTATTATCTTGACATGGTAAGTTACATTACAGGTGGGTTCAAATTTCTGAAAAGTCAAACAAAAATGTGAAATTTACCAGAATTTCGCTTTACCAAGATCGCAACGTCTCCACGCGCGCACATCCACTCGACCGTCTGTCACGTTTGCTGTCTATTGAGGGCGCTTTATTAACAAGGGTCCTCTCGATGGTCGATCCACTGTCCACCCAACCTCGTCCCCAGTGCTTACTTTATTTCCAACCGCGTTTCCAATAGTAAACCCTGGATAGGAAACTTTCTTCCTGTATCCTGATTGGATACCGCAATTGGCTAGTATAGTAATGGATTTTTATCGTGTACTTGGTGCTATATATTCACAACGTGCAGTACGTGTTTTCGCGATCATTCGTCCACGCCTTCTCGAAAATACTAATTTCCTTTTCAATTTGCTCATATTAATATGAAATATGATACTGCATGTTGTCTTGATAAGATCGTAACAGTTTGATTTCAAAAATCGTGTTTTCGTAACTCACGCCGTGCTCGCGCTGCTACGAATTGACTCTGTTTTTACCCCAGACACCGCATACAAAAACAAACGCTAATGTGTAACGCACATCCAGGCACCAGACTGTTCCTCATTTGCATACGTGTTCAAAAATCTTGCACATGCAAATGATCCAATACCAGGGTGAGAGAGCAGGTAGTGGTGGGCGCGTACTGCTCGACACCCTGGGGACGAGGTTGCTGTCCACCACTTTCGCTCGCGCGCGTACGGGTGCACTGAACCATGGACTGAACCATTTCAAGCCCCATTGAAAACAGTGTAAAATCAACAAAGTTCAGGGCCAAATAACATGCAAGCCGACATCACTGGGGTTTCTCAAACAAAAATTACATTATTGTCTTGTACTTCATCTTTTCATTTCTTTTCAATTTTGGGTAGACTAGCTGATTACAGATTTGAGGCTTTGCATGGTGGGGTATCGGTATCGTTTCGGTTTTGCGGTAACACCATGTGGTAATAACTACTGCTTAGAAGATATTAGTTCTGAGAAGAACTTGTCCTGCTTATTATCAACTTGCTAAGTAGTTTTTTTGTTCTGTTTAGAACAGTCCTAAGACTGTTCTAAACAGAACAAAAAAACTACTTAGCAAGTTGATAATAAGCAGGACAAGTTCTTCTCAGAACTAATATCTTCTAAGCAGTAGTTATTACCACATGGTGTTACCGCAAAACCGAAACGATAGCTGATTACAGTTTATATTCACACCATCATGACCATAGAGCTATATTACTAGAGCGCTAACTCGTCATTCTGAGCGCGGAGACACTTTGAAGCCGTCCTGGACGCAGACATTTTGAATTAATGTGCGTGTTTGTGGAACATAATGAAATCAGGAGCACCTTTTGGCGCTGTGACCGTAAACATGTTTCTGGTTCGCGGCCGTTTTGGCGCTTCGGTTACACTGAAATGACGTCATTGTTTCGACCAAAGTTGAACCGAGGTTTCCGGTCGGTTCACTTATGTTTCAAGATGGCGGAAAGGTAACAAGCTTAGCAGACGACGTTACTTACCATAAATGGGGTTTAAATAGTGGGTTTTTATCTTCAATTGGTACGAAAGTTGATACAGAATATCAGGCCTACTCTTTTTAGAACTTTAGGAAAACGCTATAAAAAAAAACTCCCACTTTTGCTTTGAATGTTATTGTTAATCATGTCCGGTCGCCGCGTTAATTTTTTTGAGTTGTGTGCAGTCACGTAGGCAGTAACATGACGTCATGAATAATTTTCCGGTCAGTCGTTTTCGCGGTGCACAGGAAACATGTTTCAGGTCACGGCTGTGACGTCAGAAACATGTTCCAGTTCAAGGGCCGCCAAAACGTGCTCTAGATGGATTGAATTTTGAAAGTGTTCTCTACACATGCAACGCGCAAGTAGAACATACGCAAACAACCTAGCGCGCGCGTCATTGCAGGTGTAGCGTGAATATCCGACTCCATGAAATGTGGACTCACTGGTAGTATTGCGCACGCGTGAGTACGATACTATGCTATATTTAGGATCGTATCGGGAGAGTAATGAGTGAGGGATCAATTAACCAATAATAGGGAAATAGGGGTCCAATTTTCACAGGAGTCGGATTTTCATTTGACACCGGTTCAAAAAAACGTGACGGCAAGCATCTATATCTGCAGCGAATACGCGCATGACACGCTCATTTGCTAATCGTGCGTTTCGGTTTTGGGCGTATATCGGCTTCGATAACACACCGGTATGGAATACAAACGCAGATATGCAAATAGCCGTACAAAAGCCGTACAAAATTGATAGTTCTCCATAGGTTTGTGTACAAACATGGATGCGCCCAGCAGGCATTACTTTGTACACGAAGTTAGCGCTCTAGTAATTTAAAACAGCTCTAATGATTCACACCAAAACAAAATCACCTCCCGAGCAGTGCTAGTTCCCAAGCCTGCATGTAGCCGTTTTACAAGTGGTATCCTTCCATTTTCTCAGGCAAATAGGACCCATTGTTCAACCGTAATTTTATCAAGCCTGCCCTCAGATGGAAGCCCAAAAACCAGGGAGTTGATCCTTGGCTACATTTACACAATTCCACCGCCGTTTTTAAAGCCAAACGGTCTCCGTTTTCAAAAGAAACCGGTCACTCTTTTTATGCTAATCAGCTCACATAGAAATTCTCACTTGAATGAGATCACTGCACACTTACGCCCTGCAAACAGGACGCTGGGATCAACCTCGTCCCCAGTGCTTACTTTATTTCCAACCGTGTTTCCAATAGTAAACCCTGGATAGTAAACTTTCTTCCTGTATCCTGATTCGATATCGCAATTGGCTATAGTAATGGATTTTTATCGTGTACTTGGTGTTGTTATTCACAACGTGCAGTACGTGTTTTCACGATCATTCGTCCACGCCTTCTCAAAAACATTCCTTTTCTTTTCCAATTTGTTCATATTAATATGAAATGTGATACTGCATCGTTTCGGTTTTTGCGGTAACACCATGTGGTAATAACTACTGCTTAGAAGATATTAGTTCTGAGAAGAACTTGTCCTGCTTATTATCAACTTGCTAAGTAGTTTTTGTTCTGTTTAGAACAGTGATACTGCATGTTGTCTCGATAAGATCGTAACAGTTTAATTAAATAAATCGCGTTTTTGTAACTCACGCTGTGCTCGCGCTGCGACGAATTGACTCTGTTTTTACCCCAGACACCGCATACAAAAACGAACGATAATGTAACACACATGCAGGCACCAGACTATTCCTCATTTGCATACGTGTTCAAAAATCTTGCACATGCAAATGATCCAATACCAGGGTGAGAGAGCAGGTAGTGATTGGCGCGTACTGTTCGACACCCTGGGGTCGAGGTTGTGCTGGGATACTCTGATGAGCTTCACTGAATCTTGTGAAGGAAGTGGCCTATGACCTATGTATAAAGCATCTGGCTGCAGCTGTTCAAGACCGCAGTTAGACAATGTGCGCAAATGCTATCCGAAAACTTCCCATAGAAATGCGCACATTCCATACCGGATGTGATTTTTGTTTCATTGCATCCCATGTCAACCTCGTCCCCAGTGCTCACTTTATTTCCAACCTTGTTTCCAATTGTAAACCCTGGATAGCAAACTTTCCTCCTGTATCCTGATTCGATACCGCAATTGGCTAGTAATGGATTTTTATCGTGTACTTGGTGTTATTATTCACAACGTACAGTACGTGTTTTCGCGATCATTCGTCCACGCCTTCTCGAAAATACTAATTTCCTTTCCAATTTGCTCATATTAATATTAAATATGATATTGCATGTTGTCTCGATAAGATCGTAACAGTTTAATTTTAAAAATCGTGTTTTCGTAACTCACGCCGTGCTCGCGCTGCGACGAATTGACTCTGTTTTTACCCCAGACACCGCATACAAAAACAAACGCTAATGTAACGCATATCCAGGCACCAGACTGTTGCTTATTTGCATACGTGTTCAAAAATCTTGCACATGCAAATGATCCAATACCAGGGTGAGAGAGCAGGTAGTGATGGGTGCGTACTGTTCGACACCCTGGGGACGAGGTTGATCCCATGTGGACAACATTTTGAGCGTCGCATAATGCAATCCGACCGTGATTCGAAATGGAGCCTGAGCAAGCGACGGGGATTGTAAATTTACCACATAGATAAGTTTTATATTACATAATTTCCTACATTATTACGCTTTTCGGCGACTTGCAGAGTCATGACCGTGATGATATGACGCGCAGGTCACTCGTCACGCAAAATCCAATTAACCAATCAGAGCGTGAATTCATCAGAGTATCCCAGCGTCCTGTTTGCAGGGCGCGGGGGGGGGGGGGGGTACGAGCCGTCCACCACTGCACTAGGGTCCTATTCGGGTTGCAACCCTGCATTAAAATTCCCATAGACACTAGTGCTTAATGCCCATACTTCAAAATTCTTTTAGAAATACTCAGAACTCTCACATGTATTTAAGCTGCACAGAAAAATGATAATCAACATGTCATCTTTCATTTTCTTTTCATATTTTGGTTGGTTGACTCTGTTGATTTTTCGAGATATCCTCAACCGCAAAGAAGACGACCCCAATTTTCCTCCCAGCGGAAAAGAAACCATCTTGAAAAACGGTCCCTCCACAACAAGGCAAAATATTTCCACTTTTGAGCCCAATTGCATCCAAAATTCTCAGAACTGGAAGCCCCAAGCTCGGACCAGAGGTTCATTGCCTTCAATTCCCCAAGTTTATGGCTCTCGGATCTCTCTGAGCTCGGTCGGTGGATGGGTTTAGACCTGTTTACCGGTGTGCAACCGGTAATGGCCAAGCATGCGTGCAGCCAAATTTACAAATGGCATTTTCTCGGGCAAATAGGACCCATTTTTCAACCGCATTTTTAGTCCCAAAATATAGGAGTTGATCCTCGGCTATACTGAACAATTCCACCGTGTTTTTTTTTTTAACCAGACTGTCTCTTTTTTTCAACAAACATTGTGGGGCACTTTTGATGGTTCATGAGCTCGCGGACCCGCCCTGCAACAGGACGCTCAGGGAAGGGCTGATGAATTCACGCTCTGATTAGATAGATTTTGCGTGACCTGTGACCTGGCCATGGGCGTCGCGAGGGGGGGGGGGGCAAGGGGGGCACTGCCCCCCCCCCCCCCCCCCCTGGAAAAGCAAAAAAAAAAAGGAAGACAAAAAAAAAAAAAAAAACAAAAAAGAGGCGCGAAGACAAAGTGGTGTAAATTTAATGAGTTGGGGGGGGGGGGCAAAATGTCCCTGCCCCCCTCTAAAACTGATAAATCGAGAATGTGTTGAGAAATACAAGCATTTTTTGGCAAGTCATCACGCGGCCACGTCTCGGCAAGGTTTAAAACGGCCATTAAGACTGATTCATTACTCTTTTATTCCAATTCATAAATGCTTTTGGTTTCGTTGAAAAGCGTTATAATGTAGGAAAATCTGTAAAACTTATCTGTGTTGTAAATTTGCGATTCCCGTCACTTGGCTAGTTTTTCAATGAGTGCTGATGCGGCCTAAATGGAGCGAGTCAGACTCTGTTGTGAAATTCTAGACATTTTTTTTCAAATACTATAAAGACCCGAGTGATTTGTGTAACAGTAAAACAATGCTTTTATCGTGGTTGCTTGAAATGATTTGAACAATTAACAATGTTATTGGGGTCGCATTGTGCACATACCTTGCGATTTTTCAGTACTACATTGATTTTCGTTTGTATATCTGACCTTTGGTGCCATTTAAGAGGTCAACGACCTTTTCATACATTATCAATAGCCATTTATCAGATTTACTCTTTGAAATGCCTCTTTTTCATTACCAAAGTCTAAATGTAAGGTCTCCATACATGCCTTGAATAAAATATGAGATGTGTTGAAATGTTACATTCTGACTTCAGAGGTCACTCACTCACTTAACGCGCTATGTCATTACCTAATTTATAAACATTGCACAGCCTATTAATATTAGCTATAATTAGATTTAATTGTTAAACATGACTTTTTCATAAGCTAGGTCGAAGTGTTCGGTTTGTCATGCCATGAAAAAAAATGTAAAATGTGGGGACATAATCACATTTTATAACTGACCTATAGAAATTTCAAAGTTTTACCCAATTTTGGTTACAAGTAATGGATCCAACGGATCACATCCACATTCTATTTTTGATTTTCCTTATATTTAACTGCCAATAAGACCGTGACTGCAAACTCATAAAATCTCTACTTATTAAAGAATGCATAATTATGTATGATTATATTCATCCAGTATAGGGCCCTCTCTGGTCGGTTTTCATGACGATTCAAGGCATTTTTAGAAAGATCAATATACGAACATATACCATGTCAAGTTTGACATAGAAAAGGTATGGCCATGTATCTGGAAGATTGACCTGACACCTACCATACCAACCCAAAGGCTAAGAATACCAGAACCTGGATTCAACAGAACGGTGTTTTGCTAAGTCTTATTCAAAATGTATATCATTTTCAATTTACCAAGACCAGTCTCAAATTAGCTCAACAGAAGTTGGATACTCATAACTGAGGTACTGTTTTATGATTTGGTGACTTTCAAGACGAAAAGTAAACTGTAATGTTAATGATGAGCAATTTTTTGGAAAATTTTCAAAATAAACGTGATATATTTTTTGTTTGACTGTAGCGCCCTCTATAGTTAATTTCCATGACAACCAAAGATATTTTTCAAAAGACATATTCATGAGGAATAATTGTGCTGAGTTTGATTAATATCAGTCAAGGTCTGCTCAGGTTATGGCGTTTTGTTTCGTCCCCGTCCAACCCTATAAGAAAATGCATCTATGCTCAATCATAGGCGGTTCCAAGAGTGGCCTCCTGAGAGAGTGCACCCCTAAATTTGCACTGTTAACATCTCTTTTTTTTTCTTTTAGGGACATGCCAAGGATTTTAAAAAAATATCGGTGGCGGTGGGTTCGGGGGGGGGGGGTGAACTTGGACCCCCATAGCCCACGGACTCGCAATACTATTGCGTTATTTCGCAATACTTTTGCGTTAATTCGCAAAACTATCGCGTTATTTTGCAGAAATATTGCGTTATTTCGTATTTTTTTTCACTTTTAATCCTGGCACAACCGGGTTTTGTAAGAAGCTTTCCAATGAGACATTGAACGACGAAATTGATCTACATTAGATATGCCGATATTAAAGTCGATAGTCACATCATGCACAACACACACTGACATAGACTTTATTCACGAGTCGGCCATATTAAATGGAAAGCGAGGTAAACTTTTTAAGTTTTTGAACTTGCGAATAAAATGACAACAATGAAATAAAGTTAATTTCAAATTAATACCAGTCTGCTCTGGTTATTTATTTAAAATTTGTGATTAAATATAGTCCTACCCTATTTTTTAAGCCACATTTTCAAAAAAGAAAAGAAATTGAGGCTTGGAATGCAATCCAATCATAAAATAATCTGGCACCATCCCATTCAACCATCCCATTCAACAATTTACAAAATAGATTCAGGGAACACGATCGAACAAGGCTTCCTTGGGAATATGGTCAATTATCAACGTCGTGCTCATGCTCAAAGTACAATAAGTGCATGCTACCATATTAACATGCAAACCATGCGCATGTATTGGCCTAGATAATTATGTGCCTATTCAGGCCAAGTCTTTAATTTAGCTCGAGCGTGAAACAAGCGCAACATATATACAAAGCTGGGGGGGGGGTTAAGGGGCCATTGCCTCTAAAACTATTCGTTCAATGACATCATATTCTTACGGAAGACGGATAGTGCCACTCAATAAAGTCTGAATATATTTTTTTGTACGTTTGAAAATATGTTTTTGTATGTTTGAAAATATGTTTTTGTACAGCGGCCGCCACTTATTATGGCGACCGCCACTTATTATGTGGCGGCCGCTGTACAAAAAAAAATGTTTTCACACGTACACAAAATATATATTCAGACTTGCACTATCCGTCTTCCGTATATTTTAAGAAAATTCGTTCGAAACAAACCCGAACATTTGAGAAATCACGAGGATGCTAACTTGAAGTGCAGTCGTTGTTCATTAGGTTTTAAAATTGTCTTGATAAACCTGTTCATTATTGTTTTGCTGCCCGTTGCGATAGTTTATTTGGCATAGTTTCGATTGAAAATTGGGAGGGTTGGGGCTAAAAACAAGGTAACTTCATAGTGTCAGTTTATAAGGCCCTTTAGAAATGTTTGTTGAAAATGAGATTTCGGGCTGGCGTTTCAATTTTGAGGGAAATATTTGTGTAAACCTAACGAAATGGATTTGGCTGAAACGTGATTTTTGTACCATATTTTATCAGGTAGGCCTACAAGCGATCGCAATATAAGCAGGGTTACACTGCAGTACTTGATTTACTTCTTACTGTGTGGTGTGTGACATGTCGTTTTATACCCCCTCGAGGTGCACACACATCCCTCGGCTTTTGATTCGGGTTCTGAATCTAAATAGCATGGGCGTAAATCCTGGGGGATGGTAAATATATATCCCCCTTAAGTTTGCATAAAGAGTACGTTTGAATCGTGAACAGCGCCCTATAGCACAATATGGAGTACCCCCCCCCCCCCCCCCCAGCTACTGCTGAATAGTATATAATTGGCAAGTCTTCTTTTTTAACAGCGGATAGACCAGTTTTCTTCTACACGCAATGTATGACTCAATACATGTATACATAATCCCTGGGAGCGCATAATGCTGGACACAGCAAGGACGATCTATTGTTCGAGTTGAATGAATGGCATTACAACCTTTCGATCCTTTGCTGTCTCCCCTATTCACATGCAAAATGCGCCCAACGCCCAAAGCATGCCAGCACACCCGTGTCACCAGCCATACGATGAAGAGTTTGAAAATACGCATTACGTCTGTACGTTATGATGAGTTTATCGAGGGAAGACGTAATAGGAATTTTTGTCATTAAATCAGGTTCTTCTACTGTTATTTCAGTTTCATGATAATCAGGCAAACAAGGATCCGTATCTGTAACCAGACCGATAATTGGAGTGAATGTTACATGTGAGAGGGTGTTCGATGAGGTGAGTTTTGTTTGTACATGTACATTGTATTTTGACTTGTATCATTTACATTTCGTTGTCGTACTCCGCGCTGTGGTGTTGAACCAGCCAGCCGACCCTGGCAAGCTCGGTGATCGATTGGTAATAAGACGTCTGCACTAGAAGGCAGGAGGTCGTGGGTTCGAGTCCCGCCCGAATGATTTTTTTCTCACTATTACTGGGGGGTAACACACTGAGTATATACATTGTTTATACGTCGGTGAAAGGCAGATTTTGAAAGTGCTACAGTCAAAACTTCTTTCGAAAATTGGTCCTTCCATTTGGGTTTCGGGTGTTTGTTTGTTTTTTGGTGTTTTTTTTAACTCACCCTGTATATTCAGCTGGCTAGTTTAGCCATGGAGATGGTACCTCCATGGTTTAGGCGACTTTCTTTCAGTAAACGATATTTTGCCTGCTAGATTGTACAGCGCATTATAAAAGGTATTAAATGACCCACCGTTGTGCAGCACCAGATGGCCTAGTGGATAAGGAAGGGCATGTACATGTAGTTCGATAGTGAGAGATTCCTGGTTCAAATCCCTACTGACGAAATTTTCAAAAAAAATCACCCCAAAAATAACGAATATTGTTCTTTTCTTAATTTAAATTGAGGAAAAAATTCCGTACTGGATCACCACTTTTTTCAATTGATTTTCAAGCGCCAAAAGTTGCATTATTTATGGTTATTCCCTTCACTTTCTCTCCCCCTCTCCTTTCCTTTATTTCTAGTTATCAATCAGTCACTTACCTCATCGAGATTCGAACTGCGGACTCTTGCTTGAAACACGAGACTCTTATCCACTAGGCCGCGCACGATCTCTGTTGCAATGATCAATCTTTGGACGTATTTGAAGTACCATTGAAATAAACTAAATATTCATGAGAAAATAAATATTCATAATGACGTATTGCACTATTATTGGCCGGCTCATGCGTTGTCATGGTTGTCGATGTCATGCGAATAACGTACCGCTGTTCTAGACACTTCAATCAGTTTTAATTATAACCGGCTGCTTCAACTTAGTTCTGCACGACGTGTGCATCAAAAATGTGCTGGAAAAAAACAACACATTTTGCCTAATTGTTTTTCGCATTTACACAGCTTCCTGGATTCCTCTTGGGTGAAATCACAAGGTGAGGTGAAAATTGATGTGTTTGGCGGCAGATAAAGTGGTGATCCAGTATGGATTTTTTCCCTAAATGGACTCCAAATTGATTCAGTTACAGAGTATTACATTTCCTTTTTGTGATTTGCGGCTCAGTCCGGCGAAATTGTAAAATAGTCCAATTGTAATATTCCATAAATTCCCATCTCGCTAATACGAAGTCACAACGACAACCCCCACCACCACCACACCGAAAACTAAAGCACTGTTTAAAAATGTGCTCGTTTATTCAGAAATTCAGGTAGCATAATATCCAAACTGATTGCATGTTTCCAAAGTGTCTTTCCCGTTTGCAAAAGTTCCTTTTAAAAGCCCACTATAACGGTTGAGCCGGCATGCTTTAAATTTACCAATGGCATCCCTACATTCAAGTTTTCTCGTGCAAATAGGACCCATTTTGGACCCTAAGTGTATCATATCTGCTCTTAGATAATAGCCAAAAAGCTAGGGAGATGATCCTCGGCTATATTCGCACGATTCCACCGATTTTTAAACTAGACGGTCTCGTTTTTTACCAAAAAAAATTGTGGGGTCACTTTATATGCAAATGACTCGCGTAAAAATTTTTGAAACCCTTATCACTCGCGAATTTATTGCGCCCGCCGTTGATCTTATTGTACCATACGGATATATCGTCTGTCTAGCCCCCACCCCAACACCCCCCCCCCCACCACCACCACCCCGAAAACTAATAGTAATAAAAACTGTTTAAAAATGTGCTCGTTTATTCAGAAATTCATGAAGCATAATATCCAAACTGATTGGATGTTTCCAAAGTGTCTTTCCCATTTGCAAAAGTTCCTTTTAAAAGCCCACTATAGCATTAGAATCACACTCTCGGGGAAAAAATGGTCCGGATAAACTTATTCTTTATGATGGGATTTGCGGTTTTGCCGAAGTCAGTTGAGTGTGATCGGCTGACTGATAAGGTTTACGCGCAAAACCCCAGGCCAATGAGGTTTTGTATAGAATGGTGGCCGAACCACTTTTTGCGAAAGTGTGCCGGTAATGCAATCACGGATCCTACAGACAAGGATTAACGACTCGGCCCAACTCCTGGTTAGACGCGTGATAACGGCCCGTACTGGTGGCAAATACCATGAATACTTTTCAACAAAGGCCCCTGCGCGCGGTGTCTTTCAGGTTTGCAAGGCTCTGCGCCCGATCTGGCCTCGAAGTCTGTCAAGCCAGCGAATTATATTTTTGAATATTCATGAGTCTACGTTTTGGTCTTTATTATTGAATTCTGATAAGTGATAACTACATAACCATGGTAATGCCGAGCACAATATCTTTAGCTTTAAGATGAACAATGAAATGTCGCTTTTGTTTCATCGGTTCGGCATCTTATCTCTCTAAAACTTTTTAATAAAAGTCTAATTAAAAACGAAATTTGGGTAAACGGTGTTCTCCTCGAAATTTGACGTTTATTTCCCGGGTAAATACTTCATCTATGACGACAAAAACTGCACAATACCATCTGTTATATCCGGAAGTATTTATTTTTTTTAAAATAATGTGGAACAATTATATCTTAGATAAGAAGTAGTTTTGCTTACAGTTTTTTTTTATGAATATTTCCGTTTAAGATGTAATGCAAAAACCCAACACAATGGCACATCTGGAAAATTCGCGATTACAAGCCAACGGGTTTTAATGCCCGTTATCACGCGTCTAACCAATTAAGGCAAGTCCGCTCAGTGCATTTTGTACTAGAGCTCAGAACAGTCGTTTATCCTGGTGTCTAGGATCCGTGATGCAATCCACATTTCGGACGCATACAAAATGGCATCCTTGGTTCCACACAGTGACATAAGGTTCAGTAACTTAGTAATTTGGTTACGTGATGTGATTTAATAATAGCAAAATGGATTGTCTTTGATCTGTGCAGGTGTATATAATACAGCTTCTGCCTTCTCCAGCTAAACAGCAAGAGTGACAACGAATCTAAATATTCGAAGAGATCACGTCTTCCTGGAAATTTGGGCATCATTTCAATATGGCTGTCTCCACTTCATGTCAACGCAGGTTAGGATTGTCGGGAATGAACAGTGGCCGACGGAAACTCTTGATTGCATTATCGTTGCTGCTGGTGATGGCAAGCTTGTACATGTATCTGAAAATGACCGAATCGCTGAACACCCCTGGAAGCGATAGCAACAAGAATTTACGCCAAACAAGTAGGGAATTCACCAACAAACCAAATAGTGCCGAGGAGAGGAGTGGTCATCCTACTGATCAACTGGTCAGTGCGGAAAGGAGTGGTCATCCCACATCGGATCAACTGGTCAATGCAGGAAAGAAACAGCAACCGAACATTGTCTTCATTCTCGCTGATGATTATGGTTACTCTGACATTGGTTACCATGGCTCTGTAATCAAGACACCCGTTTTGGATAGACTTGCCGCAGAGGGCGTTAAACTTAATAACTACTACGTTCAGCCGATCTGCACTCCAACCAGGACGCAGTTGATGACTGGGAGATACCAGGTAAAGTAGCACACTGTGACACATGGGACCGTACATTTGAAGCTAGCTGTCAAACGAAATGAAAATAACGATGTTAAAATGGAATAACGATGTTCCAAGGGTTTTCTTTGTCAACTGTCCTTCAGCACATACTTTGTTTTTACATAATATATTATCAAATCAGTTAAGATGCGCTTTAAGTACAAAGTAAACCAAATGAACCAAGTATTACATTTAATTGAATAAGTTTTATTGCACGAGGAAGCCTTATTACTTCAGTTCGTGGTTACCATTTCGTGGAGCTACCACAAGTCGGGTGTGAAATACCATACTGATGTTTGTCTGTACATGTATATGTAAGCTAACAATAGGGCCTGTGAGTTGTATTTTTGCTTATTTATTAAAGCACAGAAAATACTTGAAACTGAAATCGTTGAAATTCTTTATACGCCGCAATGGCACCAAGGCAGGTTACAAAATAGGCACCATCGATACGGCTTAGCTGGTTTGATCACCATTTTTGTGGGGTTGTTTCATGTTACGTGCAGGCCTAAACATGTACATTTTGTATATGCACTGTATGTTTACCGGATTATGATAACATTTCACCAAACCAACATTTATAAAAAAAAAATATAGTAACATTTTGATGTGAACTGAACATTGCCCACATAGTGTTAGATGAAACAGCCACGCAAAATTTGATTTAACAGGCAACCTTTTCCGAGCCGCATATACAGGGTGACCCAAAAATGCAACCCTAAAACATTTGCCTTAAAAAAAAAAAAAAGGGATCGGTGGATTTTTTGTTTAGTCAGATTAAAGCTGGGAGTTTTTCTTTAACATACTGAAAAAAATAATGAAAATAGCTCTTTGGGTTGCTGAAAAAAATGTTTGGGGGTCACCCTGTACGTATCCCGTACGCGTTCCATGTTGTTGTTTGATATTATGTTATTCCGTTATTGTTTTCTTTTCCCTTAGATTCACACGGGTTTCCAGCATGCCGTCCTGGAACCACAAATGCCAAGTTGTCTTCCTTTAGATGAAATCACCATAGCTCAAAAACTAAAAGAGGCGGGCTACTCCACCCACATTGTGGGCAAGTGGCACCTAGGATTCTACAAGAAAGCTTGCTGGCCTACTCGTCGAGGGTTCGATACGTTCTTTGGTAAGAACATGCATTAAATCGCTATCCAAAGCTCCCATTTCCTCGCAGTGAAAACTGTTGCTCTCTGTCGGATCGTGGCTTTGAGTGCCTATAAGCCTATGCGTTGACAACTGTATGACAAACTGTCAGACCACGGTACTCGATTGTGAATTTCATTGGTCGATACAATTTTCACAAGCTTTGGTTGACAACTTTTCATTGAGTCTATAAGTTTCTCCACAGAACTAATCAAAGTCTAAAGTATACTACATGTATACTGTATTGTATATTGTTTGAAATTGTATTTGGTGTTTATCTGCACTCTACAAAGTCCCTGGCCAGATTTGACCCGGGACCCGTGTTGTATTGACCTTTATGCTTAGCAAGGTTCAATTAACGACAGTATTTTTTGGTCAAAATGACACATTTAAAAGGTTTTGGGTCAAACTGACACGAAAAGTGGCAGAGACGTAACATTTTGACCCGGGAATGGTTAGAGTTTACCGGCTTGTGTTTTTTCCTCAGGATTCTTAGAGGGAAGTGGTACTTATTTTTCGCACATGAGGAACTCATATTATGACTTCCGAGACCAAGAGGATGTGGCCTGGCAGTATAAGGGGCAATATTCAACTCATCTCTTCGCCAAACGAGCTCAGGAGATCATTACTAAGAAAGACAAAGACAAGGTAGATAGTTGAAATGTACCACATTTTCAATCACGCAGCTTTTAGTTTTGAGCTTAAACTACATTAGTTTAAACAGTTAACTATGAAACACATAATGTGCATAGCAAGAAGCCAGTGTTCGAAGCTCTTCCCCATGGGTAAAAAATAAATATTACTTTGAAGTTCAAAACCAGATACAGTATAAGGATTTACACCACGGCATGCCACAATAATAGCAATAGCCCCCTGTAGACCAATCGCATTAATGCGGTTTTATAAAGTATCAGTTGTAAAATCTCGAACAGTAGTTGGGCATGCATGGCCTATATTTGACCTAAAATTGGGGAAACGAAATATCTTAAGGGAGACAATATCCGGTCTGGTCGGTGGACACTCATTCCTATAATCTGTCTCAGTCAGGACAGTTTGTGCGGAGGACGGAACCATCCGGCCGACAACGGCCTATAGAATTCAAATCCAGTTTTCAACCAATGCTAACATGAATGATACCCTTTTCAAAGAGTTGTCTTAAAATTCCTTTTCCGACTTGTTTCTCTTGCAGCCGTTTTTCCTGTTCGTGTCAATGCAAGCTGTTCACATTCCTCTCCAAGTACCAGACTCTTACGTACATCAATACGAACACATCATCAGTAGCAAGCCAAGGCAGAAATATGCCGCTATGACTACTTGCATGGACGAAGCTGTCGGCAACATTACCAGAACCTTGGAGGAACTTAGTCTGTGGAATAATACATTGCTGATTTTCTCAACAGGTATGGTTTGAGACATATGTACAGGTTGTATTTAGCCATGCGGCTTAATATTTTAATCCTATTGTCAAGCGATGTTTTATTGCGTCTTGAAACCCCACCTCGTTATTTTCTGGACATTCTCACTTTGAAAGTGTGCCCGCTTAAACAAGAAACAGTCAGCCTGTAAGTAGTGTCAATAGACTTCTGGAAATGCTTTTGACAGAATAAGAAATTGATAAGGACATTTACCCGGCCCTGCTTATCAGTGAGGACTGGAACTGACTGAAGTGGGAACTGGTGTACCAGTGACCCGGCCCCGCCTACTTTGCGAGTATAATCGACGAACTTAATGTTCTATAATTTAGTTTATAACACACCTCTTGCTGGTGCTTCATCCTGGTTGGCTGAAACACGGTCACGTGTGGTTCACTAATATAGGCTAGTGCATGAAATTCGCGGCAGCGTGAACTAGACGTGTGTCAAGACATCGCGCGCGTAATTTCCGGAATAAAGTGCCCCATCGGGCACTATACAATGTACATGTACTCAAATTTTTTGACTGGTTACACAGAAAAAGCCCAAACTTAACAACTGAATCTAGGGAAACTAAAACCGTTCCTTTCATTGTTGAATTGCTCATAGTTGAATTGCTTATAAGTTAATTGTTCAATAACAGTTAAATTATAAAACTCTGAAAAGTTTGTTTTCTTATTTTTTCTATTTTGGCCAGTGGTGAGTTTTCAGCCTCGGGAAATACTCCCTCTTCTAGTCACTCACAGTCCCTCGGGGCGCATAGACGTGCACTAGTAGTGACCTCATTGCCAGTCTATATTAAATAATATATTGTGTATAATATATTCTCATCATCAGTCCAAAATATAACCTAGTTCGACTTAGCCATTTTCCGCTTGCTGAAGACGTGTTTTACACTCTTGAATATTTTTATAGAAATCAGTGGCTGTTAACACCTGATCACCCACAAAATCTATCTCTTGATTGGCCGAGAGCGCGTTTCACGTTATTCGCACTTTTTACCGAGTAGGACCAGAAAGTAGACATATTTATACAATGTCAACCTCGCTCTGAAAAAGCACTTCACGTACACGCATTGAAAACAACGTGGCAACAGAAGGTCACTTTGCGGATGATTTGGGAAGTTCGTGTGAATTTGTAACTTTTTTTCAAAGTAAACTTGTACAAAATTCAGTGCATTTTTTGGTTAATTAAATTGTCAGAAACATGAGCAAAACCTGTGGGTGAGGTGTTATAACAGAACTTTATATCTTCTTGTCATCTTGTTGTTTAGACAATGGTGGAGCACCCGAGGCAGGTGCGTTCAATTGGCCTCTACGGGGCAGAAAGAAGAGCCTATGGGAAGGCGGCATACGCGGCATTGGATTCGTGCACAGTCCACTACTAGATCATCACGTTAGAGGCACTGAAAGTAACCAACTCATCCATGTGAGTGATTGGTTTCCTACGATTGTATCGGGCCTGGCTGGCGGTAGTCTGAACGGCACGAAGCCTCTTGATGGATACAACCTTTGGGATTCAATCAGGTAATTTATGGATACCAGGCACATACAATGTATACTCTTTTTTTTGTTTAGACTGTTAGTCCCCACCTTCCATCAAAACTGTCTTCCGCAGAAAACATGGCCAAGTAATACTTTGTGCTATTCTGTCTGGCAACTCATTAATTAAAGGCATGCACCTTTATCATGAAAATCATCTACATGGGCGTCGCAAGGGGGGGGGGCACTTGCCCCCCCCCCCTGGAAAAGCAAAAAAAAAAAAAAAAGAGGCGCGAAGACAAAGTGGTGTAAATTTAATGAGTTGGGGGGGGGGGCAAAATGTCCCTGCCCCCCTCTAAAACTGATAAATCGAGAATGTGTTGAGAAGTACAAGCATTTTTTGGCAAAAAAAAATTTGCCCTCCTCTAGAAAAAATCCTGGCGACGCCCATGATCATCTAGACTCTTCTTTAGTGAACGGCTTTTACCTTTCCTTAGTTTCTTGGCCACAGTTTGATGGTTGTTGGTTTTGATCCAAATGACAGGTCTGGTACCCCTTCACCACGCCAGGAAATCCTGCATAACATCGACCCTTTTGAAGGTCACGGTCACCGTCCCTTCAGTCACAGTCTGTACAACAATTTCACTTTCACGCCGTCAATGAGAGCTGCCGTGCGAGTAGGTGACTGGAAACTCTTGACTGGACCTGTTGGTAAGGGAGACTTTCTCTGCATATGCATACGCTGCTGTGAATAACATTTTTCATGCTAAAAGGAACCTTGACAAGAATTTTTCGAAAGAATATATTTTTGTCTTTCCTCTGGAACTATGAGACATCCCTTTTTGGTGAAATTTGTGTTGGTAGATAGTTGTTTTCTCTTTTTTGGGGAGGGGGAGTATCATTGGCAAACATCACAAAAAGACAAAATGACAGGGGCAACAGATACAAGCAAGTGCGTGGCACAAATTAAAACATGCATGGGTGACATGAAAAACACAAAAGAAGGGATAGAAAAATGCCAAGTACAATGCACATAAACAAAGAGAGCAGTGAACAAAGAGGGAAATAATAAGGGTGATGAGAAGAATTGGCCAACGTTGCTAAGAAGCTGAGAAACAAGTACCGTTTGGTGGCAATATTAATAATTTATTATGGACCTTTTTTCAACGGTTATTTTAACTGCCGCTGTCTAACTTAGTAGCCATATGCATCTTCATTGAACATGTGCATTTTAATATCAGGGGGAAGTAAAGTGAAGCGCTTTTTTTTCAAGAAAGTTACGTACCAATCTTTCTACGGCAGTATTCCAATCGACATTGTCCAAGCTTAACTTTGATGTGCCTATGGGTTCGCGCCAGCATTCATCTGCAGGGTTTTTTGTATTTTATTGTGCCATTTGTGGGTTTTTTTTTTATCTGTAGGCGATGGCCACTGGACTCCTCCACCAGAATCCGGTAAAGCAACGATACGTTCCAAACTCAAACCTCACCAGAATGTCTGGCTGTTTAACGTCAAAACGGATCCCAATGAGGAGAATGATATGTCGGAGGAGAGACCGGACATACTCCAGAGACTGATGGATCGCCTTCAGGAATATTACAGCACCTCAGTCCCAGTGATTTATCCGGAGAGCGACAAGAGAGGACATCCCAAAAAGATTGGTGTCAATTATTGGACCAATTGGATGTAAAAACTTCATACACTGAATGGTCTGCTGATAACAAAGATAGGGTTAGGTAGACTCCAGAATGCCATGCAACCATACATGCACACGCATGCAGTATAACCAGTTTGTGCAGATTGAGAATAGGGACGTGATACTTGTACTGGAGCACTGACGTTTTCACTAAACTGAACTTGCTGACAGTGCCCATGCATTGAAGCAGTTGTCGTCCATCTTTGGTCCACCAAAAGGCACGCGCACTAAACACATTTTCTTTTTACAGATGGTTAGTGAATATATTGTATTTCGTCTTTATATATCGGTTTTGCATGTATACATGAACGTGTAGTCTCCACCCTCTTACAGACTATCGGGGCCTGGTTTGCAAATCGATATAAAGCCATACAATTCGGTGGAGATTGTCACTGATGCATGACGAAAAAAACCTGAAGCAGGGCAAGCGATGTAATTGTTTAATGCAATCCTTGTGTCCCATTTAACCCTGTTTTCAAGTTTTGGTTTGTCATTTTCAAGGGTGATTGTGGTGCCTTTTTGCGAATTTCCACATTTACGAGCAAAAGTGTTATGTCATTTCAGACATAAACCTCAATGTTACAGCTATTTCAAAGTTACCGGAAATTTGGTTATTTCGCTGTCGTAAATTATCTTTTCTTTGGTGATTCGTCGTTGTGTGTGTTCGTGGCAGTACGCGAATAGCAAACTTTTCTCACCAGTATTTTCAATAAGCACATTTTCAGGTTCACAATTTGAACCGAAAACCCCACAACAGAATTATGTGTCTTCCTGAAATGACACATCAACAGAGCCCTCAATTGACGGGAAAAGCATAAAATTGTTTAATGTTTAAAGAAGTGTACTTTTCAGTACAATTAACCCAAAAGGCCTTTTTTAAAATACATTTAGGAGTAGAATGTTGCACACAATATTATGTTGCCAAGAAATATGCACTTCATTGACCCTTAAGTTAAAATAGTGCCTAAAATATTAAACTACAGTACATGTATAAGTAGCGACTCAATACGGGAGGTACATGTATATTGTTTCATCTGTTTGTGATACTTCAGTGTATATGCGATAGTTGCATAATATTTTCCCAAACTTTGTGAAAAATTCTTCTGTATTTTTGCTAAATGGCCGACAATGCCAACCTGTTTTTATAATTATTTTTTTTTAAATTTAACCAGTGGTATAGTAAAAAAGGAAAATTAAACAAAGCTATCTGATTTTCGGTTCAGAAATTATTTCTCAGTACTAAGTAAAAACACTGCAAAAAAAATGCATGCCCTTAATTTCAAACAGTTTGCCGACGAAAAACCGTAAAATTCCGGTCACTGAGTTAGGTCAAATAGAAAAACCAAACATTTTAAGCGTCCTGCCCTTTTTGGAAAAAAGTATGAAGGGTACCCTTTTTTCCAAAATGGCCGCCGATCAATTTTCCAAAACGACCAGCCGGGCTATTCTTCAAGATGGCAGCTTTTTTTTTAACTGGCCGCCACTTGGACTCGGGAAATGACATACCAGTTTTAGAGTCCAAAAGAAGGATTTTTTTCAAAAAAAGATCATTAAATTTATCATTTTTTCGGGGTTTTTTTTCCAATTACCAAAATGTAGAAAAAGGAAGCGGCCTCCCAAAAGGGAAGCCGGCGGGGACGCTAAACACGTTTTTTGAAATCGATCAAACTGATTCCTGCCAGAGCTTAAAAATGCGCCGCCGAAAAATGCCACGTCGATGGCACATATGGAACACCATACTTTTGGTCAATGTTCCAGAAACAGACAGACAGCCCGACCTACCACCAAGTGACACATGTAGAAGCTCCTGCAGAGCTTAAGAAGGGGGGGGGGGCGGCGAGGGGAGCAGGGGCGGATCCTAGATATTTTGAAGGGGGCGGGTTCATCAACAAATCATTGCTGTAATGTATATAGACGGATTTTTTTGTTTGGATACTTACCTTTGCAAAATCAATAGGAGGGGGGAGCTGGACATCATTAATGAAACTTTGTTCAAAAATTGTACGGACGTATTATTTTATGTACATGTACAGTCGAACGTCCGACAATAGTCCCCTGCAGTAGATTTCGACTCTCTCTACCTTCTTTTTCCTTTTTTCCCCACGGGTTGTCTAGTATGAGTATCACCCGTTATCCACGGAGACAGTCTTCGTATAATGTCCGATATATAAAAGGATCCGCATTTATGCGATCTCGTGCCTCAGCCAATCGGATCTCCTGCCTTTGATCACGATCCACGCACGGAAACATCCCCAAGGGCCGGGAAGCGATTTTTTTCGCCCAAACGACATCCACATATGGGTGTACGCTATGGGGTTTGGACTTAACTTTTAAAAAACATGAGAAGAAAATATACAATTAGAAAAAAAAATAGAGGTTCGCGTTTGGTGAGTTACAAACGCAGAGTGGTCGGGCTGGCATATTTTCTTGTGTTTACAATGACTTAATCATAATTGAACTACACATTACCCCTCCCATTACCTAGCACCCATTACCCTGTGTTTTTCACAAAGAAAATCACACAACCTGCAGTTGAACTTGTTGCTTTACCTCGACAAGACTTGTAGGGCTATCAGGAAGCGCACATGTGGTGCTGCATGGATGGTTACTCAAGCATACCACCAGTTGGGACTATTGGTAGACTTGCCGAAGCCTCTAACGTCGTTGGAGTTTATGCAACAGAAATATGCTAATCTTAAAATAAAATGGCCTTTATATTTTGTTTTTTTTTGTCTTTTGCATGGGTATAATAAAATTCTGCACTGAAGTTATGACAACGGTAGACTTGACGGAGCCTCTAACGTCGTTGGAGTTTATGCAACATATGCTAATCATATCATAAAATGGCTTCTATGTTTGTTTGTTTTTTGTTTTGCATGGGCATAATAACCTTCTGCACTGACTTTACGACAGAAAAGTTTGCGGCTACACGCTGTGGAAATATTAATTTTCAGCATTTAGATATGAGAGAAAAACTGGTGAGGCGCGATTTCAATCGGTTATGGAAAGAAATCTTGTTTTCCTTTTATTTGAGGCTAATTTCTATATTTTGAATTCACCTAACTTTGAGCTTCCGGCAGCCCTGGAAGGGGAGGTCAAACGACTTTGACTCTAACAAAATAAAAAAATGTTTATCAGTTAATGGTCTATCTGATTACAAGGTGTGAACATGATTGATCATTTTGTTTAAGAGTTATAGGTGAAAAAAGATGGTCATTTTTTTCAACGAAAGTCGCTTGTACTTTGATACCTGATGACGTCATCATGACGTCAGGGTAATATGCACCACTCGGGATGAGGATCGATATATATTGAAAGTTTATACAAGTTCATATCATAAACCGTTTTAGGAGAAAACACGCGGAGAAGTATTGTACGGGGAAAAAAAAAGAAAAAAAAGTAGAGATTCGCGTTTGTTGTTACAAACGCAGAGAGGTCGGGTAGAAAACTATTTTATGAAACACTGTCCAGTTAAGTCATGAATATTTTTGTGTAAGAGCAAAGGGTCACGAAATTAATTCCTTTTCAGGACAATCAATTATTTTGTTTACAAAATTCATCTTTAATGGTGTAATAAATTTCAGTAAACATTCTATGTACACATACAAGTTATTTCTGGCTTGATAACGTCATTAGTCAAAAACGGGAAGTGAATTCTGATTTAGTTCGGAGTGGATGTTCATTGAGAAGTTAAGTAACGTATGGAAATTTGGAAAATATAAGTGTGTATATTCATAACACCGAACTTCCGGTTTGATGACGTCACAGTATTTGGAAGCAAAGGTGAACATTGTAGTGGTATCGTTATTTGGGCTAAGATATACGACATGGATCAAATGATAGAATTAAATTTAAATATGATCGTTGGCACATTCTCATAGAAGTAACTTCCAGTCTGATGACGTCATGAATTTGAAACCTTGCCAAGTTATCTGTGGTTAATCAAAGAATATCAATAGGGGCGATTTGGTCAAATTTGAACCTATGGTTTTAAAATTAAAGAAAGCAAACACTATTTTATGTGCCGCTAGGGGGCGCCCTTTCGTATGATGACGTCATCACACTGTTTTTGTGTCTGGCATTCCTCACTTAACACTTTCATAATATATATGTCTGTAGTAAATGCTTCCGCTTTTGATTTATATTCAGTTTTATTGCAATTAATGGTCTATCTGATTGCAGAATACAAACACAATTGTTCTAATTCAAGAGTTATAGGTGAAAGTAATTGGTCACGTTTTCAGATAAAATCACTTGTAATTTGACACCTGATGACGTAATCATAACGTCAGAGTAATATGCACCACTTCGGATGAGGGTCGATATACATGTATATAGTTACAAGTTCATCGCTTGTAATTTGATACCTGATGACGTCACGATGACGGAACAACATTTATAATATCTTCGTAACATGGTACAAATTCACACAATGTTTTGTGATCATACCTATACCATTCGAAAGAAATTGTGCTTTGTTTTGATTTCAGGCTAATGTCTTCATTTTGAATTCACCTAACTTCGACCTTCCGGTAGACCCGGAAGTAAAGGTCAAGCCAGTTTACGTACACAACAAAAACTGTTTATCAATTAATGGTCTATTTGATTACAAGGTTAGAATATAATTGATAATTTTGTTCAAGAGTTATAGATGAAAGATCGTCATTGTTTTAACGAAAATCGCTTGTAATTTGACACCCGATGACGTCATGATGACGTCAGAGCAATATGCACCACTTAGGATGAGGGTCGTTATATATTGAAAGTTGACAAGTTCCTATCATAAACCGTTTAGGAGAAAACCCGTGGAAACGTGCCGTACGGAAAAAAAGGAAAGAAAGATTAATCGTAACAACTCAAAAGAGTGGTCGGGTTGTGCCCGACCACTCAAAAAGTGAATTTGAACGTTATGAAATTCGGACTATATTTCCCTTTAAAAAAATCTTCCAAAGCCCAGGTTAGAAAAGGAAAACAATTCGGGTGTACCGAGATTCGACACCCGCAACCTCGCGGTGCAAAATCCTACATGCTATCGACTGAGCTGTCGCACTGCTTGCTAGATGTGGGGAAACAAAATATACCTGCGTGCGTATCATAAAAGTATTGTAAAGGGCGCTAAACAACTATGTATGTGGATGTCGTTTGAGAGAAAAAAAAATCGCGGCCGGGAAGCTCGGAGGGCCGATGATCCGTCAATGTAATACGGGTGGGTCCCAAAGGGGGGGGGGCAATTAGGTAACATAGGTAGCACCATTCTTGGACGGGAAACCAATGATTTTATCAATAAAAAAAACTTTCCTTTTCTCAAATTCCAAACCTTGGTTAGGGAAGAGTCCTCAAATGGGGGCCTTTCCGAGATGCCCCCCGCCCCCACGGCCATCCGTTACGCCACTGCACGCAGAAGATGGCAATAGAACTGTAGGAAACGGAAACAATCGACGAGACGGTTTTCGATGACGGCCGCAATCTCTTTGACAGCAGATCCTCCTCCCTCCTTGCAAGATTTCTTCGGAGCCGGCATGGCGAGAATTCTGCGACGCGGGAGCTGCTTGGGCGGTAAATTGAGGAGCCTTTTTGACACTTTTTGCCGACCGAGATAACCTTGTCTTAGATGGCGCCCTCAACATTGTGGTACTGTCCTGAGGGTTTACAAGCCTCGCCTTCGTTTCAGGTTCGGCACTGAGTTCTGGGCGCACAATAAACCTTTAATTTGTTATCCTAATCAACAGGAAAAACCCTAAACCCATAAATGCCTCATCATTATTACAAGATACAATGTGCTTGAATCAAAATATATATTATATACATGTAGACGGATGTTTGGAAAGGCTCAATTAAGCCAGAGCCTATTATAGTGTAGATGTAGGATACTTAGCCGGCCACATCTCCGTAGTTTGGTTTCTTCAGCAATTAACGAATGCATTACAAGCTATGGCTGAGAAACGTTCCAATTTGTTGCTATGGTAACCAGCAAACCAACCAAATCGTTCACCCGTAGCCAGCCCCAATCATATCATACGCGCCACTACGGTGTTTTTCCCGACACAGCGCTTCTTTGTAAAATAAATGTTCATTTCCCATTTGATTCGTGTTCTTCGGAATCGATGTTTCCACTTTTTCATATCATCATTATTAATGATAATGAACTGTATTTAGATAGATAACACTTTTCAAGATATTGAGAGACGGTATTTGTTTACTGTGTTAGTTATAATTGCTGGCTGCATAATTTGCATTGTTTGGAGAACACAAACAAGGGTCGTCGACCATAAATTATACCAATTACATCATCATGATCATGATTTTGGATAAAATGTAATTAAGCCAAAAAGCAACATTACCAATATAATATTGTATCAAATTTAAAACAAAAACAGAAATTTATATTATTTATTTAAAAAACAAATGGTTTTCTGCTCACAAAAAACATGTTTGTTTTGGATATGGAACATTTTTTATTCCAAGTTATAGACTGACATGCAGGTTTGCTTAATGAAATAAGAGGTCCATTAACTTGAAGAAATAATGGTCCATATCCTTCACGTACGCCTGCCATATCACAACATTGTGGTTGTGTTTGGTTGTCAATTAGCATGGAAAGGCCACTAAGAGCAATATAGTTGGCATGACGTACATTGTGGCCAGGGCAAGTATTGAGATGCTTGTCAGCTAATATTCGGGAGCATATTTAACGTCTAGATCAAGTAATGATATAATGCATATATCCGACTCGGATGACTCTGGGCTAGTGTTGCTTGTGGCTTGGTGAGTTACGGGTGCATTACATGATAAACGCAAGCTTTCTTCGAATATGTATTTTCATACACTCGAAGCTTATCGTTAGATGAGAACTATACTACAATATTATTTGAAGTGGTTGCGATGAAACCTTGTTTTACACACTTGAAACTGTGCATAATGAGCAACGATCAGAAAACGTGGATGACCAATAGCGGTGATTAAACGTTCTCGCGTCCGTATCCCGGCAACTCCTTTTACATCTTTTAGTGTATTTGTTGGTTGATTGCTTGTGAGACTTCTTCCGCAAGTAATATTCACAGGAAACAATATCCATGGAACGTGAACTGAATGAAATCCTTGCGTCTGCAACTGAACGTCTGGAACTGGTTCTGTTTACACCAGACTGTCGTTTGCATACCGTACCGCACAGGCCAGGCTTGGCATTATGTTGGCTACCATGCCTGCAAGTACAGTTTTTTTTATTGTTTCGGCATTGGCTTTGGTGATCAAGCTCATGCATGTGCGACTACGTCTTGTTTAGTAATTAGCACGGGAACGATCTAGCAAGACATGTTGCTTGCTCTCTGGTAGTAAAAAAAAAATAACTGTGAATATTTAATGGGATTTCCTAGCGAGTAGATGGAATCGATGTTTAATGTCGGCGGTAAAAATACTACAATGTCATTGCAGTCAATGACGTGGCTCGGTATGCGGCTTTCTGCACTGACGGTTTTCATTGTTTCATCACCGATTCCTTTTAAATGAAACAATATTGACATATGTGGCTTTCTGTATACTGATATAAAGTGTAAAGATGACTCCGACTTTGTTTATCATGTAACCAGAGCCATTCACCGTGAAGTCGCTGTACAAACGGTCATTTGACAAACCGTGAAGATGCCTTTTTCACCGAGAATGCCGGTGCACATAGCAACCAGGTAAGTCCAGCATCATCTATTATCTTATTAGCACGATCGAGTTCTGGTCATAAGTGGATTTTTAAGTAAAGCTTAAATGACGACTATAGAAAGCACGTTTTGCTCGTTGGTTTCTGTAAACGCACATGCAATGGCTTGCATTTCAGTCATACAGGTCGGACCCGTTAAGATTAAAGTGAGCCACATTGCATTATTTTTGAGGTTCTCTGATTCTTACGAAACAATAACAGTCGTATATAATTATGATATAAATAGAAGTAGCTTGATTTGCTCGCCCCAAACTGAACAGGTGCAAGACTAAATCTGCCACACTGTTCTGTATCCATCGCTATACAAATCCAACAAAAATTATCAATTAAATGTACATGTATAACCAAACTTTGTTTTCACGAAGGACTTTATTTGAAGTGAAAATGCCACTTACACAAAAATATCCCCATATTTTTAGCGGCATTCAGCAATGATCGTTACGCATTCTTGCCAAATTTTCTTTGTTTTCAAATCAGGTGTTTTCGCAAGATATTCCTGACCCAAACGTGCTGTCTGATGAAGAAATTGTTCGGAATACATGCACAAAATGGGTTCCAATATGTTCTCTGTACTCGTCTGTTTTCTGTGTCTATTATATACAGGCTAATCATGTTCTATGTTTTTGTCTGTTATGGGCTGGATAACGCTCTCTTCCTCTAAAAGTAACACCTCACATGCTCAAAATAATGGTGTTTATTAATGTAGCAGCAATGTATTTCAACGTATTATCGTCAAATTCTTCTTCAAAGCCTAAATGTGTTTAAAAAAAAAATGTTTGTTCGTGTGATTCAGTTCCGATTTTACAAATGTACATCTTTTTTAAACATATAAATCAATTTATTGCTGTCATTACATCCAGCGTATATACATGTAATTACACTGCTCTAATCCTGTCATTTGTCAAAGACATCCTAACGCCTGATTTTATAGGCAAGTCAAACATTATAATCTAATGATTTGTTAAATCTTTCCGTATTTATTCTGAGCTTATAGGTCATTCCCATCTTATTACGTTATAGGCAGAGAATCTGCGGGGGCGATCTGACGGTCTATCCCTGATCAAAAGTTGGGGGAAAAGATTCCCTCTACCCCTTCTAGCATTTATGCCAGTGATTCTCTGTCAATAATTGGCTTGCTTAGTGGAGCTGACCCGACATCTTAGTTCACGATATACTGTACATGTAGATTTATACCAATAAGTAACTCCGTCAGTCAGAGGACAGGCTGGCATTTAGGGGCCAGCAAAAGATATGCTGGACACTCAGCCTGTCCTTTATTATCTTGTGTGAAACCGACATGCTATAGTTTTCTCTTAAATTGAACCTCGCACTACAATTAAAAAGCGTTATTGCGTATCCGCTAAGTGTAAGATGTCATTGTTTGTAATTTAAACGGACGGGATCAGTCACGTCTAAACAGAAATTTGTCACTCACTTTTAAGTGGCTTATAATATACGAGAGGGACTTTTCTTAGTATCAGCACCCGCCACATTAGGCCATCAGGTTCGGTCCAAAATCTTGGCCACCGGTATCAAATGAGGGGAATAATTGTGATAGCGATTTTTGGCAAGGTATACACCTCCAGAGTTGTAAAATATGTGATAGCATTGCAGCGGTGGCAGCTTTTTGGGTGTTATCACCCTTTTTTTCAAAATGTCCATCAAAATGCTTGTTATCACTCTAGGGGCGGTGTACCTTGCGCATGCGCACTATAATAATTTATGCCCTGATTTGATACTGGCCAAACCCCCAGGCTGATGGCCTACATGGGATATCCATGACTCCTGCACCTGAAATATCCATGCTTCATTGAAGTACAGTGTAGATTTACGAGACACTCAAAGCGTGGACATGCATAATCGCGCTCAATGTGATGATCTGCCATACAGGAAATATTCAAAGTAGGTTGCGATAAAATATCTTGATCTCAAGGTAACTTCAATTATTTCTCACCGTTCAGTGTAAGGCTTCTATAATGTGAGTAGTCCCCAAAGTAGTGGGGATGACTATTTTGATAAGACATCAATAATTCAAAGCACTTTAATCTGTTGGTGTATACAAGTAGTAGGCTATAGCGCAGGCAAGTGCCAGGCACTAGCCTTGCTTTGGCGTACAAGAGTGGATATCATCCATCAGACGCCATGATTATTATTAATCTACTTTTAATAATTTATTTATTTGGTTATAGTATAATGGGCGGATGTTAATTTATTCGTGTCAGGGTCAATGCCTTACAATGGGAAACAGTTAAAAGTGACGTATTTTAATGCATTTAGGGAACGGTTTAAGACATCATTTCCACATGTGGACACCACATTACACTTGGGGGCGCTCTTCAGGATATAGATGTAAATGTATTATTGTATATCAACATGTACACTCTCGCTTACATCAAAACAGCGCATTTTAAAAGCTTTTGAACTTTGTTCCTCCACTGTTTAGTGCTATTGAATACATTTGGGTTGTTGGGACGCTTAAAAAAATTACTTCAAAATCCGCATTCTGTTTTTCTCATCACGAAAAAGTGGGCAGATGATGCAATAGCCCATCCCCCTGATCTAAAAGGGGGGGAGATATAATTACCCCCCCCCCCCCCGGATTTACGCTCCTGGTCGGGACATAATAGAGCAGTCACCGTTGAATGCAGCCAAATTGATAATAAATCACGCATTTTCGCACGAATTTGGATGCACGTATAGATCAACATTCGATTAACTAAATAGATTAATCAATTTAAATGTGAAAGCTGCGATTGCACTTTCAACGATTCAATTTCAAAGATAATGCATTCAAATTAAAATGTCATATCGGGTCATTCATATTCGCAGGAGCTTCACGTTGCGTCAGTTTGGGAATTCAAATTCGCTATTAAGCAAACATTTGTGAAATGTGAGCAAAGAAATTCAAAACCGATTTATGTAATTACTCTGTTCGTCTTTGTTCTGTGTTTCTTTGTTTTTCTCTTTGGTGCGGATACAAAGCAGCAGCCACAAAATGACCGTATTGATCAGTTTTTGCATAAAAAGAAAGCACATGTTACCGAAATGAAGCGTGTTTATATAATAAAGCTAATCGAGGAAAAGGTCAGAGATATAAGAAAACCCAGAAAACCCTTTTATATGATAAAAGAGCAAAAGGTAAAATAGAAAACGTAAAACAAAAAGTGAACACGATATGAAGAGGGCAATTCTCCTAGTTTAATGTTGCCTACAAGTTTATTGTTCATATGTCGAGTTATGTGTATAATTTTTAACTTTCTTGCATCACTGGTTTACATTTTTACTTCTTTAGATTAAAGGGAATATACAACATTTGCAAACATCAAAAACAAAACTGCCAAATTATTATGAAATACCCTGTTGGACTATTAGTGAATGACAGTCTAAAGCATCCTATAAAATCATGGCAGCTGGTGTGCTGACATTTTCAAGAAAAGAGTCAATTTTGTATCAATTTCCAACGCTGGTACATGGTCGGCCGACCAGCGTTTGAAATAAAACTGGCTTTTTTTCAAATGCTGCTCCCAATTTACCATATTTAGTTAGTCTGAATTTTGTTTGCAATCGATTACACATCTTTGGTACAAGCCTTGTAGACTGGTTCCTTGACCAAATACAATTCCCCGACGTCTACAAATTGCTCCTTTTCAATTTAAGCGGGGTCAGGGAGCCATACTACAAGAACTTGACTGTTTTTCTTGGTTCGCCAGCATCTTCGAACACAAATTTTCAAACAAGTCAGTGTAACAATATTTGCTATGAAATATACTAATCCCCCAAATCCATCTATTTCTGAAAATTACAGGAAAGGCAAATGATGTAAATTCCAAGATTTAAAGACAGATAACAGATACTTTGAACACGAAGAGACTAGAATGAAACAATAACAAAAAAACGTGGGAAAAGTGAAAAAAAATATTCAAAATCTCGCATCTTGCCTTCGTTTCCCATTATTTTGAATTCGATCAGAAATCACTAATTAAAATGCGCGGAGATGAAAACAAAAATGAGATTCTTATGCAAATAACCCTAAACCAAACAGGCTGCTAATGATAAGTAAACCGAATGACATAACTACAAATTTAGGATGCTTTAAGATAAACATGAAAATGCCCAGTCTGATAATGAATTTGAACGTCTGAAAACTAATTCGAACCACGGGAATGACAAGAAGACGCTAATTCACTTCAAAGTTTGAAGCAGATAACTGTCCACGTTTTCATGAACCATGCGTTCCTTATGGAGTTCTTCTAGATCTGGATCAATACTGCAAGCAAACCACGTACAGGTTTCAGGTGTGTGGGGCTGGGGACTCTGATCATACAGGATGAGCAAAATAAAAGCGGAACCCAAACCCCATAAAATATATTTCATATTTAAATAAATATGTAGCACCAAATATAATAATGTTTAGAAAAGCCAAATTCATAAGCTACTTTTAGATGAAATAATTACTGAAATTGCTCAATCCGTTCAAAGAATATCACCATTTAAACACAATGACCCTAAAACCTGTCTCGTCCAAAAAAAGCAATTCATTGTGTGTTTTGACTGTTCGGAGCAACGAAGAAAATGACACAGAATACTTCTGTCACCAACTGTTGTACACAATATCTTTATTGACAACCCTGATTAGGCATAAAAATATGATTTATAATATCTACTTTTCTTAAAGGACGGGCATTCAAAGGGATTCTGTTGAATATTTTTAACGTTTAAATTGAGATTTTATCGCTGGTGATGTTTGAAGCCAATTGCAACGACGATTCTTGAAATCGCATTTATTTGGACAAGATAGGTTTTAGGGTCATTGTGTTTAAATGGTGATATTTTCTGAACGGATTGACCAATTTCAGTCATTTTTTTTTCATCTAAAAGTACCTTATGAAATTGGCTTTCCAGTCATTATTATTTTTGGTGCAAAATATTTTTTTTAATATAAAATATAATTTTTGGGGTTTGGGTTCCGCTTTTTTTTTGTACTCACCCCTGTAGTAAGCTCTGCTTTTGGCGTTTAACCGACTTAATTTCTCGGCGAGCCAAAATTACTTTGGGCGAACCATTCTGGAATGTTATTGCTACGATGCGCGACATTTTGATGCAAATCGTGTGCTTACCGGAGTCACAATTGGACCCTTCGTGCCCTATCAGGTATCACTCCAACCTCCACCCCAAAAGGAGAATGAAAAAAAAATCAAGTGAATAGCAACTTGCCAAAGATTTTATTTGCAAAAGAAACATCGAATGCGAACATTCGGTCCGCAAAGATTATTACAAATTATCACTAAGGAGATACGCTCCTGAATCAGTAGGACGGAACGCAGTAGATTGGCACGCATGCGCATTTAATACCCACGGGACCAATCAACCAGTCACGATCAAATAAGTCAGATTTTGTCTTGAAACAATAAATTCCGATACTGATCGCGAACAGCGCCATCTAGTGTCAATTCGGGCTCAACGTACCCCCTCCCTTGCTTTCTATATTCAAAGTCAGGAAAGTTTCAGGATTTCCCCCAATCGTCCGACACAGATGTATTTTACAATAGCCTGACATCCCTATAAATTATAATACATATATTATAGGTTTTCCCGGACAATTTCGGAAAATGTGCGTTTGATTTTGTAACACATAAATTCAATTTGGCGCCGAGTTTGAGAACGACGTACATCCTGGTTTCATTTTCGCAATAACTAGCATTCGATTTCATTTTGCATCAATCAAATGAATGAATGTGCATAACGTTTCATTTAAGGTATTACAAATACGTGATTAGGCTTTCGGTTTGACGTATGCGTTGCCGATTATTACGAATGTGCAATCCAATTCGCAGAAAATCGATTGTCTATTGTGACACAGGCTGAACTGAACATTCTTTTTCATTTGTTACAATTTAAATTCGCATTTGCTGCATTCAGTTTAAATTAATTATACAGGCCTATACAAATCATGATACAACTTTGATTCATTAATTAATTATTCATTAATTAATTAATGTATGCCTTATTGATCATTAATGTGTTTGTTCTTATATACACAAAGACCTATGTGAAATGTAGGCAAATGAAGTGTGAAAATGATATATGATATGACCAATGTGAAATCACTCAAAATAATCTTGTAGCCATATTATTGAGACGGTAAAGGGACACATCACGTGTCATGTTACATGGGATCTGCACTGGGACTTTTTGAATATTCAAAAATTAAATCATTCAATCAACCATTCCTCAACTGTTACTTTAACACATCAATGAATTCCAATGCTTGACCAAGCATACGTTAAATAACACTGCAAGGGAAATCGGCTGCACATTTAGCGAAAAAGGTTGATGATAAATTAAAAGGAAAAACAGGATTGCGGATGTGCCTTCGATTTCGCGCTAAACTGAACTGTCAATACACTAAATGCGGTGCACATTCGGGAAATCGTATGCTGATTTTTTACGACTGAATGCACTTTCACGGAAAAAGAATTATCATTTTGTTAAATAGAAACAGAGATTTGGAACGTTCATTCTATTTCGCACGAAAACGAATGCTTCTTTTACAAATTCGTGTACAAATTTTCCGAAATTGTCCGGGAAAACCTATAGTAAAAAGATATATTGGTCATGGTGATAATCTACCCGTGACGTCGAGGTCACAGGGGTTAAGTAATCCTCGCAGACTTTAACGAATGTCGTACCCGCAGGCACACTTCCTTAAAACACCTTCAGTGATTGCTTTCTTCCAAACAATTCAATTCAAGGCGGAATAATTTCACATGGTATTTGGTTTAATACTATGCAGTCCTTTCTTCACTTCGAGTGAGATTTTTTTCTCATTATATCAATAGGTTATTTTTCTTGTAGTAACCAACTATCTCATGTGCCTTATGTAACACCGAGGTGGTTTTTATTTCAGATACCTTAAACTAATGCCACATTTGAATTTAGTTGCTTGGCGGATGCATTCTGACAGTACATGCAACCCCGACTAAAAGCTATTCTACACATATTTTGATTGCTGTGCTTGGACTCTGAAAAAGAATAATAGTATAATCCCTTTAAAATAATCCAAGCACTGCAGATAGAAAATAGCGATCAAAGTGAAGCAATATACAGAAATGACGAACCAGGGAAATACACATTATTCAAGATTACATACCGCTATCTGAACATTAAAATTAAAAAGTATAGACCACAATGGTTAACACTTCTATTATAATTGCTATCGTGTTCCCTGAATCTATTTTATAAATTGTAAACTGTTGAATGAGATCACGGGTGCCAGACTATTTTATGATTGGCATGCGTTCAAAACATAAGGAATGTTTGAGCAAACATCTGCTCGGAAGAGCTTTCATTTCTACTCATGAGGAGTTTAGCTGGCTTTCAATTTAATAATTATGGCGGACTCGTTAATAAAGTATTGTTTAGTTGCGCTTGGCTGCATAGATGTTAAACACCCTTGGTGAGTTGGTGAAACCACCTCTTCCTTTCAAAGCTAGTGGAGGTGAGTTGTCTGGTTTGTTGAAAGTAAACTGATGCAGGAAGAATTAAGCTGAAGAAGATAAACGACTCCATCTTAGCCAGGTGCTCACCGATGCAGCTCCGACGACCAACGCTAAACGGTATCAACACCTCAGCCTGAACTGCCTCTCCCTTGTCGTTTAGGAATCTCTCGGGTTGGAACTGATATGGTCCGCATACTTTGGGGTCACGGGCCACCGCCCAGAGATTTGGGACAAGGAGTGCACCCTTGGGAGCAATGGAACTTGGTGTCTGAGGCATGCGGCAGCTAGTCTGGTTTCCAGACCTGACAATTATTCCCGACGCCCACGTCTTAAATTGTAGGTCAGGCAGCCTCCGTGGCTAAAAATAAACATGACGACATTAATGGCCCTTTTTCAAAGCGCGGCTTCGTTTCCGATTTCGCTTTAACACTTGTAGCTTTTAATGTTCTGATCATATCTTTAAATAAATCACTTGCTTCGTAATATCATACAGTTATGATAATACAGTTTGATGTTTTTGTAAGATAACATTGAGTAATGTTGATCTGGAATCTTCAAAATTAGGGAACCAAATAGCACTGTTAGCAGGCGGAGCCGAATGAAGACCGAGTTTTGGAAAATCTCGGTAACGGTCGTCAAATTGAAAATTGTACATGACGCAGCAAAAAGTTCGCCCGTACGATCCGAGTATATTTGATGCACAAAATCGTCGTTGAATTTCAAGTTTTCTAAATGAAAACAATGAATATTAATTATCAACTCATTTAAAATAAAATTAATAAGCAATTAGCAGTTAATTAAACCTATATTATATACTCGGAAATACTCGGGCGCTATCCGATTGTCGACGAAACGACTTCGGCAAACTTCGGAAATTTTCGGGAAAAGGAGGAATTTCTCCCGTTTTAGTCACGTGACGTAAATTGTAATACATTGTATTACCGGAGGCTACCGGACCTAAGATTCATCAGGAATAGTCGGAATCTTTTGGATGGGAACCAGACTATGCGGCAGCATGCACAACACCTAAAGGAGTGATAAGTGCCACGCGCTGAACCTCCCAGACAGTCGCCGTTGTACGGGGGGGGGGGGGGTCTAGGGGGCTTTGGCCCTCAAAAAATTGTGTTAAGCCCCCCCCCCCCCCCAAAAAAAAAAAATAGCAGCAGCAAATCTTAGAAGGTTACGTCACATGCGAACGGTCTACCCTCCCCAAAATATAATAGTTTTCATTCAGCATTCTTATGTGGTGGTTGCCAGCCTTGAATGCGCGGCCAGCTGCACGCGGCCAGCTGTAAAATACAACCCGAGAACACGAGAACGGAGTTTGGAATACGCCTTATTTATGTATAATGCCATAATTGTGGTTTGGTAAAACATCGATATAGGTCCACCTCATCACCGTCACACATAGGCGTAGCCAAGGGGGGGGGGGGCAGGGGGGCCATGGCCCCCCCTGCTGTGTGTGGTAAAAAAAAATAAAAAAAAGGGGGGGGGGAAAAGAACGCAAAAAAACAGGAATGTTATATAAAGTACAAATATTAAAATAGATTTTTACCAAAACGCGAATTCTATTTTAAACGAAACTATACGAGTATGTTAATATGTGTAGTCCGAAATAAAAAATGCTACGTACGTGACACGTACATATCCATGTACACGTACCGAAGTCTATAATAGTTAGCACGCTTAGACTTACATTATTTTATTCATAGCATGCACGTAATGTTGAAGGTATAGTATTTTGCAACTTTGTGCATTTTGTTCGTTTGAAGAAACAAAAGTGCTCAAAATCTAAAGAAGGGTGCTGAACAATTAACCTGATGAAGTTTCAGCTCAGCTTCAGCTGTATATTTCGAGAAAAACAACATTCTAGGATCTCGATTTCAAATCAAAAGTTGTTGACTCATGTTTTGAATTGGGCCTGATTCAGCGTCCGAGACACGTTCTCACTGAGCCGATTGCAGCTAGCTACGCGATGTCGCGCACCGATCCGACGAAGTTATAGCAACCGGGCGCACCGTGTTCGTCGTGTCAACGCTTGCGCGCGCTTCGCCGAATAAAAAAAAAACGAACTATACTAAGGCCAAAAAAAAGTCTCCGGTTTCCGGTATGGGGCTTGCCCAAAAAGTGGTGCGACGACGCGGCTAAATTATTTTTTTACCGTTTTTTTTCTTCAAATGTCAGCTGCTGACTGCAAATGGTGCCCGACTAAACTTAGTGCAAATATATGGGAGTCCAGAGAGGCCACATAAAGCTTATTCTCGATCGTAACCCCATCGAAAAACACGTTAAATTGAACAGCAGCAGGATTCCAGTCATACCAGTCACCACCACCCCCCTTAAAATGTAACCTTAAAGTTGTAAACACGAGCAAATTTGATTCAGAGTCAGAAGAAAGTGGCCAAAGAATGCCTTAGATTGCACCACAGAGCATCTAGAATCCAAACTTTCCCGGGGCCCTTAAGCGGGCCCCGGACCCCACACCGTCAAGGGCGGATCCAGAACACAATTTGGGGGGGGGGGACCAAAAAAAAATTTGGTCCCCCCAAAAAAAGTGGGTCTCAAAAATTACGGCGTGTGGTTCGGGGCCCGTGAGGGCCCCGAAAAATTTTTGGATTCTAGATGCTCTGTGGTGCGATCTGAGGCAATTTCTGACCACTTTAACCAATTTTTTTTGAGGAAAAGATGGTGGTGTACTCATTGCCTGCCTTTATTGCGATGTCACATTAAAAAAAAAAAAAATTGGTTTCGTTTTGGGGGGGGGCCATGGCCCCCTTTGGCCCCCCCCTGGATCCGCCCTTGCACACCGTAAGGGCTTCGCGCTCGCATTCAGGTTGGTAAAGGCCGGTCACACTTGGCCCCCCCCCCCCCCCTTGCTCCAAATTCCTGGCTACGCCTGTGCCGTCACATTATTCTATAACTACTAATACTTCCTCGTAAGGTGTCATAATGTCATTCAAATTTCCGCTAATTCCCTTTTTAAATCGTGTTTCCACCTTCATATACACGTAAATCTAAATGATTCAGAGATTTCAGACTATATGACAATAATCTACGTAAATCAACGGGCGCAGTTCCAGCCGTTGGCACATTCAGTGGTCGTGGGGACAGTGCATGCTTCATATTAAATTATTGTCAATAAGATTTAAAGTAGGTCTACGCACAGGGCCTAACCCGTGCATCAACATTACTGTGCGTGAATATGACAGTTGTGAAGCATTCTTGAAAATTTCTCTTGAGGATGTTGTTATTTATAGTACAGCCCATTGTGCAATATACTCGGCATAGAGAACACCATTGACGACCCAGTTATCTTTCATTTCATGTTTTTTTAATGGCGATGGGCTTATGGGGAACTTTTTTCCAGAGGTGATCATCTTTGAAAGAAAAATCAGCCAAAAAAAAGATATATATACAGGAACTGAAATGTATACGTAATATATGTTACAGCTATTTTATTGCTATAATTTTGGATATTTTGCTGTCATGAAGTTTCCTTTCTTTGGTGATTCGTTGTTGTGTCAGTACGTGGCAGTAAGCCAATGAGCAAACTTTTGTTCACAAAATGTTTCCATTGGGCAAATATTTGGTTCGCAATTTGAACCAAAAAAACCCTAAACTGAACAGTTCTCCCTGATATTACATCACAGCAACATCGCCCTCAGTTGTCCAGAAAAACATGAAAGATTTTAAAGGTTTAAGGCACTTTTCAATAAAATTAACCAAAAAGGGATTTCAAATAGTTTTCATACATTTCAGAGGAGTAGAAAGTTGCACAAAATGTGTTCCTAAGAAAAATTCCCTATTTTTTGAAGTGAGGGTATTTATCATGGGTATAAGGCTGTTTATTTTATTTTATGCATTCTCACATAGGCATACAAAGAGCTTCATAAAGGCACATGCCTACGGTGGACGACGAGCTGAAGCAAGCTCTGTCCACAATTATATGAACGATGTTATGTGTAAAATCAACAACAAATGGGCATAACGACACGTGAAGTGCCAACAGCGCCACCAAGTGTCCCACCAATAGTCCCCTGCTGCTTTTCGAAATATCTTCCTGAGCCTGCTTCCATGATGCTTTGTTTTCTATAAGATTAAATATTCGCTTTGTTCGATTGACAAGTTATATCGCATGAATAACTACACAACTTATACAAGCGTCATTCAACGCTAATATGGAGTAATTTAATATCTAGCCGAACCCTATTATACGACTCGTCCAATTAAATCTATTAACACTCATGTCTCCGGCCTTCAATCTTTGAAATTACTCTTCCTAATTGTTTTGGTAATAATTTGTTCATTATTTCTGGATGGCTTCGTTTGGTTTCCTTGCGACGCTGCAGATGTGCTTTTCATGGCTCTGGAGTAAGTGAGCCACAGTATACTAAATGGAAATCAATATTTGTCTGGCTGGGTGGTCCTTGGCAATCAGTTTGAATGACATCCAAAGCCTGGCAGGGTGGGATTGGATTATATGCTATAGGCTGACATCCAACCATGGCTGAAGGAGAGACAAGAACTCATCGTAGGGCTGCAGGGTAAGATAATGTGCATACTAAGGACAACTAGCTCCAAAGAGTCACATTTTCCGCTGAATAATAAGTCCAAATTTATACAGCTGCGAAGATTAACCGTGACGAAGCATGTTGTGTATCATTAACGATGCTTTTTTCAACGTATGTTAATTTGGGAATTATGAATCAGTATGTGCTTTAATGAGAGACACACTAACTCGAGCATATTTCTCAGTTAAAGCTGTGTTCCCTGTGCTTTTTTCGATTTTCATTCTGAAAAGTAGATTCCTTTTCAAAATTGCTATATTTCTAGCAATACAAAAGTTAATATCTGCGCCGCATGTTATTAAATTATTATTACTTTACAATTTTGAAGTATTGGATGCCAGAAAATAAATTTGTTCAAGGCTGGTTCCCATTCCAAAATTAGTATCGATACAGTACGGACCGGGAGCCAGTCTGCTTGCAAGGGGGATTTGTTTGTGCCAAAAGCAGGAGCCTTTTCCCCAGAGGGTTGCAGACGTCCAAAAGGGAGGTTTTGGGTTGAAATAAAATAGACAAGTTGAACATTTATAATTCGAATGTGTTATTTGTTGAACAGCACGGAGAAGGCCAGGCAACATTAAATAAATTTGAATGCAAAAAACTGCAACACCAGAACAGCAATTTAAAATCTCAGTTTGTGATGTAGCTGTATGAACCCTTCACTTTATTAAAAAAGTAATTATTTTTGTTGGTATACATGTACATGTAGTAGTGTAAAACTTCAGGCTTACAAATCATCGAAGTTAAAGTTTGTGGGTGCTGTCAGTGACTTCGAGGAATTACATGATAATTGTATGCAGAATTGTGATTAACATGAGTCGTTAGCTTCATGTATCAGTCAAAAATTGTTGACTGCATGCAATGATGTGGGATATGACGTTTTTAAAACACGAAGGGCGCATGCATGTGACATACTTTTTTATTGTCCAGACACGTGGCTGTCCTAGACCAATAGCATTACAGTATTCAAGCACACGATATAACAATAACAGTAATATGATAGAGTGAGTCAGAAAGATCTTGACCCAAATTTAAAAAAAAAAATCATTAACATTTAGCAATTATCAAAACAAGTGCAAATGAGATATGTTAAAGGCTGGTATTTTTGTCACATTTGGTGAAAGTTTCATGTATAGTACCATTGGAAGAAACGCGCTAGGAAAGAACACACTAAAAAAAAACACTCTGACCACGGTTCCATGGTTCAACAAATTTATTGATATCGCGTACTGATGTGAAGCAGTGTAACAAAGCAAAAAAAACCTAGTCATGGTGACTGACTCACTTGAAGTTACTGACACATTTCAAAAGGTAAACCAATTCAGTGTGCAGACTGGAAAATGAACCACTTTAATGAAAATGGCGTAACTCCTCACCACAGCTACTAATTTGAAAAATTTAAAATTCCTGTGGAAGACAAGGTAATAACCATTTAAATGAAACACTCCTATTTTTCTCAATATACTCTATTTGCCACACAAAAATGGTGAACTTGGGTCCAGATCATTCTGACTAACCTTGTAAAGTTATAAGATTTGGTGCGCAAAGCCTTGGTACACCAAACGATATAATTCTGACCGCTCTCTTACAAGAGGGCACGTCACAAAGTGCGCCGTTCGTTTACCATTGTGGTTAACTGAGCTACAAGATTCCATAAACGAACACCACATCCTTATTCAATTTCAATTTTACAAATAAATTACGGTTTTGTGTACATGTACAAATATTTTATCGTTAAATTTGGGAATGAGCCACATACGTAGATACGCTCTATCTGAGCCATAACCCTTTATAACCCGCTAATTGTCCCCAATCGCACATACTGAAATTTGTATCCTTGTGGAGACATTTCTTTGTTCTCGCGTACTAACATTTTTGAGTTTGAAAGTACAGTTTCAAAATGCTCTTATTATAACCAGAATTAATTTCCTTGGCTGAAATTCGGACTTAATATCCCTTTTCTAAAATTCTACCATTTGCGACAAATCAACATACCTTGGAAATTTCTATTTTTTGAGTAATTTAAAATCCATATATCTATTTCGTGAAAACCTTGTGGAGACGTATTCATCTATAGAAATTGCCTGTGGAGACCTGTACAATCTTTTGTTTTTTATTGTAAGCATGTCTCCAGAGGGCACGGTGTATCAGATCGCTCTCGCACATCAGTTGCCAGCAATACAACTGCAAGGGCGGATCCAGGGGGGGGGGGCCAAAGGGGGCCATGGCCCCCCAAAAAAACGAAACCAATTTTTTTTTTTTTATGTGACATCGCAATAAAGGCAGGCAATGAGTACACCACCATCTTTTCCTCAAAAAAAAATTGGTTAAAGTGGTCAGAAATTGCCTCAGATCGCACCACAGAGCATCTAGAATCCAACAATTTTTCAGGGCCCTTAAGCGGGCCCCGAACCCCTCGCCGTAATTTTTTTGACCCACTTTTTGGGGGGACCAAATTTTTTTTTGGCCCCCCCCCAAAATTGTGTTCTGGATCCGCTCTTGTACAACTGTGCAAATGCGAAAATTAGCGGTAAAATGTTGTTGAAAGACTCATTGAGTTTCAATTCCCTGTAAATCAGGTTAAAGACCCCCGTGTTGCACTATAAGGTCGCGAACTATATCCAGTCCGTCCCTTTCTCTCAGCTTTTGTTGTTAAATTTGTCATGTGTTTTTAATAACTCTAGTCTCAAGACTGGTTTTTCTTTATCTCGTCCATACCAAAGACAATTGTTATCGCTAGGCCTGCATAATGTGGAGCTGAAACTCTCACACCCAGTTTTTTTATTTCCGCCAGCACAAGAGATAACACGGGGTACGTCACTAGCCTGTGATTCAACCAGCGATTCTGCCCAAAATTTGATGAAATCACAGGATTTTTTTTCACTCGTGCGAAAAGGAGCCCTGCTAATTCTCTCGACATTGTGCGCACGGGACGAAAACAGTTTAAATTTTTTTTATATTTTGCATCAAAAAAAAATTATGCTGTATAGCATATGACGATTTTAGAGGCTTCTCTCAAGAAAAAATAAGCAAGAAAATGGCCTGATTGTTTGGATCCCTGTATATTTTCAGTGGATCCGTTTACGCTTCCTCTTCATGGCCCTCATTTGCATACATTAGCATTTTCGGGTAAAAAGGTATATTGATATTGAACCTGATTAAAACTGTTTTTGTAGGCCTATACATTCAGTTCCAGGGACATTTTATGAGGCTCTTGATAATATTGTATGTGGGTTGTGACGTTTTAGGCTTTGAACCACATTACTTCGTCTGTTAACCAGTATTGAGGCCAATCTCACGCATATTCCTACCAGCCCAATATTTGTGCTGGTATTAAGTATCATGCCTGGCTGCACAGTGTCATCAAGTACAACAGATATATTGAAGTACATGTACGTCTACGAACAAAAACATATTTAGTTGCTGTACTCCGGCTTTATACAAACGTGGTTGTTAATTATCAACACTTCTGTTGAGCAACATGTTGTGACTGTCATGCAGTGAGTTTTGTCGAATTTGTTTGGAGGTGTCTCTGTGTGCATTTACTCAGGAATCCTTTGATTACGGTACGTGACAAAAATGATGGTATTCTCTAATGTCATTAACTACAACAATGGGTGTGGGCAACAAGAACACGCATGTACATAATGTTTTGCTTCTTTCAGATATCGGTGTCTGAGTACTGTAGTACTTTTATCTGAATTAGTTTTAGTTACTTATTTCCTGCATCAAACGTTACAATTGTACTATGTCGTGTAAATTCAATTCATCGTGTTGCGTTATTAAGTTTTTTGCATAGGAGCGGCACATGCTTAAAACGTTCAATTTCTGTGAAAGTATTGTTGATTCGAGATGGTAGGCATGGAAAAGAAACGTTTTACGATCATGTAAAGACCTACTATTAGAAAGATGCAAAAGGCAGTTTGTTTGATGTCTGCACAATGGAAATTGTTCGATGTGATCTTAACAAAATCTGTCATTGATCTGACACAACGGCCTCGCTCCTGTCACTAGGGAGGTTTCGCAAGAAAACGGATACGCTTACACTTACGTTTAGCTATCCGTATCCGTTTTTTACTTACGTGTAGCAAGCGAGTTATGTGTGTCGTCTGCACGTTTAGAGGATAGTGAGTGGCGTATGACGTCATAGCTGATGACGTATCCGTCGCACTAAACGTATCCGTTCGCATGCGAAACCTCTCTAAATAATTATTACTGTTTGGACAGGTACTATGGCGAAGAGTATAGGCCGCCTCGCCCGTAGAGGAAGAGGGATTGTGCTTCGAATGCGTCAACATAAACACAAGTTTTGAACAAAACTCTTTAAAGAAGCTACACCTAATCAACAGAAACCCCATTATAATGTGCTTCATATGCCGGACGATGTGTGATTGAGAGAAACGTGAAAAAGGGAACTGAGGGGGGTTGAATGTCTTAACGTTAATGCACTATTATACCCAGTGGCGTAGCCAGGAATTTTTCAGTGGGGGGGGGGGGGGGGCGCTAGGGGGGCTGGAACATTTCATGGGGGGCGTCATGTAGATCAATTATGACATCGCGTTTTCAACTCAATATATACGGCAAAAATCATGTGCCGCTTTTCTGATGATGAAGCCCCGAAAGTGGACGACCCAATTTTCTGCTAGCAGAATTTCAAATTATTTTAGTTGGCCCATCTGTATTTGAAAATGTCGATTTTGTGCTAATAGAAATTGGGATTATACTTTGACGACTCTCTCAGCGGATAAATAATGGGTATTGCAGAAACCAAAATCTTCTATTTTGCGTTGAAGGAAAATAAATTGTGGTTGTGAACAGTTTACATTTGTTTTTTAAAATGGGAAAATTGGGTTGTCCACTATTGGGGCTATATTCTGCAGAATGGAACGGCAGAGCCGGTCTGCTTTTTTCGGCTAAGTTGCTTTTAACTGTAACTGTTTTAATTGCCATGTCCAATCCAAATTTTACAACACATTTATCCCCTCTCCCTCCCCCCCCCCCCCCCATGTGACGTGACCCTTTATTACTTGACATGATTGTATAGGGCGTATATACATGTCAATGTCAAGTGAATTACTCAAATGAGCACGCAGACATGCTTTACGTCTAATACTCCAAGCCCACGTAGGTGCCATTTTCATTTTTGTGGGTGAATAATAATTCTTCATCCTTGGCATATAGGAAACGGCGACATTAATAACGCATGTAATTGCAAATGACGTCATCGTGTGGTAAAATAGAGTGGAGACGCAGAGGCTGGTGTTACCAGTGTCACTAATTAGGAAAGCAGGAATATCACATCCTATTCGGTGAACGGATCCTGATACAACACACACAAAATAATGAGGTATCGGTTGAGAAATGGAGAGAACCAAGTTAAATCCACTAAAAGCTATCGCCGTGGAAGAACAATGACTTTGTTTTATTATCTTTCATTCTTCTGCATCTATCGATGCTACTATGCATCTTTCAAATATGATTCCTTTAGCTGCATATAACTATTAGACAAGAGGGTTGTATTTGTTGACGAGCAATACGGAATGCAGGATTAATCAATAACATTTCATATGCGTCATTTTTTTTCTGAAAGGTGACAAAATAATATTTATTTTATGAGTTACAGTCTTTTCCTAGTTCCGGATATTTCCTAGTTCCGGATCGCTTTAAATAAAAACCTACCTCTTTTGGATTATTCTCTAATTTTTTTTCCGGCGAAGTTCGCTTTAAAAAGGAAAATATGTAAGATTATTTTTTGATTTTTTGCCCAGATTTCCGCCTTTCATTTTGACATGTTTAGACGGTTTGTAAAAAAAAATCACGGGAGCCGCGAATCGACGATAACATTCTCTCTTCGGTACGTCACACAGAACGTGTGATTTGAATATTTATTTCCTATTCAACTGTCGTATAAACTCTTGCATTGAACCGAATAAGGGGAGTCAGGTTGGCGTAGTGGTACTTTCCTCGCCCCCCCCCCCCCCGATCCGCCCTTGAAGCGGCATTAGTTCTTTTGACATCCCGTATTCAAAATCCACCCCTGTGACCCGGGTTCGAATCCCGGCCGGGCCAATATGTGGATTGGGTTTTCAGTCCCTGCCTGATTCTGTGGGTTTTCCCCAGAATATTCTTCTGGGCTTTTTCTCACTTCTCTTTACACGTTTCTTCAGGTTTTCGAGCTTACAGTGCCCAGGGCGCCATTTGGGGAATCCTTGGTTTCAGTACCAGTAATAAATAAATTCAATAAATGAATAAGTTGCATCTCTAATATTTCGTTGGGTTTTTTTTTTGGGGGGGGGGGAGGAGCATGCCCCCCTCCCCCCCCCCCCGATCCGCCCTTGAAGCGGCATTAGTTCTTTTGACATCCCGTATTCAAAATTAAAAGAGCTTAAACGTCGAAAATAATGTTGTAGCTATAGTATCTCCATCACTCAAGGTAAACTGTTAAACCAATGTCACTTGAATTCGTAGATTAATTGAGCCGAAAGCAGACTGAATAATGTTTGCGATCCGGAACTATAGCAATACGACTGTGCTGATCGTTTAAGAAATGTCCTGGGCCTTCACATCCCAACTTGGACTAAAAGCTATGTATGAGTTAGTTGGCTACGACCGGCAGTTTACGCATGTGTCTATGGAAGTTTGCCTCAGCTGCTGTTATTGCTGGCATGAATCCAAGTAACTCGGACTCGGTCTGATTGTTAATCAAAATCCACTTGGTTTTGTCACTTTCGTGTGTTTCTTTTGGATGACAATTCATTTTTTGTTCGTAGTATAGTCCGCAAGGTTGTAATATTTGAACTAATATCTATCTTGTTTGTCTCTAAGGGCCAAGAGGCAGGTTAGGGATAACCCATCAGCCCGCGCCCCACAAGGACTACACGCCATGAGACGGAAAGCCTACGACTCCGTGCTAGCCTCCCTAGGCAGCAATCAACACGACATTCTAGACGAGGATGAGGTTCGATTCCTTCAAGCTGTTGAATTCGGTGATCTGCCTACCACTAGAGCCATGCTCGACAGGCCAGATATCGTCGCCCGCCTGCTGAAATGCACGGATTATAAAGACAGGACTAGCCTAGAGATCGCTACTGAAAATGAACACTTTGATATTGTGGAATACTTGATACGAGTATGTGGTCGACAACTGCCACTACATTGTATCAATGAATCGTTGATGCTAGCTATAAGCAAGGGCTACCTGCGCATTACACAGACTCTTCTTACTCATCCAGTGTTTCAGAAGAGCAAGGATAAGTTCCGCCTCGGCAGTTTGACAAACTACTTTCAGCCGAAAAGTAACTCTAAGTTCGACCAAGACATCAGCCCTATCATGCTAGCTGCACACTGCAATGAAATCGATATCATAAGGTTGTTGCTTCGACGAGGAGATGCCGTGAAGAAACCACACCACTCACTCTGTGAGTGTACATCTTGTCACAACAAACGACTGTATGATCCTTTGAAACATACCCTGGCTGGTATCCATGCATACCGTGCATTAGCCAGCCCAGCCTATATATCGCTTACCAGTCAAGATCCTATCCTCACTGCCTTTCTACTTAGCCAGGAACTTATGCAACTATCCAAAATCGAAAAGGAGTTCAAGGTAAGTTCCAATCTACAGTATGTCCCAACACATTGTCCGTCTAATAACTACAAAACCATGCGATAATTTTGATCGTTTTGGTTGTGCAGATAGTCCTAGTTAAGCCTTGGCCTCAACCATAAGGGTTGCCGATTGTTGAACGTCAGTGATGTTTCATCTCATGATTCTTGGTTTCTCCTTTTGTCTATTATTGATGTTTCATCTCATGATTCCTGGTTCCTCCTTTGTCTATTATTGATGTTTCATCTCATGGTTCCTGGTTCCTCCTTTGTCTATTATTGATGTTTCATCTCATGATTCCTGGTTCCTCCTTTGTCTATTATTGATGTTTCATCTCATGATTCCTGGTTCCTCCTTTGTCTATTATTGATGTTTCATCTCATGATTCCTGGTTCCTCCTTTGTCTATTATTGATGTTTCATCTCATGATTCCTGGTTCCTCCTTTGTCTATTATTGATGTCTCATCTCATGATTCCTGGTTCTCCTTTGTCTATTATTGATGTTTCATCTCATGATTCCTGGTTCCTCCTTTGTCTATTAATGATGTTTCATCTCATGGTTCTTGGTTCCTCTTTTGTCTATTATTGATGTTTCATCTCATGGTTCCTGGTTCCTCCTTTGTCTATTATTGATGTTTCATCTCATGGTTCCTGGTTCCTCCTTTTTCTCATTAATGATGTTTCATCTCATGGTTCTTGGTTCCTCCTTTGTCTATTAATGATGTTTCATCTCATGGTTCCTGGTTCCTCCTTTGTCTATTATTGATGTTTCATCTCATGATTCCTGGTTCCTCCTTTGTCTATTATTGATGTTTCATCTCATGATTCCTGGTTCTTCCTTTGTTTTTTTTTTATGTTTCCACTCGTGATTACTTGTGGAATCATTTTAGTACTTGGGAAAATTCAATCCAATCGATCCGTTATTCGTAACATAGTTTGAACACTTAAGGGTTAGTCTCAACAATTTGAGGTCACGTTTGAGAAGGAGTTGGTATTAAGGAGCGGGCGTTTATCGTGCTTTATGTGATCAAAATATGAACTCGGGTTTGCAAAATTACGAGGGATTCCTCGTCGTGGACATAAAGGAACGCAAAAACCAAAAATATAACCTAGGCTATATTGTTGTAAATCCTCGGTACTTCAGTTGAAAAGCCTTGCAAATGACGAGTGGGGTCAATAGGGAGCTTGCCGCGTTTCATTTCAATATTACCTGGACATCATCTACAATGGCAACTGACAGTCTAAGTACCCTACGGATATTTGCTTCCATCAGCTTTAGTCAAACTACTCAAGTCCAACCAAATTACTTCCGCTTGTCGTTAATCATCTGTAACTCTTCAGTTCAACGGAGTACCATTATCAACATGACTTCATACAACAAAAATGGAACTTCCCATAGCTCTAATTTCAGAAAGGTCTTGATCAAAAGCAAATGAACAGCTGCAGTTGTTACTTGTCAAGAATGGGATTACACCGAAATAATTATTTCAAACATTAGCACCACATATCAACAAGTATGCGTTTTTGCACATGTATGCGTGTGCGTTGGGTATCATTATATTTCACATAGCCGACCTGGATTGTACGTAATCACATGGAGCGAAGGAAAAACATCTTTTTTAGGGAAATAAATATATATAAGAATAATATTGTGAGGATTAAATGTAATTGTATTGCACGCACTTCGATTCATTATTTGGGGGATACATTTTTGGGGGTGACATGTCCGCCTACCCAAATCGCCACCGTGACAATACAAATCGCTTCACGTATTATATACGAATCCTCCTCCTGCAAAAAAACCCACATTTTTTTGGAAACCGATCAAATCGTACACTATTGAAACACATCGCAGAATCCAACATTAGATAAAATAAGTCACATCTACCTAGATGAGTCATGGTCCCAACATAAGCTGGGATCGTTCCAACGGGAGCGTTCTAGTTGGAACACTTTAGTTGGATTTTGGAACGGTGGGACCGATGGTCGAGTTTTGGCGCAATGTATTATAATACTCTGCATGATGGGAAAAGCACGTGTCCTGAGAGGCCCGTTAAACAAATCAGCCATTTCTATATTGAAATCGGATTCGTCACTCGGAGTCCGTTTAGGGCTAGAATTCTAGTATGCACTTCTTTTAATCAAAAGAAAGTGACCGTACTATATCCGATGGGACATATTGTACACGAAAACTCAAAACTTTACATGCTTACGAGACTAATAACTGGTTGTCTAAAATTTAAACAGGATTTAACTGGTCACCCAGACAAGATAGTTTGCCAGACTGACTGGACGCGTGCTCTAACTTGTTAGGTCCCGTTTCGACCCGAACGTCCAATTTGTGTAAAAGTTGTCGTTGCGGGCAGCAAACAAAACACAGTAAATCGTGACGTAATAAACAGGACTCGTATATGCTACTCTGCATCGGGAGTCCTGTTTATTACGTCACGATTTACTGTGTTTTGTTTGCTGCCCGCAACGACGACTTTTACACAAATTGCACGTTCGGGTCGAAACAGGCATAACAGGACTTGAAACACAGCTCTCAAAAGTACCTTTTGTACTCATTTTATGACAGAAACAATAGTCGTTTTTATTTCATCACACCTTAGGCTACATATACCCGAAAAATGACAGAAATGTCTTCGAGCATTCCACAACCTCTTTAAATGACGAATTGTTTAGTCAGGATGCATCTTACCTTTTTGACATCCTAATGATCTCGTCAGCCCGGCTTTTTATCAGTTGTACTGTCCATGTATGGGTGTGGCATCCGGGGTTTTCAAATTCAGTTGCTAATTCTCCAGCGAGCGAAACAAATCGGCCACTGTAGTTAAAATAATTAACTACGATTTAGATTTTGAAATTAGATATTTAATAAGGTTTGAAGTTTCTCAATCTTAATTATTGGTGCATAACAATCTTACAGTAATTGGGAAAAACATTTTGATAACCAAACACAAATGTAAAGATTGTGATAATAAAAACCAGCCTGGCGCAGTACAGTGAAACATTGAAGGATTAAATGTGAGGAGAAATGGAAATTTCAATCAAGCCAGGAAATCAGTCACCTGTTTGATGAGATATCGCGCGTGGTTTACCATTGCGAGCGCTCTTACAGCATGGGAAAACATGTACCATGATTGCAATACGTAATAAAAGAACTAAATCCAATATTTCAATTTACATTTCCCCGCCCAAAATGCCGTAATAAATAGATGGCGAAAGTATTCTTTTGCATAATCCTGAATCATATGACACTGTATTAACTTCGATGGCCATTATAGAATGTGATAATTTTATGTTATTTTTTTATTTTTGGGGTCATAACGTTGAGTATCTTTTCTGAAATGAGACTATAGTCTCCTTTGGATATAGTTTCCTTAAGATATTGATATTTTTTTCTTTTAAAGTGTAGGTAATGGTGATGATTGGAACAATGAACTTCCAACTCCATTATTATATCAGTTGGATTGAAGCGACTGTACATGTATGTGACAGCCTCCCTCCTATAAGAAAATAGTTATTATTACGAGGATTTCAGTGTGTTCCAAGTCCAACAACAGAATAGTCTACACAACCATGTTTGTTGCTACACCACAATCAAACGCAGCCGCTGGACGAGACTGATGTCAAGTGTTTTAAAAAAAAAAATCTGAAATTCAGAAGGACATTCAAGCTTAAAGCTTGGATTGGATGCATGTATACCTGAACGTGTCTTCATCAAGCGCGTATGCATCAATCCTCTCCCGGTCCTTCGTGTTATCGATCGCTTGCAGGATTATAATGTCCAAGGTAAATTTAATAGTTACCGTAAACATTTAAAGCGGCGTTCGTTGCTCATGTTTACACAAGCCTGGTCTGACCGATTTGCAGTATGTCATCAACCTGAATGGTGACGTTAGACGAGATGATACAACAACGGCATCCAGACAATTATAAGTGAATCAGAAATTATCAAATAATCCTTGGACAAAATATGTGACTACTACTAGGCTGATTCTGGTACATGTACGCAGTGCTTTGCATGTCAGCCTGCGTGGTGGTTCGTACATACTGTACATGTACCATACGTGTACGTCAGTGACACCTTAAATATTTGGTACAGAATTTGGAAATGTTTAGCGTATGGATTCAGTGCTTAATTTGGACATGTTTTCCCTTTACTGTGATAGGGGAATTGTGTCCCCTTCCGATTTTTTAAAAATAAAAACAGCAGGACGATACTTTTAAACCCAATCGATTTTAGCGGTAGGCTACCGATCTGAGACCTAATCTATATTCTACCTACCTTAATAATGCCAACCCTATAGGTTTTGCACTTAAAAAAAGTGTATTAATGCTGAAAAGGGGCGTGGTTAAACTACATGACGTCATGTGTATAGTACCGTACATATCTGCATAATGTTGGGAAAAGGTGTCAATATATAGAAAGACGAGTTATACAATTGCAATCGTGTCACTGTTTTCTCAAGTTATTACTTTCCCAACATTATGCAGATATGTGCGGTATTATACACATGACGTCATGTGTTTTAACCACGCCCCTTTTGAGCATTAATACACTTTTTAAAATGCAAAACCTACAGGGTTGGCATTATCCATGTACCTTGTATTGCAAGTACCATAACAAATCGTAACAGCACACCGTTTAACAGTTAGCCTACAAAATGCAATGTACAACTAGAAAGCACTCAGAGAGCGCAAACCTTCGTCAAGGCTAAACAATTCCCATATTGTCAGTACACCAAAAAGAAATACTCGCATAAATTGTGAGGAATCCTTTAAAAAAAATACTGGATCCAGACCCAGTTCCGGAGTACTTCCAAAATCTAATTTAATTTTAACGCAAATCCGTCCATAACTTTTTGAGCTATCTTGTTAACAGACAAACCAAACAACCAACCAACAAACAAACTAACCAAATCCGATGAAACATGACCTCCTTTGCAGAGAAATAATACCCAAACCGGCATTGTTTGAGAATCCGTTTCATTTCACCGCAGAATGAGTACAGAGATCTTGGCAAGCAATGCAAAAAGTACGCATCGGATCTACTGGACATGTGCCAAAATTCGCAGGAAGTCCGTACCATTCTCAACCAGAGGGGTAACACCATGGAGGGCTTTGCTCCAGCCGACTCTGAAGAACAGATAGATGGTGACTTGGACCTGGAGACAGACACTAACGACAATGATTTGGCCAGATTACGCCTTGCTATCAAGTACTACCAGAAACAGGTAAATTTTGGTCAACTAGAAGGTCTAAATGAACATCGAATAAAAACAATACCGCAGATATGTTTAAACGGCCATATTATGTCCATGGCTCTTGAATAAGAATTGTGGTTCTTTTTCATCAGGCCTTCGTGTCTACATAATCTTCTCATCTGCATATTATCAGGCTGTCTTTTCTCATCAAATAGAACATGCTCTGTATTATGTACTGTAGAATTACCCATGCAGAGTACAGATAGAACATTTCTAAACTTCTTCCAATCCAAACAATTTCAGTTCAAAACTAGCGGGTGTAGAAATTGGTAGGGGTGTAACGATTCCAGGTGCGGATCCAGGATTCAGGATCCAGGGGGCGACGGTCAGGCAGTCAGATACAGATAATAACCCCTGTAGAATGTCATCTGCTTTATTATTGCCATAATTATTATAACTGTTTTGGTGTCAGGCCAGGGGGGATTCCCGTTCCCCTCCCCCTCTTGATCTGCGCCTGGATTCACCGATGCATAGATAATCGCGATAAGAAAATGCCGTGATACGGCATCGCGATGCGAAAATGCGTATCGTGAGTCTTGTGATGACGACTAGTGAATCACCCCACTTACAAATCTGATGGGAAAAAAAGCAAGATTTTAAAAAGGAGGCATCGTTTCTTAGTGTCACAATAATTGCAACCTTAACATGACGCCGAAAACCATTCCAACTGCCCGCCCGGCCTCCCGATGGAACGCATCCCGATGTCACAGTAAATTTGAAAACCCAAGGAAATTGTACGTGAAAGCGGCCGATTTTATTCTAGCCGGGCATACCTAACGTATCGGCCTGACACGCTTTGCCAAATTCCCGATACGTTTGAAATCCACTGAAGCGCAATCGATATGCTTCCCATTTTCCTTGGCCCAAAAAAAATCCCAAGGATGTCTGATAATTGTGTCTCAAACTTATCAATCAATTTATAACCCATATTCACATATTAAAATATATAACGAACGTTTACCGATCAACGGAGAGTTCTTGTGTATTACAATCACCAACCGCTCTGACTGCATGCATATGCATTTTGGAGAAGGGGTGTACGTGCTCTATCAGAACATTTGCCAACTTTAACAACGTTTCAAAATCGCAAATACATTTTCCAAATCAAGGCAATAACATTTTTGTGGTCACACATTGGTTTATAAATGTCCACTTATTTTCAGCTGCGGGATAGCAGCTCAACAAATCATCATGTCTCTCCGATAGTCAGTTAGTCGGTCTATCAGTCGGTCGGTCCGTCGGTCGGTCCGTCGGTCGTTTTTTTTTTTTTTTACTCAAAACATGACATGGCACAATCACATGACTCATGCATAAACCACACGCATTCGTTGGCCCGCAGCTTCCGAGATCCGATCGAGTTCGTTTGGTAAGGAATTTGTATAATCTGTTCCATGAAGCTATATAATAACAAGTGCGAGTGCACAATAAGCTCTGGCCGTGTTGCAAGAAGTCTCGATCAAAATGATACCTGTCAGAGCTCAAAAATGCGACGCCAAAAAATGCGACGTCGATGGCACATAATGGAACACCATACTTTTGGTCAATTTTCGGGACCGACAAACAGACCTTCCGACTGACCGATCGACAGACCACCATGTGACATGTACATAAGAAGTTCCTGCCAGAGCTCAAAAATATGAAGTGGTTATAGACAAACCCCTGAAATCTCCTGTTGAGAAGAAATAGGAGAGTTAATATGCATCATGAAACCCCTTAGGAAGTAAGAAAAAAGTTATCAGAACCTCTAAGCTGGTAGAAAATAGGTGGTAGCAATTGGTACTCCCTAGGAGGATAGAAAAAAGTGAGAGTGCACAATAACCTCTGGCCGTGTTGCAAGAAGTGTTGCAGGAAAGTCTTGCATGAAATCGATCAAAACGATCCCTGCCAGAGCTGAAAAGTGCGACGCTGAGAAATGCGACGCCGATGGCACATAATTATGAAACACCATACTTTTGGTCAATTTTCGGGGACAGACAGACAAACAGACAGACAGACCAACCACCAAGTGACATGTACAAGCTCCTGCCAAAGCTTAAAAAAGCTTAGAGGCACCCCTGAAGAAATAAATGGATTATTCCTCTCAGGCTCTCTTATTTTCTTCGGACGAAGAAATGCGAAATCGAGATTAAAATGTATATATGTATTAAAATGAATGTTCCTTTTTTTTTTAATTGAAATAAGTGAATTTAGCCCTGCTTGGTGCTGAAAAAGGGAACTGATTTGCATTCAATAAAGAAAAAATCAGTGGTTCAAGAGTTTGCCTTTTGTAGACACGAAGCACTTTTTCAGTGGTGAAACATTTGCGACTAAGAATGAGCTTGAAAAATGAATATTTTAACTGTTATCAAACCCATCGTACTCTACCATCGTACTCTACGACAGGGGTGTTGGCCTTCTTAAACAAGACCCGGCAGCGAATTTTCTTTCCCAAACTACATCCGCATACATGGTTGTTTAGCGCCCTATACGATACTTTTATGACACGCACGCAGGTATATAATTATTTTTTCCCCGACAAATTGGCAAGCAGTGCGATAGCGGGGTAGCGGATTCGAACCGCCGTTTTGTACCCGATTTTGTTTCCTTTTCTAACCTGAGGCTTCGGAGGATTTTTTTTTTAAGGGAAATAATGTCTATTATAAGATGGAATTTTGCGTCGGGGCGATATAAATCAAACAATGTCCGAATTTCATTACGTTCGAATTCATGTTTTTTTTCCTAATTTTATTATTTTCTTCTCATGTTTTTAGAAAAGTCCAAAACGCCATAGCGTACACATTGTGCGGATGTCGTTTGGGAGGGAAAAAATCGCGACCCGGCAGCAAATTTTCTTTTCTCAAACGACATCCGCATACATGGCTGTTTAGCGCCCTCTACGATACTTTTTTGATACGCACGCATGTGTATAAAAATTATTTGCTTCCCCACGTTTTGGCGAGCAGTGCGACAGCTCAGTCGATATATAGGGTAGGATTTTGCAAAACGCCATAGCGTACACCCACATGTGGATGTCGTTCGGGAGAAAAAAATTCGCGACCCGGCATCTGTGTCAACGTACCGACATGACCGAAAGGATAACAGTGCAATGTACTAAGTACTGAACTGTCTGAACATGTACTGGTACATGTACTGGTACATGTATATCACACATTTGGATATTCACTTATCATTAACATAAACAAACTTCTACATACATGTTTGAACTATTGCGTGTTCTTTTATTTATAATCATGAAAACAACTTCATACAAGCAGACAACTTTCAAATGGGAGCTGGATAAACCAATATTCGACCAAGACTGCAGAGTCCATATTATATTAAGTATCAAAAGCAAGAAAACACAAAAATCGACACCAAAATGACGGACTCGATTCTATATATATAGAATCCGTCATTTTGGTGGCGATTTTTGTATTTTTCTATTTTCTCTAGGCTCTAGCTCTCTTGTAAAAGATGCCAATTGCAAGGTCATGTGTTCTTGGTATGTAGGGGATATTTACGGGGCAAGGGTGCATGCGTTTGCCCACTTTTTGAAAATCATGAATTTTGTTCTAAATGATGCAGACGGTTCACACCAGTGTTGTAGTCGAGACCGGATAGTCCGAGACCGAGACCAAGACCGAGACCTGAAGCTGCGAGACCGAGACCGAGACCGAGACCAGTCCCTTCAAGGCGGACCGAGACCGAGACCGAAATGGTCCGAGACCAAGACCGAGACCGAGACCGCGGATAATAAATAACAATAATCTAAATAAACAACAAGACACTAATTACAGCTGAACAGTCTGTCCTTGAGATGTTGATGTTCATGGGGATGTGAAGGAAGTGATTGAAAGTTAGGAATCACTTGTTTGTTTCTTGTTCCTCTGTCATTTACCTCTGAAGAAGACCTGGCTAAGGCTGAAATGTAATGCCACTTTATTTTTGTTTAATGTCAATAACGTTACATATACTATAGAAGATCGATGAACCATATTTGCCAGCACCCGATTTCATCAAACTCTTCGTAACTTACGATGCATCGCAGCGCTGCGACGCGTCGTATCTCTACGATGCGTCGCAGCTGCGACGGGTCCTGCGATCCATTTCACTAAACACGTCGTAAGTGCGACGCGTCGTAGGTGTATTTATAGCACAACTCGGTGACTGTTTTATGTCTTTAGTCAGCGTACAGTAAATAGTCGTCTGATATTCAACAAAGAGTCGTCGGATCTCAGCTCGAAATTTGTTAAAACGTAAAACAAAATGGCGGCCGTGCGATGCAATTTTGAAGGAAAACAAGCTCTCATTGGACTGTATAGCTACTTTGAAATTTCAACTCTAATATTCCGGTCTAATTCATAATTATTCAATGAATTTTGTATTTACAACTGTACACACATTGCCTCGGTATTATAATCTCGTTAATGTAATGTTTGTGGCATAAAACTGGCTTAGAAATGACTCTTCTTATTTTGCGACGACCACTAGACACGTCGTAACTTGCGACGTGTTTTAAGCCGTTGTCAAGGAACTTACGACGCGTTCAACACATCGCAACTATAGTGAAATGGAAGATACGACGCGTCGCGAGTTGCGACGTGTTACACGTCGTAACTTGAGTTGCGACGCATCGCAGCGCTTCGTGAAATCGGGTGTCTATCTTCTGTTCATCTGCCCGCCGTCATCATCGTCATAAGCCTTTTAGAGAATATGGCCGACACAATAGAAGGGCGCTGTAACAAACTGAATGTGGTGGGCGAGACGCACTTTTAGGATGCATGGCTCAGTGCGCACGCCTCTCTGTGTTTTGTACCGTGCCAGCGTATCGCTCGCATCGGCTACTTTGCCGGGCAATTTACTTGAATATTTTAGTGACAAGTACGACATTGCCAAAATTCTAATCGCTTATTGTGATGGCCGTAAACAGCATATAGCGATTAATGAAACAAAAGTCTTCTCGACTCATGCAAACGCAATTGACATTTAGGAAGGAGACGAGGCAGGCAATAAGACTCTATTTCTGTGTGACCATGGCATTAGCTCAATTTGTGTTTATCACAGATGAAAAGATGAATACATGGCGAGTCAAAAAGAAAGTGACCGTATGATAAAAAAAATGGCACGCTCCATTTTGTAAAAAATATAATTGGGATAAAGAACATGTTATTGAGTAGTAACTGTGAACATTTCACGTAATTTGCATACTATTCCCAAGTCGTGTCTATTTTAATAAAGAGATCACAAAATTCAGCTGTCCACCACTAATACCAATTTAACGGTCTACGAATTGATGAATATCAATTAATAAATATAATAAAAAAAAAACGTTTTCCCGCCTCCACGAATAAAGGAAAAATTGAAAAGGAAAATCGAAAAAAAATCACCAATATTTCTAGGGAAAAAGAGTTGAATTGTTCCCCATATTCAAAATACAAAATCTGACGGTAAAAATAATGTTTTAGTCTTGGTTCATAAGATTTAAATCTCAGTTGTACTTGGAATCAATGAGGATGGCTATAAAGTGCTTGTTTCAACATATCATCCCACAATAAAAACGAGAAATAAGAAGAGGAGCAATGGTTATTGGACTATGCCTCACTCACTAGAAAGTGAAGAGAGACATGTCCATTAGCATCACACTGCAGTCACATTTTCCCTAAACTGATTCTTTACTTATCCCTAAAAGGGCCGGGGCGGAATCCGCCCCCCCCCCCCCCCCCCCACTTTTTGGCTGGTCTCGACTCGAGACCAGCCAAAATATCGAGACCAAAGGGGACCGAGACCGAGACCACAGCTCCCGAGACCGAGACCGAGACCGAGACCGAGACCGGCAAAAAGTGGTCTCGAGACCGAGACCGAGACCGGTCTCGAGACCTACAACACTGGTTCACACCACAATGAACTTCAAAACAGACATTTTATAAGGAACGTATTATTCTTTATAATTTTCAGGACTCTGAATGTGTATCATATTGCAATTAATTGTTTGCTTTTGGTCCTATAGTTCGTGGCCCATCCTCATTGTCAGCATCAGCTAGCTACCATGTGGTATGATGGCTTCCCTGGATGGAGGCAGAGCGGATTTCTCTACAAGATTCTCTTGACTCTACTCATTCCTCTGTGCTTACCATTCCTCGCAGTCATCTACTGGGTGGCACCTTATTGCAAGGTCAATATTTAGTTCCCAAAATAATGTCTGCCATTAGTTTAAACGTTAGTTTTGTTAAGCTTGGTTTACGCTTCTCCGTACATTTACTAGGGCCTTCTTATCAGAGCAACGTGACATTTTATGTATTTGGAACCGAATGGCACTTAAAAATAAGTACAAAGTGCCACTTCAAAGGTTTTCGACTTTAATTACAAATTGAGTCGAGGACATCTAAAATGAATACGAAGATTTTGCATATTCAACTCATTATGTATTTCCAAATCGCATACCGAATGTGATAATCCCCTGTTTAATACTGTGAAAAATTAACTTTGTCGTGCTTTGCACGTGTCATGTCGATAAAATCACAACCGCTTTCACCTTTTTATGATAATCTCTGAATTGCATTAATGCACTCAAGATAATATCTTCAAAATCTTCAAACCCTGTTGATTACGCTGTAAGCCTGGGTTTTTTTTAATGCATTTAATGTATATATGTATCATACAAATCGCCAGAGCTAAAGGAGAAGAGCTCTGTGACTATATACAATCTGACAGCTGTTGGATATCTCAAACCATTGGTTATCATAAAGGACTAGCTGGATATAGGTTGATTGATATATCAAAAGTAGCAATAAAGCTGTTTTCCTCTTCTGTTTTTCAGCTGAGTCGGATTGTCAGCACCCCTCTGGTCAAGTTTATCACCCACACAGCCAGCTACCTTGTCTTTCTCATCTTCATCTTCCTAGAATCCACGCTAGTAGAGACTTATGAGAGTCCAGGAAACATTCAGAATTCTAGGAACTTCAGGACCAGTGTAAACCGCTCCATAAATGCCAGCCCAAACGGATCCTGTGCGAAAATCTTCAATGCTTCATTAATTGCTGATACAAAAAACATATTCCCTGTGCGTTTTTCCTCTTTCACGATTTTTGAGTGGATTATCATCTTGTTTGTCGTAGGTAAGTGATAGCGAATAATTATATTCCAAAGGTCCGAGTGTTTTTTTTTTAAGTTTAGCGATATATCTCTGTGACTGGACAATACACGCAGTAAAGTCAATCTCAATCATTCACGTTAATTGGGGGCGACGGTTGCCTCCATAATAATTGCCCATTTGCATGAAAACTATCGTCAACTACAGTTGACGCCTACAATGATTTCCAGAAATCACACATTAAAACGCTATTACGTCGTACACGACAAGCCTGTGACCTTTCAAGATCGATTCACCTTTACTTCTTGTAACACGTCTACAGATCGTGTTTGTTCCTAAAACGGTTTTTCACTGCGTGCATGAAACACGACAATGAATTGCTGTGCAAAAGCAGCGAGTGTTGCATAGTATTTCGGACAATTCATGTTTGGAGTATATAAGTTTTTTAAAATGCTAATAACAGACACATGTACGATACTTATATTTGGCGCATTCAAGCGACATATTATGTTTCCTCCTTTTACTTGTAGCTTTTGGCAAAATTTAACATTTTTTCTTACATTAATAAGTAAATGAGGCGGTTACTTTAACTTCACTAGATTTTTATCAAAAAAATGTATTATTTATTTCATAGCAGTATCACAATGCAGTTACTGGAGTGTTGCTAATACGAATTTTATTGAGTGTTGGCGCAAGGTAACATTGTAATATGTACACCTATGTCTATGATGTCTTGTATGGGAATATGAACAGACATAAATATGATTGACAGCACGCGGTGTTTAGAACAAAATCTGTCCGTCAATTAAGCTTGTTTTCGATGAATGGTGGTACATGTGTATACGTTTACGTTATTAGCAAAATAATAATCAAGTGTTAACTGCCATTCACATACAATTTTAATAATGATTTTCATCGAGTCTACAAGAACGAAAAGTACAAAAAAAAATCCTTTTGATAACGCTACAAAATAAACAACATAGAGACATATATACGTTAATACCCCGGATCGAGATATCATGGCATCGGCTTCGGTCTTAGGCCTATTTCAAAAGATTTTTTTTGACAATTATGGGCAACATGCAATTATTTAAAGAATGCACTAATGTGTGAGTTTAATATTCTTTGAAATTTCAAAAGCATGCATGTAAATAAGGAAGAAAGAAATTGTCCACGTCGGCCTATGAGGCTATGAACGTTTCCAAACTTTGTCGTGTTTGTATTCTCCAAATCATCAATTTGGCTCCGTTCCAAAACATCAATCCCTTCGCTCTCAAAAAGAAATGTGGTGTACGTGACATGGATACATGCCAAGTCTGATTTGAAGCATGATGCATCACGCGTGTGTGTTAATGCTGACAACAGATTACCAACATCCTTTCCCTTCACAGGCACATTATGGGCGGAGATTAAGCAGATATGGGAGGAGGGATATCGCCGCTACTTAGCCTCGATATGGAACTGGTTGGATATTGCTATGCTGAATTTTTACATGACGTCATTTTCGCTGAAGTTTTGTAGTTACCACAAATCAAGCATCGCCATTGGATTTTTCGTGAATGACCCCGATGATGCGTGTGATCAAGTTATCATGGGGGACCCGGAGGCTGCACAAATGAATTACTTCGTTAGAGGAGGTATGTACAGAACTCTTCAAAGTATCAATAACGTCATCTGTCCTGATATTAACCTTACCAGCAATTTACATAGTCTAATCGCGTTTCGATAGTTTATATTTAAACTGTAGGCATTGACTTATCTTTTCTTTATTTCAGTGTCTTTTTATAGGAGGGATCATGATGACTGGGCAGGTCAAATGCCCCTCTTGCCCCTACTGCGGCCAGGCTTGCGATGCTCATGTTAATAACACTGATAAGTAAATATGACATTCATGTGGTTATTGCTGTCTCTGTTTTGATGCAGATCGCCACGTGTGGAATGATGACGATCCTATTTTATTAGCTGAAGCTCTGTTTGCCATTGCCAATGTTCTGAGCTTCAGTCGTATGTCCTACGTCCTGCCAGTCAGTGAATTCCTAGGACCGTTGCAGATATCTCTAGGCCGCATGCTGGGTGATATCGTAAGGTTTGGTGTTGTCTTTGGAGTAGTCTTTATGGCTTTCTTCTGTTCCCTGTACAACTTGTACTGGTCTTATGAACCTGAGCAGGACGAGGATGGCTGTGCAGTTAAGAAGGCCGGCTTTGGATTTGGCACGTGAGTATGATGTTTCGCAGATTTTGATACATACAATTTTTTTTTAATCAGAGGTCGTAATATTTTTTAAGAGATCTATATGGTGGCAGAACACAATCACATATCGTGGTTCGTAAGGTAAGGGTTGCCATGCCGTACATAAATTGATTGCTTAAAATCCAAATACTTATTTCTTTCTTATTTATTACGTATTTGCCAGGTTTGACCACACCTTCCTCACACTGTTTTGGGCATTGTTTGGCCTGGCGCAACCCGATGACCCCAATATCCCCAATAGTCAAGCCTATGGGCAGAATGGACATCGGTTGACAGCTTTCGTTGGGACTTTATTGTTCAGTGTGTACTTCGTGGTCATGGGTCTTGTCATGCTCAACATGCTGATTGCAATGATGAGCAATTCATTCCAGGAAATTGAGGTAAGAAATTGCTTTTATTTCATGGCATGAGTAATTCTGATGACGGTGGAAACACCCGGCCCGCCCACATTATTTGACTTTATTTTTTTTCTACCATGCACGTAATTCTTGAAGCGTAGCCCAAGCTTACACTCAGAATGTTTTAATTTGCGACAATTAAGGGGTAAGTGTGAAGTCTATTGCTGACACGTTGGATCGTGGTTGTTTGCGTTGGCGCTATGTATTGGTGGCCTTAAGTTTGCGTAAATGGTATCGGGGTTAGCAGCAGCCCCCGAAATGGCACATTGACGTCCTTATGTACGTGTATATAAGGACGTCAATGTGCCCAATATAAATAGGCGGTTTCTTCATTAGATTTGTGGAAGTGTTTTATGGTTATTCAATGTTTTGATAGCTGTGTTGATACATGTACGTTGTAAATTAAACTTTCGTTAAGGCCTTGTCGCCGTGACGACCAACCATAGTTGCCATACAGTCACCGGTTAATACTGTGACGTAGAGAAACAAAGGGTTGTGTGGGAAAGTCTTTTCTCCGAAGTTAAAATATTATGGTCAGTCAACAGTTTTTTTTATGAATCAGATTTTGTTTGGCCATGCAGTGTTGCATTTAATCGTTTTAATGAGCAAGATACAGTAGGCTACATGTCAAATGTAAATTTAAGCTATCCAAAAATGTAGAGACATTAACTTGCTATATACATACTATTATTTTGAGCACAGAGCGACCAAGACGTGGAGTGGAAATTCGCCCGATCACAGCTCTGGTTGTCATACTTCGAGAGAGGAGCCACACTACCCATCCCGTTCAACCTCATACCTAGCCCCAAGAGTTTTCTCTATGCGTACAGATGGTTACGTCGGCAAGTCAAAAACTACAAGAAGAAGAAGGAACAGAACCAGAGTACGAGGACAACCATGCCCATGAGTGACCGGGTGAGTGTGTTCATGTAAGCTTTGAAAATGGAACGATAGTCCTGTCGCAGCGCATAGAAACCAAGAACTGTCAATGGTTATTATACAGGGTGTTTTAAATGACAGGATTTAACTCGTCATCGAGAAAAGATCATTCTCCATGGCAACAAGATAGAACAAACTATCTTGACAAGATGACAGCTGGCTGAAGACACAATGTGAACCTTTCGTCACTTGGTCACGGATTTCAAAGTGAGGCTACTACACCTCATTGTTGTTTAATAGAACAAACTCGTAAAACAATTTTGTATGTTTCCTGTTTAATTGAAACGCTGAAGTAGTCTGTGATTGTTCGGAAAATAATATGAGTGTCCTTAATCCCTGACAGCGTAATGGCGTATTTAACATCATGAACCAATCAGAGCTGAGACGCAGTGAGAGTATACACGAGGTGAGATTGTGTCATTGATATGAACGTGTTCGTATATAATAAGGGAGAAAGTGCAATTCAAAGTATGCAGCATACCACGTCAACATGCAGAATCAACGCCTCATAGGTCCGATGCCTCATAATTTGGACTTATGAGGCGTCAGACTTATGAGGCATATATTCCGCCGCATAGGTCCGACGCCTCATGTCCGACGCCTCATAAATTTCGGACTTATGAGGCGTCGGACCTATGAGGCGTCGGACTTATGAGCGGACTCCGTCCACTAGGCTATGTGTTAAATGTATATGCAGTGCCTTAGCAACAAACAGCTATACATTAGGCTTTGTAATGACAGTCAGATTTAACTTTAGTTTTTTTGTGGTGTATAATATGTGGTAGTTTTGAACTTCAAAATTGTGGAAATTGCCGGTCATTTTGAAATTTCTTCAAGTTTGTGGTTGGCAGCTGTGATGATGCCCCTCTTCAGTGCACCTGATGAAACAGTTGTAGCTATACGAAAGCTTATGCACACTTGCACTCTAATTAGTCATTTAAAGTGCTACCTTACTTTTATATATTCAAGTTTGTGGACATTGCAGGCACGATATTGGCTACTGACTCTTTGATCCGTTTGTTTGTAGAGCACCATGAAGGGTGTTGTCAGGAGGTATCTCTTCAAGCTTCAACGTGAAAAGGAAAATGACGAAGTCAATGAAGGTAAGCGTAATGCTAGCTTTCACTAAGGACTTATATTATGGTCTATGCAAAGTATCCGAATGAAAACACGATGCTTTATTAATTTTTACGTGTTTAACTTATCGTCACTTATTGTACCAAAAGCTGTCGTAGCATGACTGTTAGTTTCATGGAATTGAATTGAAGGCAATTAGGCCTAACATGCGTCCGAGATGAAATCAGAGATTTTGAATATAATATACGTTTAAAATGCGTAATGTCAGTTGAATGATTATGATGAACAAATTGGATGGGATATCCCTTTACGATGTTATATATTAATGTGATATGTGGCATGCTAACGCAAAGCTTAAACACGGTATAGAAAACTCGAATTCTTGTTGGTACTTATGGCTGAAATATTTCTTTCCGACCTTACTTGACGCAGGCGAACTTGATGAAATAAAGAATGATATATCCAGTCTTCGTTTTGAGTTGATGGAGCAGCTCCGTAAAGACCCCAAGTCACCGGTCACTCCTGCCCCTGTCCAGCCAGCTGATGTACACCTACAGGAAAATGCCGTCAAATCAATGAGCTTTCACATAGCATGCGTCGAGAACAAAGTGGAGAATCTGATTGAGCAGATGGAATCATTTCGGAAGGACCTACTAACGGCCGTGAGTGGCAAGCCGCCTGTACCATCACGCATCCAGTACATTTGAAGACAGTATTGTTCATAATGATTCCACTTGGAACGTAATTTGACTGATCTGGAGCAAGAATTCCCAATCGTTCCATTTCACCCCTCGATCTGCCGACAGGATTAACCTCAGCCATAGTATTCTGTCTAATCCACATGTAGATCAAATGCGAGGCTGTACTTGGATTTTTGAGTAGCTTCTATAGTTATAGGTTTGAAACTAACTATATACATGTACAGAAACTATATTCATGTGACATTAGATTTCCTTGCAGCTGCAGGCGCTGATTCTTCCTATTTGATCTGGAAATCAGCGCCAGTCTATAAACGTCGTGTAAAATCGGCGAAATCTCCACAATGCCGCCTTAAACTTTAATCATAGAGTTACTGATTTATTTAAAGGGAATGTACATTTGCTTTTGCTGCAATTTTCAGAAATATATGAATTTGGAGGATCAGTATGTTATAGCAAATATTGTTAAAATGACTTGTTTCACGTTTTGGGCTTGTAGATGCTGGAAAAACCAAGAAAACCAATCATGTTCTAATAGTCTGGTTCCCTGACCTCACTTAAGATGAATCAGAGCAATTTATAGACTTTGGGGAATTGTAAGGTCAGAGAATCAGTCTAGCAGGCTTGTACCCCTTCACAGGTCTGTAATCAATTGCAAAGAAAATGCGGAATAACAAATTAGGAAAAATTAGGAGCAGCGTTTTAAAAAAAAGCCATGGCAGTTTTCTCCAACGCTGGTCGGCCGACAGCGTTGGAAAAATACCATTTTTCTTGAAAATGTCAGCACACCAGGAGCCACGATTTTACAGGTTGTTTTATACTGTCATAATTCCCTAACAATCTAGTAAGATTTTTCGTGATAATTTGATCATTTCGTTTTGTGATGTTTGCAAATGTTGTATCTTCCCTTTAACAGATAGAGTTTTGTATTTCAAAATTGATGTATTCATTACTTTGTTAAATCTTTCTATTTTATGTTTGCACGGGTAAAATGTTATTTTTTTTGTGATGGCCAAATGATGGCTTAAATACACCAAATGATTTAAATGCATGATCATATCCTGCCCCCCCCCCCGACTCAGACACAAAATCAGATGCCCGTAATCTTGGCGTGCTGTTTGACCATCACTTGAATTTGGAAAAAAAGAACACGTTTCTAAGGTTTGCCCGATATGATACATGCAGTTAAGAAGAATAGCAAAAAACAACAACTAATGTCTCAGAATGCAGCAAAGCAACTCATTCATGCCTTTGTCGCCTCTAAACTCGACTTTTGCAACAGCTTGCTTACCGGTCTTCCTCACATACATTCTATCGATTGCAATATATACAGGGTGAGTCACAAAAGCGGAAGCCAAACCCCCAAAATTATATTTCATATTTAAACAATTAAAAAAAATATATAGCATCAAATATAATAATGACTGGAAAGCCAATTTCATCAGCTACTTTTAGATAATAAAAAAATTCTGAAATTGCTCATTACGTTCAAAGAATATCACCATTTAAACACAATGACCCTAAAACCTCTTTCGTCCAAAAAAAATGTGATTTCAAGAATCGTCGTCACAATTGTCTTCAAACATCACTAGCGATAAAAACCTCAGTTTTAAAAGTTAAAAATATTCAAGAGAGTCCTTTTGAAGGCCCGTCTTTTAAAAAAAAGTGGATTTTATAAATGATGTTTGCCTAATAAAGATATTGTGTACTACAGTTGTTCACAGTTGTTGAAACAAGTATTCTGTTTCATACTCTTTGTTATTCCTAACAGTCAGAATACACAATAAATTGCTTTTTGGACGAAAGAGGTTTTAGGGTCATTGCGTTGAAATGGTGATATTCTTTGAACGGACTGGGCAATTTCAGTATTTTTTTCATCTAAAAGTAGCTTATAAAATTGGGTTTCCAGTCATTATTATTTTTGGTGCTATATATTTTTTTAAATATGAAATATAATCTTGGGGGTTTGGGTTCCGCTTTTTTTGACTCGCCGTGTAGCACAGAATGCTGCTGCGCACAGGTTCTAAAAGATCAGATCATATCACTCTCAACAAGCTACATTGGTTACCTCCTCACATTCAAGACACTTCATGGCTCTGACCATCTTTATCTAAAGAATATGCTACAATATGGAACTCACTTCCCGATTATCTCAGACAAGAACACTACATTACACACTTTCAGCGACAACTACATACTTGAAAGTATGGGCGTGCATAATAATTGAAAGTTGGACAAAGAAATTGACTGGAGCGGGGTTGAACCTGCGACCTCCGGATTACCGTTCCAGTGCTCTACCAACTGAGCCATCCAGCCCTAGGTTTCTGACTTTCCAATATTTTTTTTTATCGAGGACGCTATCCATCGGCATAAGCGCCCGTACGGTAATCTGAAAGCGCATTAATTGATAATTATTAGAACACGAGACAACTTGTTATATTTCTTTTTAATAATCATCCCTTTACTTTTGTCATGCATTTTCCCCGTTCGATACTGAACACTTTTTCGTGATTTCATCAAAGGAATTATGGTTTGTCTAAGAAAAAATCACGATGCCGCGTTACAACTTTCCAATTTCCTGCACGTTTTTGTTTCGAAACTGTTGCGTCATTTGAGGAATCAAAGTGTGTGTAGGGGCTATACTCCGACTTCAACACAAACGTAGCTTGAATAGACATGAACACCTGTCTGGCTTAGACTCCATCTCAGCTGAGTCTTCAGTGCACTGTCCTTCCACAGGCTCATTATTTCTTTAACAATGGTAGCAAACGCCATAGAGCCGGGAATACGGTGCTGCCTCTAAACCTATACGAGAGTACTCGTCCACTTTGCCAAATGTTAGATATTACACCTCATCCAAATGGTCATATAACACGTCAGTGTGGAACTATACGATGTAGTAGAGCTAATCAAACATTATTAGAATTTAAAAGAAAAATTTATTTTGAAGAAGTCAACGGATAATAAAAGAAAGAGTAAAGACGAAAATGAGGCTCATAAAAGGAAGCGCACATTTTGTTATCGGTTTTACAATATTACGAGAAAACGGGTAGGGCCTAGTTTTCAGGCAGAAAGCACTAAATTTAGGCATGTTTTATTTGATAAGAACTTGTCAGTAAATGTTTTGTATTAGTGCGTTTACTTAAAAAAAAAGAACAAACAATGATGATGTTTGATATTTAGAGTGATGGAAGAATATGTGGGTCATTCGCAACATATTCACCATGATAATGTTACAATCCCGTGCATGATGTGTCTTGACGTAGATGTATCCATGGTAACAGAATCCCCTACATGGTGCAGACTGTGTATACTTCCACGCCAAAAACAAAATGTACGGACACAAGGTGATAAAAAATATATACATATTTTGGAGCGAAAATACGTGTCCCAAACTTAATTTTGTCAATAAATTTTTTTGTTTGACATCGAATTATTTTTTGATATGATTCGTAGTCAGACTGTTAGTCACAGATCATGGGGAGGGCCTTGTCTTTGACACAAGATGGAGCAGAAAGATCTTGGGCAGTGTCCAGTGTGATATATGTAGGCAGGGAATGAACTGGTTGGGTCATGTTGAACGACTTCCCCATTCCAGGCTCGCCAACCAAGGGTAGACCCACTGATCTCTATATAAAGACTGGATAGCTAATAAAGAGCCGCACAATGTACGAATTTGACGCCATATTGGTGAGACCGGCTGGTGATCTACAAAGGACAAGTTGCCGTCTTTATAGACAGCTTGATTTCTTTTGTAACGTCGCGGCTCACTTGACTTATATTTTGGCCACCACCACTGACCAACTGACCAAGGTTTACTACAATTTTTCTAACGTAGTGGTTACTTTTATAATGCCGCAAATCACTTTTTCGGCGTTTTTGAAATAATAATCACTACCGAAATGTTCCTTTTAGAACATCATAATATGTGTACGTGACCAAAATGCGCGTTGATACAACGCGCGCGTATTTACGCGTAGAACGTTCGTATTATACGCGGCCATCTTTGTGAGACCGGGGGCGAATTAGTCGATGCAAAGTCTACTGTGTGAATGTTGTATGCATATCCGCTATCCAGTCTTTATATAGAGATCAGTGCCTATACCTGCTGGTCGACAGGAGCTAGTTCAGTGGAACGACGTGAAGATGCCGACAGCCGATAGGTCCTACTGGAGAGCGTTGACTGACTCATGCGTCGAACGACGCGGGAGCCTCTGATTTAAACTAAAGTAAGGCCATGTCACCTCCATTATGATTCTCAATGGGCCATTGTTTGAAACACGGAATATACAAGAATTAAAATACATTACATAGGAATAATTAACAGGGAAAAAGCAACTAAAATTCAATGAATCCAGACAAAATTTAAGTTAAAGATATCCATCATTAATCCACCCATTTTTTTTTATCAGAAATGTCCATATTGCTTGTACGAAGTATGCCTTTGACATTCACAGGGATGAGATCGTCAATTTAAAATAATCTGAATATTGGATGAAAGGTCTGCAAGATGCATTGCTGTCTATACTGATGTCTTTCTCTCAGATTCAAAAAGTCTGATTTCAGCCAAAAGTTACTTGTAGATTTATTTTTTTAATACTTTTAGATAATTTTTAAAACAATTATTATAACGTTCTATTTTGCGCCACCCCACCCCAACCCACCCCACATTTCTAAAGCAATATTTTTATATGGCTACTCGATTCATCTTAAAGTAACATTCTTTCGATAATGTGAGCCTCAGAAAAAAGATACATTTCAACGGTTCAAGTCGCTACTGATAAGTCTGTTGTATTCATTTATCCCGTTCACCAGTCACGTCACTATAGACCCATGACGATGAAAGTACCGTTGCGTCTACTCATGCGTAGTGCAAAGGAACCAGGCCTGTCCTGCGATATGACGTCGGCCACAAAGGGTCTATAGTCACAGCTACCTTCCCGTTGGTATTCACACCTGCTGTAGCGATGTCAAAAGGACATGTACAATGTACATGTATTATCAGTGGCGAAGCTTCCCCCCCCCCCCCAAAAAAAAGAGTTTTTTAAAGACTACCCATTTTCCAGTCAAGTGACCTTTTTCCGCAAGTGTTTACCCCCCCCCCCCACATACTGTTGAAGAGTGCCCCTTTTTTCTTTTTTAACAAGTGCCCTTTTTTTCAACTGCCCTTTTTACAAAAAAAAAACGAGTGCCTTTTTTTAACTAGCGGCTGTAACGAGTGCCTTTTTGGGAATTTTGCGGTGTGCCTCCCTGAAAAAAATACCATTGTCCGATAATGTGTATGATCACCCGCTTTGACCAGCCCCCCCCCCCCCCCCCCTTTGATTTTATGGAGGCCAAAAGTGTCTAGAGAAAAAACCTGTCGACATTTCAGCACGGATGTGCGAGTGCCCTCATCAAGAATATCCCCCCCCCCCCTCCCCCACCTCCCCCACCAACCAATAAAAATGACCTTGCTACGCCTATGCTATTTCATATAACATGTCATTTGTGTCTCATCTTTATTCTGGGTTGCGAAGTTTTTATTCGGGTAGTTGACTTTACTTTCGATCAGTATAATTTACATGTATTTAAAACAAGAGTGAAACAATTAAAATTTTAATTACATGTGTATTTTTCCTTAATACTGGAAAATAAAACACAGTACCTACAAATTAGAGTCATTACAACGCTACCGTATCAATTCACACAAACCTACACCTTCCTAGTATAAAACAAGACATTCCCTCGCCATTCTATGGTTTGTGTATCCCACATTCTCCCTATCTCGATCACATCGTCACAGGCTCTGCCATTTCTCTTTGAAATAAATCAGCCCACTCAATGAGAATGTTGAGTTCTCTGGATTAGTACAGTTTAATCAACTCCTATCAATAACTTCACCGATGAGATGTGGCACATGGACGCATATCCTCATATTTTTTCATTATATATTTTCATCCTTTGCTGTGACAAGCTAGTCTATGTAATAGACCTATATATGAGCAGATTCGCTGATTAATTATGCAAGACAACCACATCTTGACCTCTAGATTTTGACCAATCAGGGGGCGCTTTCTATATCGGGTCTTCGGTCATTCACCCATTGTCGCGTCATAGACATGATAAAAAAAACCTAGACACACCAACAAAGGCTGTGGTCACAGGCTCTGTATTATGTTAAGCGACACGCGCCCAGCTGTTGTTGTATTACAAAACACTGCAATCGAATTGACCAATCAAACGTTTAGTCCTGATTTGGGAATGAACTGACGTCATGATTTAGTAAAGTCGACTCCGATTGGCTGAGGCAAGAGATCCCATAAATCTGCATGCTTTGATATATCAGACGTTATACAGGAGTTTGGGCTCCGCGGATAACGGGTGATACTCAGACAAGTGACAAGCAGGCAAACAAGGCGATTGTCTGTGGAAAAATTCCCTTCCTTTAAAAATGTTGATCTTATATTAATGTCACAGTACATACATTCAGTCGCGTAACTGCAATACATGTACTACAAAAATGCGCTCCGCCCAATGGTAGCTGGACCAATCACAGCCTTGCTTAATGTCTGACATGCGTGCACGCACCCATATTGGATCGATCGGTCTATTCCATCACAGAAAACCCTCGAGTAATGCTCATAATAAGCCAATAATGAAATTATAAGCCTTACCCATATTCCTCCCATAGCAGCATGATCAATAACAGCATTGTTTCCCTGTTAATGTTGAAGAAGATGCGTAAAACGAAAACAATATATACGAATCCTGCATGATATATTGCAATAACCCTGATTTCAAATAACACCCCCAAACCCAAGAATGAGATCAATATGTTACATGTAATGTATAGGATGATATAATAAACTGTTGTAAGATTTACACTGGTCTGCTGGATTAAGTAATGCGGACCACTGAGGGAAGGGAACCCAAGTAGCGTTCACTGCAGGAGAGAGGTACAAAGTCATGATGGAAATAAAAAATACTATAAAGATAGCATTAACAAACTCTCTTATTTGCAAAATGAAGGACAAACTTGGCAGGAAGATATTCTCAGTCCCATTCAAGGCTAACAATCATTGGAATTGGAAAGCATAAAAAGTATGAATTATGCTCCAATTCAATAAGATGTACAACAGTAAACAACATGAGTTGTTTTTGTTTTCTATTTAGTTTTTCACAAAAGACCGATGCAATAGGCCTCACCCAATGAAGTTTGGACCAATCAAATCAGTGACTGCATGTATGCATTATGCATGCAGACGAAGCACTTAGGGTGACATGGGTGAGATGCACATGGGCAGGGCTTATGGCTCAATCTGGAATGCTCCATGTCGCGAGTGTAAAGATAACACATGTACAATAAAGCATCAACCTCAATTTCATGACATCACAATGACCATATTGTAACTGTTACTTTAAACTGAGTGGCAGGACAGTTAGCAAAGTAATATTGTGCATGCAATTACAAAATGTAGTTCGCAGGCATGGGCTTAAATGCCACTCGAAATTGGACATCACAAAATTAGGTCTATACATTACATTATATTCTACATCCTCACCCAGATAAAGCCTTTGTACATGTACAATGTATTTAGCTTAGATAACAAGAAGTCATAAAAGAACAAATAATGGGACTATTTTGTAAGTTTGCAGTTGACATGCAACACGTTCCTGTCTTGACTGTCATGTTCATACACACTCACAGTCAATCACATGTAATACACATATTCGGTCGAAAACTCTGACCATCAAAATGCCATTAACTTGATTTCTGAACATCATGCCATTTTATTCTTCATAAGGAATCCTTGTGGGGGTCTTAATCACTAGTATCTTGTACGTAGATCATTTCTTTCTGTGCTAGTCCAAAGCTTTGTATTGTGATGTCATCATCAGGATCTGGTGTAGCCTGGCAGGGTAATACACGACGTGGGTAGTTGGTCTGTAGCCTGAATTCACTGGGTGCATCGTCTTGTATGAATACAAAATCATACACAACCTGATGGCAGAATCAAAATTACATCAAAATTACATCATTACCAACTCTGACATCAGTGTTAAACTTTGTTGAGATGTTACTGACCCAACTACAAATAGATATTCACCATAGTCGGTTTTATTTATCAGAAATATTGGAGAAGAGCCAGATGTCAAGTGACATGCAGAAAAGGGGCCAGTAAGCCATCAACATGTTTGCAGTGTTTTCTAGTTGTTTATACATTTGTGCATTAATTAACAGCCAAATACTTGATCTGCAAAATAATGAATCAGCATGCAGGCTTCAGCTTTTTTATAAAACGTCAGAGTGTCTTTCTTTATTTTCAATATAAATTTTATTTTAGTTTCAAGTTAAAGTGGGCAGAAGTAGTCCATTTGTGTGATAGCGAATTTCACGTTTCAGTAAAAACAGACACTTTTTTTTCTATTTGTGACTGTAAATTGAATAAAATTGCTCAACAACAGTATAGCTATTCATAAGATGAAATTGGGTTGGGTCCCGAGTGAAAGTTGGAAAAAATCACTTGGGTGGGACTCGAACTCACGACCTCCTGCTTTCTAGTGCAGACGTCTTACCACTCGACCACCGAGCTTGCGAGATAAGTTGGTTGGGTATAGCTGTCATGCTTATTCATATTGCAGACACTTTTATGGGATTTTCATTTACTGCCATAATTAATCATCAGAAAAGACTATTAAAATTGATTGGCCTCTTTACAGCGGTTACTGTCTTAAAGTTACAGGCATGTTTTCCATCTCAGATTTGTCCATGAGTATTGATAAACAAACAGCAGATGAACTACCTGCAGAGGATCAGTCTTGAGAAAGCATCGTTCTAGTCTGGTCCCACAGGGAAGCTTGACAACCACATGGATGGCATTAGGGTCTTGAGGATCTGGCTCCGATGGAAGACTTGATGCTTTGGCTTGCTTTAATTCCTCCCTCTCCTAGAAATCATCAAAGGAAAGCAAACTTGTCACTAGGATCAACATTATTACTTCTGGCAATGACGAGTATTCATGTTCCTTATAATCAGCATCCTGGGTGTTTCAGCTTGCACATTCTAAGAGACTTTATAATTTGTTGTCCCATCTGGTCTGCTTTAATCAACACAGTAGGTATAGATCCAGTATTCTAGATAATTGTGAGCATATAGAGGCCGTCCTTCATTAATGAATGATACATTGAAATTAACAGGTGTCAAAATATACTAAAATTTTTGGTTTTTCTCAAAATAGAATTTTTTTATTCTATTATGGTAAAGTCTTATAGACTCAAAACAAAGTAATACAATGACATGAGAAAGCAATTGTTATACCATGGCATAAGGAATCAATTGTTATACCATGGTAAAAGGAATCAATTGTTATACCATGGTATAGGGAATCAATTGTTATACCATGGTATAAGGAATCAATTGTTATACCATGGTATAAGGAATCAATTGTTATACCATGGTAAAAGGAATCAATTGTTATACCATGGTAAAAGGAATCAATTGTTATACCATGGTAAAAGGAATCAATTGTTATACCATGGTATAAGGAATCAATTGTTATACCATGGTATAAGGAATCAATTGTTATACCATGGTAAAAGGAATCAATTGTTTTACCATGGTATAAGGAATCAATTGTTATACCATGGTATAGGGAATCAATTGTTATACCATGGTATAAGGAATCAATTGTTATACCATGGTATAGGGAATCAATTGTTATACCATGGTATAGGGAATCAATTGTTATACCATGGTATAAGGAATCAATTGTTATACCATGGTATAAGGAATCAATTGTTATACCATGGTATAAGGAATCGATTGTTATACCATGGTAAAAGGAATCAATTGTTTTACCATGGTATAAGGAATCAATTGTTATACCATGGTATAGGGAATCAATTGTTATACCATGGTATAGGGAATCAATTGTTATACCATGGTATAGGGAATCAATTGTTATACCATGGTATAGGGAATCAATTGTTATACCATGGTATAGGGAATCAATTGTTATACCATGGTATAGGGAATCAATTGTTATACCATGGTTTAAACAAATCAATTGTTATACCATGGTAAAAGGAATCAATTGTTTTACCATGGTATAAGGAATCAATTGTTATACCGTGGTATAGGGAATCAATTGTTATACCATGGTACAAGGAATCAATTGTTATACCATGGTACAAGGAATCAATTGTTTAACAAGGAATCAATTGTTATACCATTGTATAAGATTGGGAAATTCTCATAGACTTTTGAATTTTCAAACAACCCATGGATGTGTAACGAAGATGCGCACACCAATAACGTGCAGGGGTGGCAAGAAAAACAAATTGTTTTTACAAATGATAAATTATTTAGTTATCCTATAATTACTTTTTAAGACTCACAACCGCTATCAAATATAGTTGAAAGTAATATATTAAACATAAAACTACCATTGTACAATAAAACAATTGCTTGTTTAGCAATACACTTGTTGGTTTTGAAAAACCTGAATGGATACAGCACTCTTGGTTTTGCCTGGGGTGCCATTTACACCCCTCAGTCCTACAAAAAGCCACGAAGTTTACATCACAGTAAACAACAACAGTATGTCTATTGGGATATGTTACATCATGCCTTTGATACTATAATTTCATTGATTTAGAACGGCCACATGTCCAGTCCATAAAAATAAACGTTCACTTCAAATACACTGCGTTGTATAACAATTACCTCATATACACTGCAGCGCATATAATTGACCTCATATAAAGTACATCTGCATTGCACGCGCATGTAGGGACAGCAATTATTCAGTCTCATGTCCCGCAGGAAATCTCACAGTCCAAAGGTTACAACGCAGTGATTAAATTTATTTCTTGCAAGTAAGTTACAAGCATTTATCTTTTTGACTTATTGGCATGACATTACAAAACAATTGTTGACTGCTGTGACGTGGGATATGGCATTGGCAACCCCCTTGCTTCACTTCCGGGGGGTTGGGGGGGGAGGGGGTTGGCGCTATGTGCCGCTCGGCTGTCAAAAATATCCACGTCACAGCATTCAACAATTGTTCAATGATCCATTGTTTTCTATGGCGTACCGAAGTGTGACATCATTTAGAACCAGTAAGTGTAGTGCAAACGAATGGAGTACACGAGCGTGTTGGTTCACGGGCTGAATCACGCGCTAATGTCTTTTAGTCCGTGGGACAAGGCCTTATTTTCGCTCGCCACACGGTCTGGTTCACCGAATTTTATAAAACTTCACAGACATGTAGATTATGGTGTACCATATCGAAAAAACTTTCTTCCCCGATCCACAGTTTGTTTGGGAATGAGAAAATCTGGGATAAAAACGCTGAAAATTCTACATGAGAAAAAACATAAGAAACAGCGCCCCCTATTGACACAGTCAGAAACCTTTTTCTCACGCAATGGCCGTCCAACTCCGAGTTCGGGCGGTCTGACGCGAGTATCTATTATTGATCTCACGCTCGAACGGCGGGAACACGACCCACGAACACTGCACTCGGAACAGGATCTCACACCATGCACCGTACATATCCGTCGTTGTTTGCAAGAATGATATACCCGGTCCCGTGTCAAGAACAATTAAAACCCGCCCAAACTCGGCCAATGAGTTCTTCTTCCTATATATAGTCTAGATGACACTTCTTTCCTATTGTATTCTACATTTTTTTTATTTCTCATCGGAATGCAAAAATATTACCTTTAAATACAGTTTTGTCCAACATGAAATGATCACGTTATAAATTTAAGATCGAATGTTAACATTGTTATGTATTTAGCTAAACATCGATTTGATGGTTAAACCACAGATCAGAATAATATTTTGTGAACTCTTATCTCAGGGTAACATGTTTTCAAAAATAATAATTATAAGTGCGTGGCATCTGGTGGAGCATCTGAACTTCTGAAACATCTTTTAAAAAATGTTATGCCTGAAATTTAAAATAGTAATACAAGTTTGATGCAGCCTCCAAAAAGGAAGCGGGTGGGCCGTTGGGTTATTTGTTGTTTCACGGAATGGACGGAGCAACAACAACAAAATAATGAATCGGTTCTTAAAACAATATTCAGAATAATAAACACGGTAAAACGGTTTCGGCTGAAATAAATTGCAGTTGTAATGCTGCCACTCACAGCTTCCAAATAATAGAGGAATATAAATTTATTTTCTCTTCTTAAAAAAAGTTGCAAACAATTTGATGTGACTTTTGATATGTTATACAACAATTATCTAATCGGCCTGTAATGTATACATGTGCTCATTTAGCTCGTTTGGTTATTATAAACGAGTAATGCTAATTCAGTACAGATTAAACAAACTTATGTAATCTAAACACCATTCTTCTTGTGTGGGTAACAACAGTACTGCACACGTTTAAATCCCCCCCCCCCCCCAAAAAAGAATAAATAAATAAATGAATTAAATTAGATTATTTAGGTTTTCCCTGCTATTTAATAACGATTATCATTTGAATTCACTGTTTCTAATATTCATATTCGTTCATCAACATCGATTTAGTGCACTTCCAACGTTTAATTTCGTCTTTTGTGTAACAATTAAAAATTCAATTCAACATATTCAAAAAAGAAGTATATGTTTTCGTACGGGTATCGATTTCGTCTAGTCTACGCCAAACCTTGTTAGTCAGAAATTAAATTCATCTAATTGATTTATATACAACGAATTCGATTTCTGAATGCTGCCATTCGGCAACAGCTTAGACGTATTTGATCTGTAATGATCTTATATGGAACTTGAAAGATGTACCAGTATTATCTGGCAAGCGCTCATTGCGTGTGAAAAGGTTTCTGACTGTGTCAATAGAGGGCGCTGTTTCTTATTTTTTTCTCATACAAAATTGTTGGTATTTGTATCCCAGATTTTCTCATTCCCAAACAAACTGTGGATCGGGGAACAAAGGTTTTTCGATATGGTACATCATAATCTACATGTCTGGAAAGTTTCATAAAATTTGGCGGACCAGATCGCGTATCTCGAAAACTAAAGCGTTTTCGGCCTCTCGTCCCACGGACTATTTCACACACATTTTGTGGGCGTGACGTATTCACTTCAGTACTCCATACACTCAAAGGTAAATGCCATTTACTTCTCTCTCATTACACAAATTGCCAACGTTATATCACAGCAAGCAATCGCTAACAATAGCTTCCTAGCAGTAATTGGAAGGCATGTTTGTCTAACCTGAACTTGTCTCTGTTCCTCCATCTCTCTCTCTAGTTGCTCCTCTACCTGTCTCTGTTTCCTGTCCTTCTCTTCTTGCCGACGGCGTTCCTGATCATACATCACAACAAAACAAGTTCAAACTGCCTGATCATAATAAGAAATTGACAGGTTATATCAGGCAATGTCAGAACTTCTCTGAACTTTCCTGATTTTTTAGTTACATTTTGGAGGTTTATATTTAAATGCTTTAAGGTTTGTTCTAATGTACAAGCTGTGTTGTTCGCAACTTCGTCTTCTGTTATGCAAATTTATTTACAGACAAGTTATCTCACACAGAATTTCATCTTGTGATACTGCATCACACCTTTTTCGTATCGCGATTATCAAGTATCATGATTACCACTACACCTCTACAAGAAATCTGTCAAAATGCCTGTTTACACGTCATGCAGGTATCTTATGCCACTGAAATCAGCCACTTTAATTATGCCACAAGTCACAGACTCTTTCCTACATAATACCCCCATACCAGTCACATACCTTTTCTCTGTCTTGTCTGAGAGACTCATGATAAGCTTCATCTTGCTGTTGTCTCAGGGTATTAGTTTGTACTCTCTGCTGTCGTTCATGTCTGATACTGACTAGATAAGCCTCAGTCTCTGCCATGACTCGTGTCAAGCGGGCTATCAGATCCTGGGGCTCAATTGCTCCTTCTATTCTCTGCACAACAGTCATTTTATTCTCCCTCAGTACAATCAGGGCAAGGAAAGGGTACGTGGCTTCTCTTAGAGCGTGAGACACTGTTGGCAAAGATCAAACATATCAATATCAATCATTTTCATAGCTCCTTTGAGTTTACAAGGTGTTGAAGTTAGCAAACTACTTGTTGCATGCTATAGAGAGAATTCACAAAAGAACGAATAGGGTTAGTGCCAAATAGGTCATGAGTTTGTGTGGTCTTATAACATCTTGCTGTTTGCTACGAGGGTAGATGGCACAGATATCGCATGTTACGCGTCAGTGTGAAACATAAATGATGAATTTTCACCCTCTTTTCTGATAAGTTACTCAATCATGTATGATTTGATTGAAAGAGGATGAATTGCTGAACATGTTAAGGATATGACGTTTACAAGTTTAAACAGGAAACAAAATGAACTCAATTTACAAATTTTCTCAAACGTTTAAATGGAACTCAAATTTCAGAAATGGGACCTTGTATTTACGCACTGTACCCTCCAGTTTTATTTTAAAAGAATCCACAATGTTTGTAAATTTATTTAATTTGCAAAGCATTAGAAACGCCTTTAGTATTTGATCACATTCCAAGAAGTTTAATTGATACTTTCTCTCAATGACCGGCAACTATCTACATTTTGTACAATTGTTTGCGTTTGATGTTTTCAATACGCCATTGGGCCAAGATCAATGCTTGGATAGATCGAACACCGGCATGGACGGCGTCTCTCTAAGTGCTATTCTGATTAAAAAACTGAGTTTTCAAACAATTCTGGGTCTGTCCTTTTTCTATATTTTTCTCTTGAACTTTTTCTCTTGAACTTTGAATTTGCAGAAATCATCACTTGGTGTGTTGTGCAGTAATCAAACCATTGGCTAGCACTTTCATAATGACTTGAAAACCGGCGAGGACAAATAAAAACAGCCTACCTCCCGGGAGCTAAAGCGTAATTTAAAATGATATATGTTGATGCATTTGGGGGTGATTGTTTTTCCCCGGGGCTGCACCTTTACAATGGTAAAAAAAAACATGTGCTGCTTCCAGAACAAGGAAAACAATGACCCAGAATATTTGGTGTTGGCGAGGGTAAAATATAAAATAGTCTTTAGATCTTAGGGCGGGGGCCGCGGGGCATTGACATACATGTATACAGGTGCTATATGTACTACAGGAACTTCCACCATTTGCGGATGTAAACCTTTTAATTTGTTTTTGAAGAGTGTTTTTTAGTCTTGTCAGGTTACTTTTTCCCCAAGGGTGGTGCAGTCGTCAAAAAAGCCCTTGCCGTGTTAAATTTGGTCTAGTGCCATTTTACAATAGTTATCAATTCACAACATTTTCGATATGTTATAATTGTACTGCGTTTGTTTGTTTTTTTCAAATACCCATTTATTGCCCTTGATTGGATGGGCCCAGTCAGGACACAAAATAAATGCAAAAAATAGGACGCTACACATGTTGTGGATCCTATACACCGCACATTGTGCCCGGATGTGCTGTCAAATCTTGCAGGTTTCTGAGGTCAACTTACATGCTCTATTGCTACAGTGCACCAGGTACCTGCCAGTAGACGCAAAATAATAGCTTGTTCTTAGCACTATACATCTGAGAACAAGCACACGCCCATCATGTACCCAGCACATAGAGCTTTGTCTAGTGATCACACAGCATCATTTACTGCTCATGCACAGAATTCATTTAACATACCTCTGTATCCCTCTGGGGTATTAGTGGATGCAGCCCAGAATAGCATTCTAGTGTTGATAAACTCAGTCACTTCATTATTGCATAGCGTCTCTCTACAATGTGAGTAAAACACACAACAATCAATGCATGATCCTGTACATGTACGAGCTGGCTCATATGTCAGGCGTTCTGGCAAAATAAGACAGAACTGGGCAGGGGTCGAAACAAGGATTTGTGAGTATTAGGAACTTAGAGAATAAAATTTTCCCTACAGTACTGTTTGTTGCACTTCAATTGGATATTTGACAACTTATGGCTGTTTATAAAGTTTGCATTTATCGACATGTCAAAAAAAGGGGAATACTTAGAAAAGGGCCTTGAAAGTTCCAAGTTTTGTATTCGTGAAAATGAAAGATGCCAATTGTTTTTCCTTGAAAACTCATTTATTCAACTATTTGTATACCATGATGGATATGGGGAATGATGATGATGATGATGATGTAGTAGACTTTTCAAAGATTGCAAATACCAAAAAATCTGAAAATTGAAGAAAAAAAAAATCACCCCCATTTGGTTTTCTGCATTTTTCTCCACTACTGCCTGTGCCTAGTTCCATCTGATTCTGCCAGAATGCCTCACATATGTGCGCATGATCAATCACAAATTCTGTGGACATAACCATTTAGTACATCTCTGTGGCGCCTGTTACCTGAGTCATATTTTCCTACATCTTACATGAACATTGTACATATGTTGCTTCAAGAGCAACTGCCACATTATATCTGCGAATACAGGAAACCTTCTGTTCAACCTCTTATGTGTAAGTACAGTGTATGTTTTTGAATGTGGTACTCATTTATTTATTAATTAATACTTTTTCTTGGACAGGCCACTAGCTGATCATCAACAGCCTGGATACATCATGTTTCCACTCACCTACAGAATACAGGTGTATCTTCATGGTTATCTCCATGCAAGTACACCAGAAGGAACTTCAATTCTCCCTTAGCATCAGTCAAAGCCTATAATCACAACACACAAGACACAAGCTCATCAATACGTAGTGGTCCCTTTACTAAAAATCAGATGTACCTGAACATATTTCTGTGCTTGTACTCAAACATCAAACATGCAGCTTAGGAAAAGGCCAATTATGTGCAATAGTGGCAGTGTAGGAAGACTTTCAAGAAAATGAGCAATAATACATCCATAAATAAGTGAAAATATGGAAAAATTGCAGGACGATAAATAATCAATAGGAAAAGGAGGAAGCAAAGACTGTCACTTTTTGAACTTAAGTCTTTCGTTGAGACCACACATGATGGATGTCATCGGGTAACAGACATAATTGTCATCAATCAACAACTTGGAAAATCACAAGTAGGGTAATTAATGAGACACATTCTGCTACAGAACATACCAGTCAAAGAAAACCTGTCAAAAATCTTGTTGAACTGATTACCTCTAAGTAGTTCATTGCGTTGACAGTACTGTATGTACACAATGCTTGTATTTACCTGAGTGTAAGTTCCTTGATAGAAGGTAGGATGGTCACGTCCATACTGCTCATTAAACTTGTCTATAAATGCAAGCACATCCCCAACAGGATCTGTGACTATTCGTCTTGGATCAGGCCGAAAGAATCGAAGTACCCACTGCAGTATATCCCAGAGCGTGAAGGTTACAAAGCGAAATGGGAAGAGTATGGCCCAGTAGCCCCACTGGAGTAGAGAGGGACGTTGATGAGCTCGCTGTACTGTGTAAATCCTGAGAGACAATCACAAAGGTATTAACTATATCATTAGCAAACAGACAAGTGAGCTTAACCCTAACAACCCTGAGCCCATCAAGCTCCAACAGCGGGTTTTGCTTGATTTTGGCAGGGTTGGTACCGAACACTGGCAAGTTGGTGTTGGACTTTGATTGACTGGGTACCAAAGGCCCAGGGAGACCCTGTTGAATTTTGTGAGGTTTGGGGCAGAAGGGCATGAGATTTGTGAACACGTTGGAGTTCACTGGCATTTCTTCGTGGGTATGCTCACCCACGGTCCTCAGCACAGCTTGTGGTCAAATGTGCATGTACATATTGCTTTATTTTGTTGGGTTTGGTACCATCCCTATCCAATCACTCGACAATGCATAGGCCCATCCATACCAAGTCAATCATACTCCAACAGTTGGAGTTTGGCAGGTTTAGTACTGTTCCCCGTACAAGGCCTGTTGGAGTTTGGCAGTTTTGGTACCAGTGCTTACAGACCTGTATGCAGCTGTTGAAATTTGTTAGGTTTGGTATACTTTCTAGTGCAAGAGCCTAGGGGGTTAGGGTTAAAGAGGTAAGAGTGCTATCTGTATCGTTGTTGCCATTTAAAGACAACTTGGTCAGTCATGCAAGTAATTTCCAATCACAAACAAGGTTTCACAAATAAATGTATTTCCTGGTTAAAGGTAGAGTCCATCATTTGCAGCCATTCGAAAAGTAACTGGCGTAATTATTGTTGAAAAACTAACTTGGTTGAAAGATAGTAAGGAGACTAAACTCCCTGTGAAATTATTCTTTCTGGGAAGCTGTCATTTTGAAGTAATCAACGAAAGAAGGCATTTCCAACGGTGATTCTTAAGAAGCACCGTAGGAAAATTTAAATTAGTAGTTCGTTTTGTTATTCAGCGCAGCGCGCACAAGTATTCGAACGACGCACACGCGCGCGCGGTTGTTATAATTCGTCGGATCAGTGCGCGACGTCGCGTATAGTTGCAATTCAAAACAATTCAAAACATGATTCAGTAACTTTTGATTTGAAATTGAGATCTTAGAATGCTGTTTTTCTCGGAATGAACAGCTGAAGCTTAGCTGAAACTTCATCAGGTTAGTTGCTCAGTATCCTTCATTAGATTTTGAACTCTTTTGTTGCTTCAAACGAACAAAATGCACAAATTACAAATGATGGACTCTACCTTTAACTCCTGAGGCAACTGTGCTAACTTTCCCAACTCCTTCACCATATGCCATTTGCACACGTCTCTCTGTTTAAATTCCTGGGTGCATCAAACTCCATGTAAAATGTTTCCTAAATGTCAAATGCATTCTAAATCCCGATGGATTTTGATGGAATTGGTCCAGTTCCTAGTAAAAGACGCTAGGGAGTTAGGGTTAAAATTGGACAATGGTCTTATTGCACCTAAGCATTGTGGAATTAACACAGTCATAGAAATCAGCTGTGGGACACAGTGGTCAGGCAAAACAAGTGAAAACGGATCCAATTTATTTGAGAGTATCCTCATATTTAACCAAACCAATGGTGTGTTCTGACCTAGTTCTGACCTATATTTACAAGAACAATACCCAGTGTCCCTGTCTGTACATTTTATCTGGGAAATTATCTATGAGCTGTGCAGCCTTGACTACAAAACAAGTACATGTATGGATTGTCAGATACGACCACTGAGGATATAGATGACAAACCTTTGGTCACTGGAGTGAGTATTGACCTCTGGGGGTGGGGGTTCAATTCTGCTGCTTGGTGTATCAAACACAGTAGGTCTGCCTTCAGATACGTTCAATGTGTCCTGTACAGCAGTCTGATGGGGAAAAAAAAACCAGTCACACATCTTGGAATCACTCTACCCAGGCTGCTGCTCTCACACTACATGTTTCTTGGCCACAGGCATTTCATCACATTAAACCCAGGTATTAGCATTTCAGAAGCTTTTGTATGAGGACCTGATGAACCCATTGGTTGTGTACACCCTCAGGGCCAATGACACCCTTAGCTTTGCCTGGGTGCCATTTGAACCCCTTGGGAATTCATACAAAATGCCATGGACAACATCACAGCAGAAGCGACTGTATAATGTACATACACATATATAAAGCCACTGCTTTTAAAATCAATGATAATTTCAGTCATACCTCAATGTTCCAATTGTGTCTTTGTAAGATGGAGCGGCATTCATCAGTGTCTTCATTACCTGTCAGATCCTGAACAATGTCAAAGACACTATATGTTACACACAGTAGTAATAGTAGGTAGTGGTCAGCACATTTGCTAATATTGTGCGGCGTTCTGGCAAAATGAGACAGAACTGGGCAGAGGCCGTAATGAGGGTTTGCGGGTATTAGGAAAGAAAATAAAATTCTACTTACTATACTGTTGCACTTCAATTGGACATTCCCCTGAAAAGTAATGGCTGTTTAACCCTAACCCTGCTAAATCCAACAGGATCCAACTATTTTACATTCCCGTTGGGTCCTGTTGGATTGAGCAGTAAGCCCCTTGTATCTTTTCCTGTTGCCATCTGTTGGATTCAGCAGGCAACTGAAAACATTAAGGATCGGATTCTGTTGGGTTCTGATAGTAACGCCAAGTTGGACCATATACATCGCGTACACTACACGTGTGCAGCCCGATTTCGAAAATCATATGACGCTTGCACAGCAATGTTGTAGTACTCGTACTCGGTACTCGTACTCTACTACTCAAGTACTTTTGTTAGAGTACTCGTATTCGTACTCGTACTCGAAATGACGAAATTGTACTCGATCATCAAGGTTCTTGTACTCGAATAGCAGTACTCGGAAAAATATGGTATAGCTTGACTTGCCACGGCCTTATTTTATCGATACTTTCAGTTTGAAATGATTGATTGGCTTGCAGAGAAATCGAAGTTTTGTGACGTTCCTCTGCACACATCCTGAGAAACACAATTAACAGCTAGCCGTGAGTGGGTCTGTATATCGGTCTGACTGGGCCTGGGCAAATAACGCAGAATGACCCATTTGCTGTATGTGGGCACAATGACCAATCATGTAGGTGAAACGCTAAGGTGTTCCTCAAAATAGTCGTTGGATTAACTTGGGTGATTGGAGAAAGGCCGTTTTCCGAACCCCGGTTTTGGCTCCCTATCCGGTTTGGAAAACGGCCCCTAGTCTGGTTCCGGCATCAGGCCTACAGATATAAACACAGGCCTAGGATCAGGGAAGCAGATTATATGCATAGTACACATATTACCACGAATCTGCCACGCTGAACGTTGTACCGTCCATGTTCGCTTGTCAAAAATTGTCAGCCTGTGAAGAATTTGTAACACTTTTGTGCCCAAGTTGTAGTTTGTTTGTGACGAAAATCACGAATGTCGTCTGTATACAAGTACTCGTACTCCTACTCATACTCGGAAGTACAGGTACTCAAGCTACAATGTAGGTCATGACACTCTAGCCCCATAAATGTGGCCAATTTACTGGACTACCTCTGTAAATAAAGACCACACTTTGGAACATGCACCCGAAAATGTAGAAAACTTTGTCAAGTTTTGATTTTCATATTTAGACTTTGTTTGTTCATGTAGTTTACTTATGCTTTAGAAGCACACTCACCCTCTTATAGCGATAGAAAGAAGTTCGGCATTTTTCAGACATGTATTTGTTTGTGTAATTTCGTGTAATTTCGTTCTTATTTCTACGCTATTTCTAGAAATGACGTACTTTCACTGGGATCGTATCCTTTGATGCATGAACTTTAACCAGCAGGCGAAAAAATGTGGAAAGGCTTTACCGGGAATTAAGGAAAAAAGTGAAGAAAAAAAATCTGCTTTTTACAGCTAATTGTTAACTACAAATGTAGGCGGATGCTTCTGGGCCAGCAGAAGTTGAAAACATGACCATACAGTGACCTTTTTTGATGTCCCACTGCCATAGATAATACTTTGCAGTTTCTACAGGGGTGTAAAATTTAAGGTGCAACCAAAAAGACACGTTTCTCATATTATTTTTTGTTGTTGTTGTAACTATTACAATCTGACATCTTGACAGTTGTCTCTGTTGATTGGGATGATCAAAATAACAATATAAAAGTGGGATCTATGTTAAATAGGTTCTTGTTCTTCCTTACAAGTGCAGACTTCATGGCTGAAGATAGTCGCACTGCCAGAAACACCGGGGCGAACCCCTTCTCTTAGCGATAAGTGTACTGGGTTCTTTGCATTATAGAACACACGGGACCTACGGCTTTACGTCCCATCCAAAGGACGAAGCAATAATGGTTAAGTGCCTTGCTTAAGGGCACAAGTGTCCGCACGGGCTCGACCCCCACGCCACTTTTGCCTCTGAAACACCAGAGCATGAGTCCGGTGTTCTTAACCACTAGGCCATGACACTCCACTCCAGGTAAATATGAATAAAATGTATTAATGTAAATATGTAATTATAGGCCTTTGTATAAATTAACAATTACATTGTGTAGACCTATCAACCATTATGTTGAAATTAATCTTGAAATTATGAAAAGTGTATTGGCATTTGAAAAAAAAGAAATGAAAAAGAAACAAAATGTTTGAAAAGCTCAAGGAAATATGTTTTCCTGAAACCAAGGAGTCTAACTCATTTATAAAAAAAAATGTTAATGAGTTACATGGCCCGGACACGACAGCAATGATTTTCCATGAAGCGTTCACCGCGCGCGCGCATTGGGCAGAGATTTTTCTACAACTCCAAAAATGCACACTTTGGAATTCCCCACTTGTCGCCACAAATAAAGAGATTTCGTTTTGTTAATCGGTACGCTGGAGAATCATAAGCCAACAATAAGTTTTGTTGAGGAAAAGAGTGGTTGCTTTGCTATTTTAAGCAGTACTTGGTTGTCAAGCCTTGGAAAGATTCCCATATCTGGCCATCACTAATTTTTCCCTTCAGTGACCTAGTATCAGCCATTAATTGTCAGCCATCAAAAAGTGATAAGGCCAACAAAAAAAAAAGGTTTCTGATATGGAGCTTGCCCAAAAAGTGGTGCGGCGACGCGGCTTTTTTTTTACCTGATTTTTTTGCTTCAAATGTCGGCTGATGACTGCAAATGGTGCCCGACTAAACTTAGTGCAAATATATGGGAGTCCAGAGAGGCCACATAAAGCTTATTCTCGACCATAACCCCATCTAAAAACACGTTAAAATTGTGCAGCAGCAGGATTCCAGTCAAACCAGTGAGTTTGGCGGTTTTAAGACATCATCTTTCATTGAAAAAAATACTTTTTCATTTTGCCGACGCGCATGGCTACGGCGACGCGCGCACATACCAGAAACCGGAGACTTTTTTTTGTTGGCCTAATAGGCTATGTCCTTAAAAGTCAAAATCAGGAGGGAAAATAATAAAGTATTTACTGAGAAAACACGTAGAAATTTTCTGACCAGTCTCATACTTAGTCATAGGATTTGTGCACAGGGTGACAAGTGATGGCCAGATATGGGAATCTTTCCAAGCCTTATCTGCGCAGAAATAGGAGGATCCAGGAAATGCAAACGTGTGCAAAACAAACATGACAAACCTGGTCCTGATCCTGGGAATGACACAAAAAATAGGCGTCTGAAAAATGCCGAACTTCTTTTCTAAATTTCTGTCGATATAGGACTCTTAAGAGGGTGAGTGTGCTTCTAAAGCATAAATAAACTATAAACAAAGTCTGAATATGAAAATCAAAACTAAAGTTCTACATGTTCGGGTACATGTTCCAAGTGTAGCTTTTATTTACGGAGGTCATGGAGGTCATGGAGGTAGAGGCTTAGTCCAGGAAATTGGCCACAAATTAAGGGGCTAATAAGTAATATGACACTCAATCAAAAAAGTATTTTCTGTAACTGTAAGCAACGACGATTATTTTGTTAATAAGAAATATGCATGTTTATTCTATGATTTCTCCAGACGAAAATTACCTGAAACTGGATGAGTTTTTCAGTCTGCTCTGTGGTAATTTCTGCATCTGACGCGTTTGGATCTTCCTGGTTGTTTCCATTGTACTCCGCCATTTTGTTGAACGTCCGTACGTACGTACCATTGATCTCCGTCTGTGTATATGGAGATCAATGGTACGTACGTACATTGTGCGTACGGTACGGTGCGTACCAGTACAAAATTTCGCTGCAGGGCTGCCGTAGCGTACTGCATGCACTGCGCCAGCCGTGTGATGCAAGCGCTACGGAAGTGAATGTCTTGAAGTGCGCCCTCTTTCAATTGACAATTATTTTGCAAGGTAAAAATCATCACCTTGCCTTAAAGACCTTTTGAAGCCATAATATTAGAGGGCAATGCCTTTGTTTCGCTGGGATATGCACGAATGAACCTTTTTTGCATTCATTGTTGCTGAATTCAAATAGCAAAAGCTGCCCTCTAAGATTGTCGCTACGCATAAGGATCATATGTAAGCCCTAAACTCATGTGCAAAATACCGTTCCTTGGAACCGTTTATCCTTTTAAAGACAAAGTAAATAATTGCTAGGTAAGTTTACCTCAAGGAATGCAAATATTCTCAAGTCTAAGGAATTTATAGCACTAATAAGAATTAGACCCCTATGTCGTCTCTCCTCAGGTCGCGTGTGGGCCTACTGGTTGGCCTACACAATAGCCAAGTCAACTCTGCTCAAGTGATCCAATTATTTTACCCTTGATCGCGCCATTTGGCACATGACGACGTTTCCTCCGTTTCGGATTGAATGACATACACGTATAACAAGATTATGATGGCATCATGACACCTACCTGTAACAAAATTATTCACCGGGGAGAATCCATGTAGAGGATGAAAGGTGGACATCACAGCAGAAAAGCAGTTCTTGAGTCGTCCTGGCACAGAATCCATTCAATAGTTCCACAGAGAACATGCAAGGGGCATGGATTATGTGGCCTAAGGCGGGTCATGGATGTACGCCCTCAACCCCCCCCCCCCCCCCCCCCCCACCTGCGCTCAAGCCCTGTACTCCAGTATGCCCCACTTTTCGACCTGGTCATTCCCTTAGCATTCACAAAGAATGTTATGAACAGCACCACTTAGCGTCAAATGGCGGGGGGGGGGGGGGGGGGCACGAGCGAAGCCGACCCCCTCCTCCAACATTTGGAGATAAGTTGCAGTCTTTTCGAATGTCTTTAACCATAGTCGTCGAAACACATTTACGCCCCCACCCCCGGGCTTAAAATTAAAAAGTACCAAAAAAACACTGAGCGCCCCTGGACTTGGGTGTCCCCCTCTGTTTTCTTTCTCTTCGTCGAAAGTTTTGTCCTGACTGCAGAATCTTATAATGCCGCAACTGAGCACCATGCACTGATATAGCACTGTTCGCTATCACTGCAACGATAAGTTGGGTCGGCGATAAATTAAAGCAAATAATTATCATTGTCCCCCTCAGAAAAAGCCAGACAGTATATACAATAAACCACGCACGTACAGGCGCATTACCAAGCAACAGGCGATGATTGTGTGACTATATCAATAATATTGTTGGGTCAACTACAAAAAACGAGAGGGCGGGCACTCGTCAGTATATATCGTACATGTAGTAGGCCTACTATGATTTGCTATAGTAAACGCTGCAAATTTAGATTATGTGCAGATTACATTATAATATATTCCTGGGAATATTATTTAGACCTATAGTCGTGATGTATGGCGGTTGCATTCTAGCCATATGGCGATCGGCATTTTGAAATGGCGACGGCAGGACGTAGTGTTAGTGTTGATACTGACAAAGATACAAATCATGTAAATCAAAATCCGAGGAGGGCGTCGCAAGATGATGAGGCAACGCGGAGTGATGAAGGGCAAGAGACTATTACTGACTCCTCTGTGGCTGTTAGTAGACCAAAACAGCAAACCGAAGACGTAATTGTCAAGGAGGATGGTCGTAAGAATTCGGGCAAGAACGCTACAAATACTAGTTCGACACTCTCTGAAGGTAAGCTTTTAAGAGGTTGCTGGTAGTTGGTTCTACCGGGTGTCCCAACGACTAAGTTAAAGGTATCCTTTAATTTCTCAAAAAACTACTTAACATGAGTATTTCATCTTGATGGAACATTTTAATTACACTCTTATGTATAGTCAGTGAAAATGCCATGGACATCCGTTCATGCAAACCCGAAATCGAACAGATTGTTAAGCTATGGGTTTTTTCACCCATTCCAATGGAATTTACACAGTTAGTGATATCAGTGCATCAGATTGTCATGGGCCTTTTCACTCTGATGTAAAGTAAGTTAACTGTGTAAATCCAATCCCATTGGAATGGGTGAAAAAATTCATAGCCTTTCATGATGTCAGATCTCTGGTTTGCATGAACGGATATCCATGGCATTTGTACTGACACAAGGGTATAAATGCTCCATCAAGATGAAATACTCATGTTAAGTAGTTTTTGAGAAATTAAAGGATATATGCTTGAACAAGTTTTGTTGGTACACCCTGTAATTAAACTGTGTGAGCTCATGAAACCTTTATGCAAATCCCACTGGTAATAATATTATCAAACGGTAACCATAACGAATTATAATGACAATATTATGTACGCAAACACTGTACGCTCACCCTTTGTACAAAATTATTAGGTATTTTATTCTTACGTGAGTGTAACAATAATCGGTAATATTTGCATTCGTATATTATAGAAGCAATCAAAAGACTCTTGTACATAATATTCGGTGTGTAAGCGCGTAGCCAGACCTATAGGCATTGACACAGATGGCGGGACTTGCTATCAATATTCAATCTTTTTTTGTAAATACTATTCTCAAAGGAAATCATTTATCATTGTTGGGATGGCAGATAATCAATATCAGACATCAGACTATATTGGGAAGGCCACAGTCACCGATGTTAATTACTCTGTACGCTTCAACGCACGTGTTATCTAGACATAATTGCATTGCATAAACTCAACAAATGTTGTGTTGGCACACGTGGCACTGGTACAGCCGTAACAGCACATATAAAGCTATTTCTGATTCTTTCTTTCTTTGTTTCTTTTTTTTTCTTCTTGTTTGTTTCTTTCTTTTATTTCGTAACAAATACAAGGGGTATCATTTCTTTTTTTGCGACCTTTACAACATGTGTTCACTGTATTTGAAAGAGGTCCATTCAGATCCCAATGACTTCACACTGTATGAACTGTAAAAAACATAATAATAACATGTTTTGGCTGCTTTTTTAAAGTCATATTTTAACCCGAGCAGCACTATTTGTAATGCAATCGTTCAAGAATGAAACTACCAAAATATAAAATATCCTACTTGGTTATATAAGCAAATAATAGAATCATGCATCGAGTGAAATGCGCCTAGTATGCTGTCATTTTCAAGAAAAGAGAATTACTACCATTTCTGACCGAACCGTCGCGAGAATTGCTCCCAATCCACCGAATTTAGATTAGTTTGCAATCAGTAATGGGAATTATTTTTCCCAAGTGACAAACTGGGATCATACCACAAAGGGTGCAAGTCAAGCATATTGAATGAACATTTTGGAAGGGAGAGCTTTCAACAGAAACCTTGTTTTGCGTCGAGAAAAATGAAGTTGCCCTTTTACAGCTGTCTCTATTGAGCTGAAATTTCGACAGGTTATTTTTTCACTGATGTGCTTGAGATTTATTGTATGGTTGTTCCTTGAATCGGCAAAAATACAAGTTTGGCAAATGGTTTCCATTACATTGAGTGTGAAGAATAAAAAAAAACCCACCAAAATCCCTTAAAGTTTGGACAGATATTGTAGAAAAGCAGGGCAGAAAATCCACGTGCCCTAGTCTTTTCCTTTTTCACGTTTCTTTGTTTTTTGTCTTTCCCCTGAAGACTCCAAGAATATTGTGACGTATGATAACGTGTTGTTGAACTCCAACGCCAACCACAACAGCAATACTGCCTCTAGCACAAAGCACACACGTCAGCCACCGTCTAGGCCGAGGGAGACCAAGGCTTCCCAACTACGTATCCAGTCACATTCTGTCACAGAGATGAATCCTTCTGACAAATCGAATGTCAAACGACAAAATAGCTTGAAAAGTGAAAAGCCACCAAGCCCAGGATCCTTGCCGGTCAAGCACGCGCTGCGCTCCCAGAGCACAAGCAGTGAGGACAGCTTTGAACGAGACAAGATGGAATCAGTTCTGCCACAAAATCTAAATAAGGGAAAAGCTGTAAGTCATGATTGTGTCTCGCCTTACGGACCGGCAACAGAGAAATATTTAACACCACTTCAGCAAAAAGAAAGGCACAACAAGGATCTGAGCATGCAAATATCCAAACTGGAGCGGACTTTATTGAGTCAAGACGACAGGATCAGGCAGTTTGAGGAGGAAAAACAGAGAGCGTTAGAAGACGTAGGAAAAGTCAAAGATACAGAAATGGGAAAACTACTCATTGAAATTAAGGTAAATTTATCATAAATCCTGAATTGGAAACCTAAAAACTAATTAATTATTCACTTTTTCTCATTCACATTATAACTTTCGCATGACTTTTTTGTCACGTTGGTGAACCTGTGTTTATGAAAAGGGTAAATAATAATCCATGTATACTTTAGCCCACAACCGATTTATTTCATTAAATTTGCGTTAAAATGTTACAGACTACATTTTGTAATTCGTTGACATATATTTGATAATGAAATTTTGCGTAAGTGTAGGAACTGACAATTATATTGTCTATTGTAAGACCTCCTTGAATAGTTTGCTCTGATGTAAAAAGCAACAGGTTTAATAGTCAAGGTAACTATTTTGAATACAAATCTAACGTCGTTTGGACACATTTTGCGTTTCAGAATCTACAGATTCATCTTGAAGAAAGCAAGAATTCAATAAGCGAAATATCAGGCTTACTGAGTGATGAAAAGAAGATGACTGCCTCGTTGAAGGAGCAGATGACTACGATGCAACGAGAACAGGAGGAAAGGGAAGCAGTTCATCAAACACGATACCTGGACATGTATCAGAAGGTATAGGTGTACCATCAGAGGAAGATGCAAACTTTTCAATTATAGGATCTAAAGAATTCTTGGAGTAAAGGTTCTAGAACTCCAATAACAGAAATTTAAGCTCAGAAAATCTAGCGGAACGTACAGGGCCCACCTCGATAAAAAGGGGGGAAGTAATGTTCACGCCCCTAAAATGTTTATATCGCACTGACCTTGTTGAACAAGAATGTTGGATTGCATGTTTATGTGGAAACTATTTTCAACTTCTACAGTTGACAGAGATACTTGCTTGCAAACGCTTTGGCTTCATGCTTAAGTTCGAATTGCGACAGGTTTTATAGTAGACAAACACGGTGTTAATTGACTCACCGACTGACAGACTCAATGTTATGACTTAGACTGGTTACATATCACTGAATGACTGTCACTTGTGACACACTCTTGTCTGGGAACTGCCTTATAGGCTTTGTAAGGAATTTTGGGAGACGTTTAAGCATGAATTCCTGGAGTTCTGTATTTGCGTTGTATCACATGCAGGGGCGTGAAGCGCAGCTAATCGACCAAGAGGAGGATCTTATCTGCATGGCAATCGCTACAGCTCCGGCAGGAGATGGACAGAACCGCCATCTTGTCAAGAAATTGGAACGAACTGAGCAGGAGCTGGAAAAACTACGCCAAACATTCCGCGAAGATGTGTATCATAAGACGCCTCAGTTAGATACGGATTCAGCAGCACAGGTATAACGATATCAATATTATAATTGACCTAATGCTATATATAGGCAGGAATAATTCAGTCACCGTTATGTTTTGTCTTCAAGCACAGCCCCCTTTTACCTTTTGCCACTATACACTTCAAGTTTCCGTTGAAAAGTAATGTGAGCATCATGGTTGGCTTTCCTTCACAAGAAATTATTGTCCCGATCAAACCCCATGCCACCTCGTACAGCAGCAGTAATCGTTTGGTATCCGAGGAGTATAGGGTGGTGCCCAATGTACCAAATATTCGATCAAACAATACGTTTGCCTGTACAGCCCTACCGAGGGGATTTTGTTCAAACCTTATCAGCCGTGTGGTTGCGAAGGCCTAAACGTCGCCGTTGTTAAACAAAGTTAATCCGATCACGTACTTGGACGATATACCAGAGCAGTGAAATTCATGCACCCCAAAAAAACATGGCCTTTTGAACGTTGTGTTTCTCAGAAAATATGGTCAGTATGATTGAAATGTTAAATTATAACGGAAGAAGAAATTCTAAACTTCATGTCAGTGCAATCTCAATCTCAATTTCTAGGAATCCCCTCAAGTTGTTATTTCACGTGTAGTTGAACGCCTATATAATCTACATGTAAGTATATTCCGAATTTCAGCTTAATCTGTTGTTCCAAACCCTTGTGTTACACCTTCAACTATCTCCAAGGTAAATTTCGACGAGGACCAAATTAACTCACGTACATGGTTTTCAGGTTGGCTGATTTTGGGGCAACAATGACGAAGCGCATAATTAGCATATTCATTAGCGTCACTCGGCGTGCTTCGCGTGGGTCTCGGTATCGACCAATGGAAGCCGGCAAATAAGGTGATATTTATTAATTTATAACTCGTGAAGGAGGCTATTCTGCAAATTTTTACTGCACACCATTATGGATAGGAACCTTAGTAATATTTGTGAGGCTTGTAAAGATTGACAGATATTGCAAACACCAGTGTTGCAACTTTTAAAAATGCACGTAGCCAGGCTATTTTTCCAATTTCAACGAAAAGTACTGAACATAACATATCAAAACGATTTTTAGCACATATTTTTATCAAAGGAAAACAAACCCTGAAAGTTGCAAGAAGATACGGTCTTCCAAACGGGAGGAAATAATTTTCAAAGATTTCGCCCGCCAACATGAACATGTCTGTGTGCATGTTGTTTCATTCAAAATAAAGTATTACGTAACCTTTAGAAATCGGCCTTCGCAACCACACGGCTGTTATAAATGTGTTTTTTTATTCGTGTGACTCATGCAGAAATAACTGATATAATTTTGGGGGTATTTTGTACACCTTAAAGCCACATGGTATATGGAAATCTTTGTTGTCCGTGTTATGACTCAATGAGGCTTCCTTTACTTCCCTGTGTTCTGATTTGTAATCAGGTGGAGATTTTGAAGAGTGCGGTGTACTACTATCTTACTGACACACAGCCTGAGGTGAATCTGAGCGTCATGTTGTCCATGCTGAACTACAGTGACGTCCAAAGGAAGAACATCAAAAGTCACATCAACAAAAAATCAAAATAATTCGCATATGATTAGGGCTTTAAGTAGGGCAGATCAAAACTTAAACCTCTTGTACAAACAAAGCTTGTATTGTATTAACAAACTGTATATGTCCAAATCCTTAAGTTTTAGACAATCTATTTGTGTGTGTTTTTTTATATAATTTGCAGTAGAAATTAAACCCAAATGATCTGCACATTAATGCGTAATGTGGCAGATTCTGAAATTTACAAATATGTATATTATCTTTTTCTCTAGCGGAATTGAAGGCAAAATGAAATGAATTTGAAGTTTTCCTAAAATTCAACCCCCAAATCGCTGCACATTAACCCCCTTTCCAGCAGTGTTTAAGTTCACCTTAATTATTTCGCATGAAAGATTCGTATCTCGTGCTCTTCCCCCCAAAAAAGGTTTTTATTCTCCCAACTAATTTTTAAATTCTCTGTTTTCTTTTAACGATTTGTTTTTTCGATTTTGGGCATTTGCAAACCTCTGATAAAGGAGGCTTTCATTGTGCGCACAAATAACACCGCCCTGCGAGAGCCGAATTATTGCCTTGCCGCAAATAATTCGAATTTTGTACAGAAATAATTAAATATCTTAACGTCGGTGGATTTTGTCATTCTATGTCTCATTAGAAAAGTGAATAACTTTTATATTGCTGTAGGAAAATAGAAATTGAAAAATATATATACATGTATATATTCGGGGTGAAAGTCGAAATAGCACGGAGAATGCATCTTTCAATGTTTTTCTCTCTCTCCGTGTATCGCTACGTGTACTGTTGTACATGGATAACACTTCATGCATTACAAGCCGTAACATGTGTGCAACTTAATTAGTTGGGAAACCTATTTTATGTTGTTTGGTTTCTTTTTTCGTTTACTGTTTAATATACATGTACTCATGCGCGAACTAAATTGGTTTAATTTCGTCTGTTATGCAAATTGATTGAAGTTGATAGAAAAGATTATGTTAGCCACAGCTGCCGTGGTGGATTATCGATTGTGAATACTATACGGATTGTAATGGATGCGAATTAAGAAAATGTGGAGAGAAAAAACCTACATGCGAAATAAAATCATATACATGTACTCTTCAAATTCTTTATACTGCATGATAATGATGTAATAAACATGACACGTTATCTTTCAACGAGGATATTTATTCTTCATGTGTAATTTTCATGTTTCAGTTGATCTTGAGCAACGGAATGCGTGCCTGAAAACTCTGATATTGATTATGTTCAACACTTCATTTACATTTAGACCATAAAAACAACTTTTGCTGGGACATCCGTATTAAACCAAAACCATCACATCTGCAGCATATTAACCACTTACAATAGAATACTGGCTGCGATGCAAAGCTGGGTCACAAGGAAGAGCTATTCTTATTATCATACCCAGGGGAAACGCATACAATAAGAACTGAAGTACTTTCAGCAAACATTTATGCAACAATTTAACGAGAGACAACAGATAACTTCACACAAAGTAAGCTAAAGTGCACAACATATGAAGTCATTCTGTCGGGCTGGTATTTGGAAGACAAAAATCGTACAAATAGAAATATGTTTGACCATTCAGAGACAGTGAGCAATGAAAACGCCCCCTATTAGTAAACAATGCATTTTATAAACATGCATTTGCAATGCTTGACAGTCTGTTGCATTAAGAACTAGCGGGTCTTTTCATGAAAAAAATATCTCCTGCTTTTTTTAGTTTTCTCTGAAAGTTGAGTTTCTACATGTATGAACTCAGACCAACTTTCATACTTCACCCGACCACAGACTGTGTACAAAGGTTTGGAACACTTGTCAGGGTGACCGTAAGGTCATGGCCAAATTCTACTTCAAAAATCTGTCAGATTTATCAAAAATCTGCCAAATTCCCCAGAATTACTCGAAATACACTATAAACACTTAAAATCACATAGAGATTTGTAGTATTGCCTTAATTAAGGTTCAAATTACATTATAAACAATCTATAGTCACATAAAGATGTTATGAAATTATTGCGTGTAAATTTCAGGCAAAACGCGGTTGCGTCACGACGAAGTCCGGTTCCCAGTGAACCTCAGCACCTAGACCAGACAACCTGACCCATTACGCAAGGGTTTGAAAAGATTGAAGCTTTTTTAAACAAGTGTACCATTTTTTTTCTTCAAATTTGCTGTTTTTCTGTCAAATAACCATTTTTGCAGAATTCTGCCAGAAATCTGCCCCCAAAAAATCAATTCTGTCAAATGTTCTGTCAGACTCGTTTTTTTTAACAAAAAACTGTCAAAGTTAGCCGAAAATCGGCTAAAACGGTCACCCTGACACTTGTGCAATGTTGTGCTGGCCTTGACACCCAATTTGTGGTTTATATCAAACCAACAGGGTAACTTTGGGGAAATTGATTTACACACGGTTTGACAGTGCTTAGCTTTCATTTGCTGAATTTACAATATGTCATTAGCATATTTGATAAATGTGGGCAGTTTTCCAATTTGATAAATGTGAGCAGTCTAGAGAAGATGAAGAAAAACATCTGTGATATTATTTTAATTATATAACTTGCCTGGTTTTAGTGTTTGCAGGGTTGGACTTTAGCTGTAGCCCGCTGGTAAAAGCTAGTCAAAACAGCGGCGGGCTAGTCAAACTATTCCTTAAGAAGCCCGGCTGGGGAGTCAAAAATTATTGGGCTACGGCAAAGATGAAAGAAAAGGACAAAATAAACCACTAAATTCAGAAAACAAAACTGTATCAATGTGTGTCTAATTTTATTAACTGTTTAGGGTTAAATTATTAGATCTGTTTATTAAACACACTGACAAGATTGCCTCAAGATACACGTTTTACATGTATGCACATTGTTGTTTATGAGACACTCTATAAAAGAAAAACATGCAGACTAGTGAAAATGCCCGTGGGCTAGTTAAGAGTCTGTTTCAGTAGCCCGGCTGGCTAGTGAAAAAAAATAGTTCATGTAGATCCCTAGTGTTTGTCAAATGCCACATTTTTGTCAACAGTCAATTTACATGCATGATTTTAGAGCTTCCTTAAAGAAAAAAATTAGTAAATACATTGTACATAATGCTCTTAATATTCTATAAAGGTCATTTATCAGTGTTCAACATTAGGCACAGACACATCCCGATCAGTGTCCCGTTTAATTTCTGACCAGTGCATGCAATTTTAGACTGGTGCATGTAAAACTGGACAAGCAAGTTACAAATAATATTTCAATATCCTATATAATCCCAGTGCACAGCCCTACACTATCTGCAGCTGAACACATGATGTGCACGAGTCGCATAAAGCAAAGCCAGAGTTGAACTCAGAATGAATGCTTACGTCACAACAGTCAGCGGAAGTATGGATTGCTCAAGGAGCCACTACTCTATAAAAAGGGGGAACTGGATTCTTATCTGACTGTCAATTTTGGCACCTTTGGCCTATTTTTAATTTTTTTGCTACCAAAGACTGTAAATCGTCCAACATTGACAACGGTTTATGAAAAATGATGCAGTTTCAAAAGTTGCAAATTTAAAGAGTACGCGAGTGGAACACTGACGTGACCAAAACGAACGGCAGGGAATGCCGATCGCACAGTGCTTGCATGCATGGGATCGAGAGCACGCGAAATGAAATTACCCGCACTTTGTTCAGGCACTGCTCAGTCGAAAGGGGCCAATTACAGGCATGTGTGGTTACACTTAGCAATTTCTCCTCGCGCAATCTTTTGCAGCTTTTCAAACTGCATCATTTTTCGTAAACTGTTCTGAATCTTGGACGATTCACAGTCTTTGGGAGCACACCGGGTATCAAAATGTAGCTAACAAAATTCCCCAAAGGTCTATATCAATGATGTTATCATATAAACACGATCAGATTCAAAATTGTAACCCCTCCAATGAGTGTGGACTTTCTTTTTTTGCGGTGTTTATTGTATCCGACATCAAAGCCCCTTGTATTAATTCACACATTTGCATTGCACACAAATCCATACAATGCAGCACCATCAAAGTCACATTCTACATTTCATGATCATCAAAGCTACCTGCTCCCTTTAGTTTTCTCAAGCCATCAAGTGCTTTGTAGTCACTAAGGCAATAATGTTGTGTATCTTACATGGCAATCAAGGCCCTTGGTGACTCTCGTGGCCATCAAGGTTCTGTGGTCACTCTCATGGCAATCAAGGTCCTGTGGTGTCTCTCGGGGCCTTCAAGGTCATGTGGTATCTAAGGGTGATCTAGGTTCTGTGGTCTCTCTCATGGCAATCAAGGTCCTGTGGTGTCTCTCGGGGCCTTCAAGGTCCTGTGGTATCTAAGGGCGATCTAGGTTCTGTGGTCTCTCTCATGGCAATCAAGGTCCTGTGGTGTCTCTCGGGGCCATCAAGGTCATGTGGTATCTAAGGGTGATCTAGGTTCTGTGGTCTCTCTCATGACAATCAAGGTCCTGTGGTGTCTCTCAGGGCCTTCAAGGTCCTGTGGTATCTCAGGGCGATCTAGGTTCTGTGGTCTCTCTCATGACCATCCAGGACCAATGGTGTCTCTTAGGGCCATTGGGGATCTGAGGTGTCTCTCGTGGCAATCAAGGTCAGGGTGTCTCAGTGAATTCAAGATTCTGTGGTCTCTCCCACAACCATGAAGGTTCTGTAGTGTCTCTCAGGGCCATCAAGGTCCTGTGGTATATCAGGGCGATCTAGGTTCTGTGGTCACTCTCATGACCATCCAGGACCGATGGTGTCTCTTAGGGCCATTGGGGATCTGAGGGGTCTCTCGTAGCAATCAAGGTCAGGGTGTCTCGGTGAATTGAAGGTTCTGTGGTCTCTTCCACAGTAATCAAGGTTCTGTGGTCTCTCTCAATGGCAATACAGGTCTGATGGTGTCTCTCATGGCCACCAAGGTCCTGTGCTACCTCTTATGGCCATCAAGGCCCTTTGCTGACTCTTATGGCCATCAAGGCCCTTTGGTGTCTATCATGACCATCAAAGTTCAATGGTGTCTCAAGTCCATCGAAGGCACAGAACTGTGTTTATCTCACAGAGATTAGGGTCACATGGCATCTTTTGTGGCCATCAAGACCATGTAGTTCTGTCACTGCCATCAAGGTCCCGTGGTGAATATTGTGGCCTTCAAGGCCCTATTGTGTGTGTCTTAAGGCCATCAAAGCCATAGATTTTTCTCTCATTCATGTAGATGTCCAAGCTCTGATGTGTCTCTTGTGTCCAACAAGACCTGAAACTGTGGTTTCCTCCTAATCAAGGCCATGTGTTGTGCCGCATGGCCATCATTGTGTTGATATCCCAGATCAAAGCTCGTAGTCTTTCTATTATCTGCTGCAACTGTTGGTTCTTACTTTGCACTTTCTGTGAAATGTCAAGATCAGACAATTCCGGTTATGAACCATACATGTACATGTATGGAGGGGAATAGTTATACTACATCAGAATAGAAGCAGATGAGGAAGAGGAGGAGGGGGAATAGTTATACCACATCAGAATAGAAGCAAATGAGGAAGAGGAAAAGGGGGAATAGTTATACTACATCAGAATAGAAGCAGATGAGGAAGAGGAGGAGGGGGAATAGTTATACTACATCAGAATAGAAGCAGATGAGGAAGAGGAGGAGGGGAATAGTTATACTACATCAGAATATAAGCAGATGAGGAAGAGGAGGAGGGGGAATAGTTATACTACATCAGAATAGAAGCAGATGAGGAAGAGGAGGAGGGGGGAATAGTTATACTACATCAGAATAGAAGCAGATGAGGAGGAGGAAGAGGGGGAATAGTTATACTACATCAGAATAGAAGCAGATGAGGAAGAGGAGGAGGGGAATAGTTATACTACATCAGAATAGGAGCAGATGTGGAGCAGGAGGAGGGGAATAGTTATACTACATCAGAATAGAAGCAGATGAGGAAGAGGAGGGGGAATAGATATACTACATCAGAATAGAAGCAGATGAGGAAGAGGAGGAGGGGGAATAGTTATACTACATCAGAATAGAAGCAGATGAGGAAGAGGAAGAGGGGGAATAGATATACTACGTCAGAATAGAAGCAGATGTGATGTGGAGGAGGAGGGGGAATAGTTATACTACATCAGAATAGAAGCAGATGTGGAAGAGGAGGAGGGGGAATAGTTATACTACATCAGAATAGAAGCAGATGAGGAAGAGGAGACGGGGGAATAGTTATACCACATCAGAATAGAAGCAGATAGGGAGGGGAGGAGGGGGAATAGTTATACATCAGAATAGAAGCAGATGTGGAAGAGGGGTCTGCAACTGATAAAATGACTATTCTTTGACCGCATCATATTCTGCATACTTCAATACTTTAAGGGTTTGTATCCAATATACAGACTGCAAATGTTTCATGTAGATGTGAGCTAGTTTGATCAACATGCGTCATAGAGATACATGTCGTAAACAGTTAGCAAGTAGTAAACGCTGCTTTTATGGGATGACACGGGTGACCCGTCAAACTAGGGAGAAGTCTAAGCACAGGGAGTCTGAACACCGTAGGTACCTGTACAATCTAGCAGAACATACTAACCTCTACCAATTCTTGTTTTTCCTGATTGGCAGATGTGACTTTGTCTTCTGATCCAAGGCCTGATAGATCACTTAGACTATCCTTTCCATCCTTCCATGGGATCAACTCCTTTAACAGCAATATCAAAATCAACGAAAAAGGTTAGAGAAAAGTTGGTCACATAGTCAGAGTTGTGAGGAAAGTCACTGAATTTTGTGACACGGGTTGAGTTGAGTCATTCTAAGGCAGTGACTCGAGTTGAGTCATTGGGTTAGCAAGGTCAAGCCGAGTCGGGTCAAGTGACATTCTTGCTTGAGTCAATTTGAGTCACTGACAATGTAATACAACTTATTTAGTGTCTTTAGACTGAAACTGGTTAAGTTTCAGCATTTGTTTTAATGGTGCAGGGATGGGTAATTTTTGTAATCTTCATTCGAGGAAAGAGCCTCTTTCCTCGAACCATAATTACGAAAATTAAACAGTGGTACAATACAACATAAGTTAGACCTTGCTAGTGCAAACCAGCTTGCCACACATGACATGAAGTAATAATTTTGCAAGCAGTTACAGCAATAATTTTCCACCTTTTTTGGAACTTGTTTGTTAATGAGCCTTTGAGTAAATGAGACTTACTGACATGAGCCATTACAACTCTGCAATACCGGTAGAGTTGCATGGTGATAATAGATTTTCTAGCAATATAGAACTTATTCACTTTTGAATGAGACATCAAATATAAATATTCTACCCACATTAAGTTATAAAATACTGAACACATTTTTAATTGTTTACAATCCAACAATAAATTAGGCAAATGTTTTGCGCCTTACAGGCACAGAATCCACCACAAACGAAAACCTTCTTTCACAGGGCTCAAGACGCATCAAAATACTGCGAAACATGTACATGTAATGTCCACTTTTTCAGTACTTTTGGCTTAAAATCTTTGATCAGTTAAAGTTTCTCTGAAAAGATAAATGTTCCATCAACTACAAGCCCACCCATGCTACACTTGTTATTGATGACTATGATTTACAGATGAATTGCGAGGATCTGAAGACACTTTCATCAATATGCACTATTACAGGTTAACAAAACAATGCGAATGTGAATGGCTTTTTGAAAGGCTAGCTATGCCCCTCTGTTGAAAAGTGGTACATGTATTTGGGCATTTCCACACTAACGGGGTACAATTGACTGCAAATTTGGGATTTCAGAGGGGGACACTGGAGGGTACAGCAAAGCAAGATATTTTGTTCAGTTGTTTTCTGTGCATTACTGAGACCTTAATGATCATGTGTACAAACAATATAGAAAACCTTCTCTGTACTTTAGAAATTACAGGGGTCATCGTAAAAATTACGTACTAACAAAAGACAGAATTTTTGCTACAAATTGACACGACACTAATTATCATACACGTGCATGAAGTCACCAAAATGTCATCTCATTCATATTTACAACCCATTTGGGAGTGCTAACAGCCACAATGGACACAATTGTGTTGGTCTTTAAGACGCTTATAGGTAACGTACGTAACGCGGACAGAAATGTTACGTCCATGTTACGTACATGTACATACATACATGTACGTAACATTCTGATCAATATTACCCCATGACATTAGAAATATACAGTAGATTGTCTAGAATTATAGGAATGATGCCAAAATGTCAGCATGCGTCATTGTTTTTACTAAGATATCAGTACGAAATTTCAGTTACAACAGGTATTTGCCCACCAATAATGTAGAGTATTTTTCTAATATAATGCATATTACTGACCCAATCTGATATCTGTACCAATTACTGAATGAGCAATATAGATTTGTTTAACATTTTTTGGGAAATCAAAGCCTTTAATGGGCCTACTGTACAGTAAATGGGCAATTCCACGGTTACTCACGTTACATTTTTTATGTACTTTTGAGTTTCCTTGGGCTGTAATTACCTTACTGAAAGGTTTAATAACTGTTAACCCCATGGTGATGGTAGATAGAGTAGACCTAGACCTACCTTAGCACCAAAGATGACATCCAAAAATGTGTTATGTATGATAAACAAGATGCACAAAATCGGTTACTCACGTTACGAAAATGTACAAGAGTAACCGATTTTGTGCGTCTTGTTTATCATACATAACACATTTTTTTGTATGTCATCTTTGGTGCTTAGGTAGGTCTAGGTCTACTCTATCTACCATGGGGATAACAGTTATTAAACCTTTTCAGTAAGGTACAGCCCAAGGAATCTCAAAAGTACATCAAAAATGTAACGTGAGTAACTGTGGAACTGCCAAAATGCATAACGTCAGATTTTAGTTAAAGCAATAAAACATACAGTACCTCAGCATTGCTCTGATCCATTCCTCCGGATAGTTGGTTACACTTGTCATACAACAACCGAAGTCTCTTGAAATGCCGCTGAGCAGTCCGGATGAGATCTTGCAGTTTGACTTGGTGATTAGGGTTTACTGGGGAAACCCCATTGGGTAACTGAAATCATATGACCATAAACACATCTCTGTTAAACATGTACCGGTAAGTATTGTAAACACTGGGGAAACAGATGAACTTCACTGATCTGACATTATTTACATTAAATGTTTTATACATCAAGTTAAGCATTTTAACACATCAGGAATCCTTGAAAATATGCGAAACTCATGCTGCACACCTGCATTGTTTTTGAGACATTAAATATCTCATTAGTCTTAGTGACTATGTCTTGAACAGTTTCTTGTCCCAGTCGGCACAGTGTGACGCAGTTGATTTCACCTCGAGTACTGGTCATGGAAGGAGTACTGCTTGGATTCTGGTTGCCACCACTGACAGTCGGCTGCTGAGTAGGTGCTGCCATGGTAACCTGCAGCAATCCAAAGTAAGGAATCGTTATCTGCCAGTCGGCATTGCACAGACATCGTCAGCGACACCACAAAGTAACACCCAAGTGGGCTTGAGTGCGCGCTACGCACCCGTATTTTACGTAAAACGGCTTTGTTTACATGCACAATCATGACAAGGCCAAAAAAAATAGTTCTGCTTCCGGTTACCCCACCTACATGTACCCTATTCTCACAGCCCCTACCCTAATTTTTGGGAGGGAAAAATTTGGGGGGGAAAAATTAGGAAGAAATGAGGAAAAACCATAACAACGTCTACCCCCTAGACTAAGTTTGTAGGGGAGCAATGCCAATCTGGCTGTACTTTTGAGCTTGTAATAGTGTACGGCCAGAGGCAGTCCGGCTAGCACATGGGGTGCCTTCTTGTAAGTTGAAGTAGCCATGTCACTGTGGCTCACACGAGTTACAACAGAGGAAATCCTCCATATTATGCACCTATCAAATGTCCCCACACGTCTTGGGTGGGGCAGCCCGGGAGGGCAATTGATCTGTTGATCTGTTGATTATGATAAGGAGAAGACTGGATCACGTTTGTAAGCACTTGTGCATTTCGAACGGCAAAAGGGAGTCGGGAACTAGGGCAGCTTTCAGCTTGAACTGGTTTCCGCCCATAAAAGCTGCCCTAGTTCTCGACTCCCTATTATCGTTCGAAATGTACTTGTGTTTACAAACGAGATCCAGTCTACTCATTATCATAATCGATGCATCGCGCTCGGTAAACGGAATAGCACTCAGGATACAGGAACCACTGAATGTACGCTGGGCATGAAGACCACATCGCATCGTTCAAACAGTCACGAGTCGGAAAATTAACGTGTTCACGATCACGAGGGGAACTCTCGGAATTGAACGGGAAATTTCACTTTTCATCCAGATCGTAAGTAAACTTCAGTACAACCATCTTAATCATCGATGTCTTGTACCTCAGGTGGCGTATCTAGTAATTTGTAGGCCATTTTGAGGGTGAAATCATATGTTTTTGTTGGGCAATGCTGGGTTTTTGGGTCAAGGACAAAATTGTGTCAACCGACTGATAAATGCGTTAAGCTTGGACCCTACTATCGCCAGACCATGTCCGAATGTTAAAAAGGCGATGCAAGTTGGGTCCAAGTTACTCGGACTACCTCAGCCCTAAATTTTATCATTGGGTTGTCATTTAGGGCTGGAGGAAGTTGTTAACTTGGACTAGCAGGCATTTGGCAGGTACAAAAATGAATTTGAAAATGTGCCATTTTGTCCCCGTAACACACTAATTCGAACTGGGACTCACCCAAACCTTGCCTGGCATAACCTACACAGGTCCTTGAAGAAAAATACGATCCACGATGAAGATTCAGCCTACAATTGCAGTGAAAAAAGGAGGTAGCCGATCAAGCTGATGCACTACTGCTGCACTAACTATGAGGCTTCACTCGCATCATGGCAGAGGTAGAACTGCAGCTGAAGTTGGCCGACAAACAGTAGTTGGGTGTGCGCTTCAGCGCCATGCTGCGCCGTGCAGTTGGCAAGTGTGACTGGTGGTTCGCTGTGTGTGCATGGTAATCGACAGCGCATTGCATTTTGTTTGTGCACAAATCTACTCTGGGCATCATCATGGCCGCACAGCTCGATCGGCTACCTCCTTTTTTCACTGCAATTGTAGGCTGAATCTTCATCATGGATCGTTTTTTTTCTTCAAGGACCTGTATAGTGGTTATGCCAGGCTAGTCCGAGTAACTAGGACTCTACAAATCGCCTTTTTTAACATTTGGACATGGTCGGGCGATAGTAGAGTCCGAGATCGATAGCCCTATTGCGTTTACTAATAATTTATTTTGACCATTTTCACTCGTACCCCCAATCAAAATCTTCAGATTTCACCCCCAAAACAGTCTTCAAACTGCCTTATGTGCCCCTATAGGCTTCAGTGGGAATTGAAAATACAAATGGTGGTGGTTTGGTTCACATACCTTTGAGAAGAAAAGAGAAATTTCACCTTCAATTTGGGAAACATCCTTGTCACACAATAGTCTGAGTAACTTGGACCCAACTTATCGCCTTTTTTAACATTCGGTCATGGTCTGGCGATAGTAGGGTCCAAGCTAATCCGTATATACCGAGCAACACTATTTTGTCCTTGACCCAAAAACCCAGCACTGCCTAACAAAAACATCAGCTTTCACCCTCGAAACGGCCTCCAAATTACTAGATACGCCACCTGAGGTACAAGTAGACATCGATGATTAAGATGGTTGTACTGAAGTTTACTTACGATCCGGATGAAAAGTGAAATTTTCCGTTCAATTCCGAGAGCTCCTCTCACGATCGTGAACACCTTAAATTTCCTACTCGTGTTTGAAATGCGGTGTGGTCTTCATGCCCAGCGTTCATTCGATGGTCCCCGTATCCTGAGTGCGATTCCGTTACCGAGCGCGCGATGCATCGATTATGATAATGAGTAGACTGGATCACGTTTGTAAACACAAGTGCATTTCGAACGAATAATAGGGAGTCGGGAACTAGGGCTGCTTTTAGGGACGCAAACCAGTTCAAGCTAGTTCCCGACTCCCTTTTATCGAGGGAGACTATGCTTTTAGGTTCGAAAGCAAAATTAAACACAAACTAAGCCTAAATGTGAAAATCAAAATTTGACAAAGTTTTACATGTTTTTGTGCATGTTCCAAGTGTGGCCTTTATTTACGGACATGACATTTATTGAGCTAGTCATGGACCGAGCTGGTCACGGACCGAGTTGGTCACGGAACGAGTTGGTCACGGACCGAGTTGGTCACAGACTGAGTCGGTCATGGACCGAGTTGACTCGGACCGAGTTGGTCACGGACCGAGTTGACCTGAACCCTGACAAGTACGGGAGTAGGCTTTCCCAATTAATGTCAGAAAAGGAGTTCTACCGCCCAGTTAGTGGGTCTTGGGTAGCTTGAGTAACTCCAGCTCTAATGCCTATCGCATTAGAGTTGCAGTCACAACTACGTTACAATCCCCGGGTCGTAAGAATCCCAAAATCACGGACTGTGTATCCCAGGTGCATTACAGAAACGGCCAATTTCCCTATATTATCCCGACCCAGAGTCCATAATCCATACCTCATACATTGCATTGTTCAAACACGAGTCGGAAATTTAACGTGTTAATTCACGATCGATCGCAAGGGGAGCCCTCAGAATTGAACAGGAAATTTTACTTTTCATCCAACTTGTAAGCAAACTTTATTCCCTCGATTTTAATCATCGATTGCTCCTTGTTCCACATGAGGCGTATCTTATTATTTGGAGGCCGTTTTGAGATAAATCTGATGTTTTTGTTGGCCAATGTTGTTTTGGGTTTTTTGGGTCAACACAGTCGGCAGAATAGTGTCGCGCGACGTTTTCTCATGGTTTCTGGAGAATTGCCACCAAAAATCATCAAAAAATTTCATACTTTAGTCATCGTACCGAATGAGGCATGGATTATGGGATCTGGGTCGGGATAATATAGGGAAAATGAACCGTTTCGGTAATGAACCGGGGATACACAGTCCGGGATTTCGGGATTCTTACGACCCGGGGATTGTAATGTAGTTGTGACTCCAGCTCTAATGCGATAGGCATTAGAGCTGGAGTTACTAAAGCGCGGTCTTAGGTAGTCCGAGTAACTTGGACCCAACTTATCGCCTTTTTAACATTCGGACATGGTCTGGCGATAGTAGGGTCCAAGCCAATTCTTATATGCCGAGCAACACAATTCTGTCACTGACCCAAAAACCCAGCATTGCCCAACAAAAACATCAGATTTCACCCTCAAAACGGCCTCCAAATTACTAGATACGCCACCTGAGGTACAAGTAGACATTGATAATTAAGATGGTCGTACTGAAGTTTACTGAGTGAAATTTCCCGTTCCAAGAGCTCCCCTCGCGATCGTGAACACGTTAAATTTACGCTGTCTTCTTTCCCAGCGTACATTCGATGGTCCCCGTATCCCGAATGCGATTCCGTTACCGAGCATGCGCGATGCATCGATTATGATAATGAGTAGACTCGATCGCGTTAGTAAACACAAACTGTGCATTTCGAACGATAATAGGGGGTCGGGAACTAGTGCAGTTTTTATGGCGGATACCAGTTCAAGCTGGTTCCCGATTCCCTTTTACCGTTCGAAATGCACTTGTGTTTACTAACACGGGAACCATCGAATGTACACTGGGAATGAAGACCACATCGCGATAAGTTAGGTCCAAGTTACTCTGACTAATGACTCCCAACTATAGTTGGGCTAGAAACAACACCACGCTGTTGTGTATTTTGGAACTAGCGAAATCGAATTCGAAAAAAAGCGAATTTCGTATGGATGTTGAGTACTCGCCTAGAAATCTAAATTTGCCTTCCCGCGTGTTCAGGATGTGTCATTTCGACGAAATTTGCCATCAATGAAGACCCATACGAACGTGTAGAAATTAGATTTTAACCTGACAAGTGACCCTGACAAATGACCCCTGACAAGTACCCAGGGTCACTTGCGTGCAAAATTATCGGAGCCCTCCGCGATACCGGTCTGCTTCATGTGGCGCATATGATAGGCGGCGTCTGATTGGCCAATAACGAGACCACGTGATAAACGCAGCGAATAATTTGGAATCGCACTTATGATCCGGACATCAGGAGTGCCCGGAGCTTCAGTGCGATACCAAAGTATCTGCAGCATTTATCACGTGGTAAATCACATGCATGATCGGAGGAGGTTGCAGGACATCAAGATCTTGCCAGATTTTACCTCGAATATCGTTTAAATGCCAGATTTGGCGTAAAGGCAGATTTCAAGATGTTCAAGAAAGCTTGATATGTGAATACTTATCACACGGTAAGGCAATGTTCAGTCTTTGTCACGGAAGGACGATTTCGCTTGGTTCGAACATGTACAAGAGCGTGGCGTAGTTTATAAGCCACGTTCACGGGTCTATAGTTGGGCCAGCCCAACTGTGGAACTATAGTTGTGACCGTCCTAACTATAGTTGAGACAATCCCAACTATAGTTGGGACCGATACTATAGTTGGGGCGTAACAACTAACATCACCAAAGTATGCCAAATCGGTGGAGCGTTTGTACGGAGGGTACCGTAGTTCAATGCTCCACTCACTCAGTAGACATGGTAGAGCCAGAGAGGTAGTCCAGTAAATTTGCCACATTTTATGGGGCTAAGGTAGCTTCAGTAACTTCATATTCATTCACATGTAACATGTGAATGAATATGGAGCATGTCAGCTGACATGCTCCATATTCATTCACATGTACATGATGTAACATGTTACATGTGAATGAATATGGAGCATGTTGTCAGCTTGAGTTACTCGGTACGTCCACGTTGACGGGGATGCGCGCACGTGGCCTTGAAAAAAATGAACGATGTGCACGGACAATCAGGCTGCGCTATATCGGCCGTGTTATATGCGAAAAAAAAAACTCATGTGTCATCACTCCCAAACGGCGATCGGCCGCCGTCAAAATCCCCGGTACTATTCCTGAAACTAGGCCCAAAACATGCGAGGCGACTTGTCTCAACGGTCGAGTTGTCTTACCATTTATGCCATTTAGGTAGTGGATATTTTGCCGGAGGTAACGCCGGCAAACTTACGTTTACTAAAGGTTTGCCGGCGGCAATCGATATCAACAGAGGGCGCTGTACTCTTTAAGATAGGGCTGAATTATAACATGTATTAAATTCCCACCAAAGTTGTGTAGCACACTCGGTGCAGTGGCTCTAGTGAGTGGGATATCCCGAGTTCGAATCCTGAACCCCGCAAGGTTTTTTTCCCATCCCCAAATAAATAAGAATATTCTTCTTTTATTATTTTAATATGTCTCAAACATTTTATTGCAGAGTATTACTTTTTCTTTTTCAGATTTGTGGCTCTGGAGGATTTTTTTTAAAGGGCAATAAAGTCCGAAATTATTATAAAATGGTCTGATTCCCATCTGAAATACAAAAATACAACGATAATATTGGCATGGAGCCAGACTAAAATTTGTCACCGGAAAATGTTAGAGTACAAAAAAACAGTAACTCCGCATGTTCAGTGCATATCCGGCAAACTAACGTTTACTGAAGGTTTGCCATCTCCGGCAAAATATACACTGCCTTCCATTTATCACACATACGGTCGAGTTGTCTCAACGGTCGACTTGTCCCGAGTCGAGTTGTCTCAACGGTCGACTTGTCTGACCCCCAGGCTAGTACAACCAGTGGCGTCGCCAAGGGGGGGGGGGGGCCTACGTGCCCCCCCTGGAAAACCTAGTGCCCCCCCCCCCCATCAAATGCTGGTGCCCCCCTAGACCCGTGAACGTGGCTTGTAAACTACAACGCCACGTTCACGGGTCTAGTGCCCCCCTATCCTCTGCAAAATTCTGCGCGTTGTTAAAATCATTAGTAATAGTACCTCAAAAATAGCAATTTCTTGAGATATCTTCAGATCGAATTTAGCATCAAATGTGGCACCATTTTGCATCTAGCCCATCCTCCGTGTGCGAAAATCTTCCCCCAGGACGGCGATCCGTATCCACCTAAGTGCCCCCCCCCCCCCCCCATCAAATGCTGGTGCCCCCCCTGTGCCCCCCCCCCCCCCGACTGAAAAGTCTGGTGACGCCACTGAGTACAACTACAAGAATAATTACTACCTAATGTAATTAGTTAACTTACCAAAATACACAACAAAATACAGGAAACAGAAACTTGAGAAAGTCAAGAATGCATTTCTTCTTTTTTTCTTGCTGTCGAGCGAGATATTTTTTGTCGATCGCATGCATGTCAAAACAATAAACCTCATGAGGGCGCCCTTCGCGTGAACGTTTACAAAATCACGGCTTTGTTACGAAGCGGGTTACGTCGACAAAGACAGTCACAGTTTTATCTACTCTGGCGGATCCAAACACATGCATGGAGTTGGAATGCTTCTCAAGAAGAATATTACTGAATCCCTCATGGGATATTGGACAGTCGACGAAAGAACGATGCTGGTAAAGATACGAGCAAAACCTTTCAACATAGATTATTCTGACGACGAGATCGAAGACTTCTATGGAAAAATAGAGAATACTATCAGACAAGTAAAATCAAGTGATGTACTTATAGTCATGGGAGATTTCAACGCCAATTAAGTTGGCAGATCACACCAACCACCCATAACAGGCAAATATGGCCTAGGAGAACAAAACGACAGGGGAGAAAGACTAATACAATTCTGCGAGGAGCACAATCTAGTTCATTGGGTATACCTTTTTCCAACACCCACAAAGAAGATTACACCTGGTCAAGTCGAGGAGACATGTACCGGAACCAGATAGACTTCATCGTGATCAGAGGCAGATTTTAAAAACAGCTTCAAACAGGTAAAGACATACCCTGGAGCAGACATCTACTCAGACCACAACCCAGTAGTGGCGACAATTGCATTGAAACTGAAGAAAACACAAAATCCAAACTATGGCACAAAGAAATATGATCTATCTACTCTTCAACAACCAGACATGCAGCATTCATGCGCAGTTGAGGTGCAGAACAGATTTGAGACTCGGACACTGTTTAATAAACAGCTAAAGGAAGACACCAAACAACATGAAAGCGACGTAGACAAGATAGAGGCACAATGGAAAAACATAAAAGAAAGTATACAAGTTAAACATGCCAACGAGGAAACTCTCCACCGGAAGGAAAGAAAGGCCAAGCAACCATGGGATGACGGATCATATCCTAAAACTCATGACCGAAAGAAAAAAGAAGACTAGAAATGTGTTTGTGGACAAACACAAGCTGTTTCGGATATTTGAAATACTCTGTGCACGTGACGAACAATCAGTGACGTCACTGTATATGTCATCTATAAAAGCACATTATAATACGTATATCAAGTAAAACCAAATCGAACATTATAGTTCTGTAGATATAGGCCTATAAAAGAATAAAATACCCCTTTAAGGGACGTCACATGACATTTGATGATGACGTCACTTCAATTTTCATCTATAAACCATCCCTGTGAATGTGCATACCAAGTTTTAATCCAATCAGACTTGTACTTTCGAAGTTATAGCGATTCGAAGAAATGCTCATTTAATGTCACGTCACGTGACACATGATGACGTCATCGTTATGAACTCACTGGGGACCACCTTAGGCTGCTGGTCTTACTTGTGTCTGACAAGTGTAAAGTCAATCAGACATACATGTATAGAAGTGTTCCAAGTCTAACATGAATCGCATTTACGAAAGTGCCAAAGTAGAGTGTTTTAAAACGTGTACAAACCCTATGGGGAAAATGTGCATCTTTAATGTAACGTAACCTGAAACCTTATGATGTCACGATCACGAATTTCTTCTAGGACCATCTGTGGGTGATGGTCTAAGTGTGTACCAAGTGTAACGTCGATCGGATTTACGAAAGTGCCGAAATGGAACGTTTTAAAACATGTACAAACCCTATGGGGAAAAATGCACCTTTAATGTGACGTAACCTGACACTTGATGACGTCACGATCACGAATTTCGTCTAGGACCATCTGTGGGTGGTGGTCTAAGTATGAATTAAGTTTAAAGTCGATCGGATTTACGAAGATGCCAAACTGGAGTGTTTTAAAACGTGTACAAAACAAATGGGGAAAAATGCATCTTTAATGTGACGTAACCTGACACCTGATGACGTCACGATCACAAATTTCTTCTAGGACCATCTGTGGGTGGTGGTCTAAGTATCTACCAAGTCTGAAATCGATCGGATTTAAAAAAGTGGCAAAGTGGACTGGCTGAAGAAACGTGTGTTAAACCTATGGAGAAAAAGTCTGAAAAAGGAGAAGAAAAAAAAACTAGAAATGTGTTTGTGGACAAACACAAGCTGTTTCGACTGTTACATTATTTGACAAGGACATGAGATTATGACGACTATTAGTGCATGCAAAGTTTAAACCGAATCGGACGAATAGTTGCGGAGATAAAGGGCTTTAAAAGATGCAAGGTTAGGGCGCCCTCACATGACGACCACAGAAGTGATACTCTCGCCACCGATATTTTCACATTAACACTTCCCAATATGAGGGCATTCAAAGTGTCAACGCAATGGGACCCATGCTTTATACAAAGATATAGGGCTGCAAATGATGCTATGTTAGGGCGCCCTCACATGATGACCGATGACGTCACCTTGATTTAACCTATATTCTGGTGTATAACGGATTCAAGTTTGTGTGAATGCAATTAAAGCTTCAACCAAATCGGATGCATACTCGTGGGGATATGGAAATTATGCAAAGTTAGGGCGCCCTCACATGACAGCTAATGACGTCGCGATGACGTCACCTATATTGCCACACGAAACACACCCCAATGTGAGGGCATGCAAAGTTTCAACGCAATCGGACCCATACATGCAAAGTTACAGGGCTGCAACAAATGCAAAGTTAGGGCGCCCTCACATGACACCTGATGACGTCAACATGACGAAAACCTTATAGGACCATCTGCGGTTGGTGATATGCGTGTCTGCCAAGTCTGAAGTCAATCAGATCTATGCAAGTGCCAAAATGTACTGAGTGAAGGAAAACGTGTACAAAACCTATGGAGTAAAAATGTACCTTTAATGTTACGTAACCTGACACCTGATGACGTCACGATCACGAATTTCTTTAAGGACCATCTGTGGGTGATGGTCTAAGTGTGTACCAAGTGTAACGTCGATCCGATTTACGAAGAGGCCAAACTGGAGTGTTTTAAAACGTGTACAAAACATATGGGGTAAAATGCATCTTTAATGTGATGTAACCTGACACCTGATGACGTCATGATCACAAATTTCTTCTTAGGACCATCTGTGGGTGGTGGTCTAAGTATGTACCAAGTCTGAAATCAATCGGATTTTAAAAAGTGGCAAAGTGGACTGGTGGAAGAAACGTGTGTTAAACCTATGGAGAAAAAGTCTGAAAAAGGAGGAAAAAAAAAAAAAAAAAAAAAAAAAAAAAAAAAAAAAAATCTTAACGAAAACAAGAGCTGTTTCGGTGAGTCACCGAAACAGCTAAAAAGAAAAAAAAAAATCTTAACGAAAACAAGAGCTGTTTCGGTGTGTCACCGAAACAGCTAAAAAACACAGCGGAATATCACTCAATTAAAGGTAGAGTCCATCATTTGCAGCCATCCGAGAAGTAACTGGCGTAATTATTGTTGAAAAACTAACTTGGTTGAAAGATAGTAAGGGGACTAAACTCCCTGTGAAATTATTCTTTCTGGGAAGCTGTCATTTTGAAGTAATCAACGAAAGAAGGCATTTCCAACGGTGATTCTTAAGAAGCACCGTAGGAAAATTTAAATTAGTAGTTCGTTTTGTTATTCAGCGAAGCGCGCACAAGTATTCGAACGACGCACACGCGCGCGCGGGTGTTATAATTCGTCGGATCAGTGCGCGACGTCGCGTATAGTTGCAATTCAAAACAATTCAAAACATGATTCAGCAACTTTTGATTTGAAATTGAGATCTTAGAATGCTGTTTTTCTCGGAATGTACAGCTGAAGCTTAGCTGAAACTTCATCAGGTTAGTTGCTCAGTATCCTTCATTAGATTTTGAACTCTTTTGTTGCTTCAAACGAACAAAATGCACAAATTACAAATGATGGACTATACCTTTAACAAACAGATTCAGAAAGAGTGCCGAAAGAGAAAGGAGGCAAGGCTACAAAGGAAATGCGAGGAGATCGAAACCCTGGATAGAAAACATCAAACAAAAGAAATGTATGACAGGATCAAAGAGCTGAAATAACTGGCTGTCACATTTGATCTGAAAATTTTCTTATTTTGATGTCTAATTTTCTCATTTTACCATTAAGTTTGTACATGTTGTTCCTTTAACTGAATAAAGTTCCTTTAAGAGCCAGTCTGTGTCTATTTATTTCCCCGATACCTTGATTGGCTAATAGTTTAGGCCTAATGAATATTTAATCAGGTCTTGCTCTCACATACTTTTCTTTTTCTCAGTTGAGTGAATGTACCTTATAAGGACAGATATGTGGTGTATGGTTGATTGTATGAGTGTTGCTGGAATGTGCCTTTTGTTGAGTGCCATGGTTAGTGGAGCTTGGAATTTTTGTCAGTTTTTCTTGGGGTGCGGCCTAGTCAGTTGAGACCAGAGACCGATAGCCGAAGAGTCAGTATTTTGCAGGACTCTTGAATTTTGCTTTGCCAAACATATCCAGTGTGTCATTGCCTAAAAAGTGCTGAATATTTAAACAGCCTTGTGTGACAAGCAGATTCTCTGATTTATTCGAGTGAAGAAACTCCTAACCGTAAGTTTACACAAATTTTGGTTTTATTATTCATCACCATTTTCAAGTTGATTTATCTTTTATGTGATTGATGTATTAAATCTCAAAATTGATCATCAAGACAGTGTAAAATTAAGGTACTTTGCGAAAACATGAAGATAAAATAATTCTGTTTTTCTTTAGGACTAAAAATTTAAGGTTTCAATTTAGTGAATCGGATTTTGGTATAATATCAATTCTTTAGATGGCACGTAATTCCGGGGTTTGAAGTTGAGCTATACTTTTACACCATCTCTGTTGTGCCGAGAGCTACCTGTACTTCCCCTACCGCACCGATTAGAAGTGACGTACCACCTGTATCTGATCTGTTGGACGGGAATCGGGGTGTGGCACTGCACATATAGACTGGGATCACCAAGCTTAGTATCGCCAACTTCATAACCTATACCCTTATAAACTGTGACGTCCCCGGAACGTTTAGGACTGATAACATATCAAGTGTCGGGAACAATTTTGTAAATATTTAAGATTTCCTGATCTAGAGGTCCGGAGATATTGAAAATACTTGTAGAAAAGTAAAACTTGCTTAAAACAGGACAAGGTTTATGGCATATATAACTGAAGTTAAAGGTTTTCAGAAGATTTAGTTTCGAGGTTGACGATAGCGGATTGAGGTTAAAATTAATATTGATTATTAAGGCCGGTTGGCATTGAAGATTTCAGTGGATTGTAAAAAGATTAAATTAAAATTTTGATGTGAAAAAGGTTTTCCTATGAAGCCCGGGAAGGGACAGGGTGGATTTCTTTTTTGGAATTTCCTAATTCGTTCGCACGAATTACTAATTCGTTCGCACGAATTGCTAATTCGTTCGCACGAATTCCTAATTCGTTCGCACGAATTAGTAATTCGTTCGCACGAATTGCTATTTCGTTCGCACGAATTACTATTTCGTTCGCACGAATTACTAATTCGTTCGCACGAATTACTAATTCGTGGGAACGAATTAGTAATTCGTGGGAACGAATTAGTAATTCGTGGGAACGAATTCGTAATTCGTGGGCTAATTCGTACGAACGAATTACTAATTCGTTCCCACGAATTAGTAATTCGTGCGAACGAATTAGTAATTCGTGCGAACGAATTAAGAAATTCCCAAAAAAAATTCCACCGTGTCCCTTCCCGGGCTTCATATTTTCCTGAATTGAAAACCGATTCAAAATTTTGGCTTGAAAGTTGATGTGAAATCTGGAAGTTGAAAACAGAAATTTAATTCACATAGATATTGGAGTTGAAGTTTATTGGATTTGAAATTGTTATTGAGGTGAATTTGGAAAATCTTGAAGTCAGTAGAAGTCTGGAAACTATATTTTGGAAGTGATTTTGAATACAGAAAATTTTCTGTTAGTTTAAGTGAGTTTCGTAAGTTTGTGAAGTATAGATTTTGAAACTCGAGTAAAATTTGAAATTTAAGTGTAGAAATTTGAAATTTAAGGTTATTGATCACATTTCGAGACAATTTTGTTTTTGGAGATTGGTTATTGATCAATGGTTTGAGACCTGAAGTTTGCAGATTGAGAATTAGTGCGAATTTATTGATATTTGAAATTCTCGTAGTTGAATTTGGAAGTGATTTGCTTTTGAGAGTATTAATTCATTGAAGCGTTGAGAAATACCAAATTTGAAGAAGTTTGCAGATTGAGAATTTATTGGAAATCTGTACCTGATATGAATAAGTCAAGTCATAGAAAGTGTTTTGGACTTGTGAATTTATAATTTTGTGAAATTTGGGGATTTTGTGTAAATAAATTTGCTTGTATATTGTATATAGAATATTGAGAAGTGTCTAGTTGGTTTTCATTCATTTCATGGGAGTGTATGGCATATTTCCTAAATTCTATTTGTCCGATGGAGTCACCAAAAGCGACTGTGTGACACTGGCTGCATAAGAAGTGAAGAGGGAAGCATCATCTTTGACCAACAAGAAATATCAAGCAGATGGGTTGTGTGACTGAGCTGTTCGGTGATGAGAGAGAACCAAAACCCACCATCAATAATGAGGATGGCTCACCGATCCTCCTACAGGAGGTCAAACATGCCATAAAACAACTCAGATGTGGAAAAGCTCCTGGACCTGACAGCATCACAGCTGAGATGCTAAAAGCACTTGAGAAAGAAATTCTAGAAACACTTACAGAACTGTGTAATAACATCTACAATACGGGCCATATCCCAGAAGACTTCAGACAATCAATTTTTGTGACACTGCCGAAGAAAATGAAAGCCATGGATTGCACCGCAGACTTCAGAACCATCAGTCTGATGAGTCACGTGGTCAAAGTGTTACTCCAGATCATCTTGGAGCGTATTTGTGACAGTCCCGAAGAGAATGAAAGCCATGGATTGCACAGACTTCAGAACCATCAGTCTGATGAGTCACGTGGTCAAAATGTTACTCCGGATCATCTTGGAGCGTATTAAAAACAAGATCAACAGAGAAGTTGGGAAGGAGCAATGTGGATTTAGACCTTCTAGCGGAACAAGGGAAGCAATCATCAATATGAGGTCAATAAGCGAAAGACACATAGAACTAGACATCGAGGTACATGTATGCTTCATTGACTATGCAAAAGCATCTGACAAAGTTCACCACAAAGCAATGATCGACTGCTTGCAAGCAATCGGTTTAGACGGCAAAGACGTCTGACTGTTTGAAAACCTGTAGGCCTACTGGGATCAAGTAGCAGCAATACAGAATGGCAACACACTCTCTCCCACTGCTGACATCAAGAACGGCTTCAGATGTACATGTACTCTCACCCAGCTTATTCAATATCTACACAGAAGTGATCTTCAGAGAAATTGAAGATTACAGAGGGGTTAATGTGGGAGGATTCAATGTGAATAACCTACGATATGCAGATGACACAGTCCTCATGGCAAAAACAGAAAGGGATCTACAAAACACTGTAGACAAAATCAAAGAAGGAAGCGAAAAATACGGGCTTAAAATGAACGTAAAGAAGACAAAAACAATGGTCATCAGTAAGAGGAAGTCTAAAACCAGCATCCAGGTTGACGGGAAAGAACTGTAACAGGTCGACTCCTTCATCCACTAAAGGACAAAATGATAACGGAAGATGGGCGATGCCAAGATGAAATCAAACGAAGGATAGTTATTGGCAAATCTGTCTTCAATAAAAGGAAACACATCTTCGCATCATGAAATATCAACATCAAAACACGGCTAAGACTAATCAAATGCTACATCTGGTCAACAGCACTATATGGAGCAGAAACATGGACATTGACGAAAGATTCAATCAACCGACTCGAAGCATTCGAAATGTGGACATACAGAAGAATGCTGAGCATCCCATGGATAGTTAAAATGACCAACCAACAAGTCCTTCAAATAGCACTGACAAAGAAATCCCTCATTAAAAACAGTAAAATACAGGAAGAAAAACTACTTTGGACACATGATGAGAAACCAAATGCTGCAGAAGACTCTTTTGGAAGGCAAAATAGAGGGGAAAAGACCAAGGGGAAGAAGAAGAACATCGTGGTTTGATAATGTGAGAGACTGGACTGGCCTTAGCTACAGGGAATGTGCGAGGGCATCTCAGGACAGAGACAGATGGAAATCCATTGCAGCCAACCTTCTGCGAGAAGACGGCACCTGATTGATAAAACAAATAAAATGAGTATAAAATAAGTGAAATTACTACAGAAACTAACTACAATTTAAGGCATTATAATACAAAACCAATTACTCGTTTCTTTGGCGGATCAAGGTAGAAGCAACAAAAATGATAAAAATATTTATTCATGTATACTTATCTAAATTGACCATTCATGTACACATGTACAACATCAAAAAGAGGGGACAACAAATGAAATGCTTTAACTACATACTAATAATATGAATCAGTAGAAAAACCAAGATGGATAGGGCGGGAGACTATTCGTCCGCTTCTTGCACCTATCCCAGTTTTCGGTGGGTGTGGGGTGGAGTACTGGGGGGGGGGGGAGGATGGAGAGGAATCAGTAGGAGGGGTAAGTCGGGTGGGACAGGAAGGAGGGGTGGTTGGGCAGGGGGTACTGTTGGGGTTGGAAGCGGCAGGGAACCAGAGAGTGCAGTGAGAGGGGGGTTCACGGTCGCTGTGTGTTGTGGTGTAGGATGGACAGGTGGAATAGGGGAAACATATGGTTTCAGTCGATTGTAATGGATGCATTTAGGCTTGGCTGAGGGACTATAATGGAGTAAGTGACAGGATGTTGGTCATCTGCTGGGTGTAAGGAAAAGACTTTAAAGGGGCCTTTCCATCGAGGGGCGAGTTTGACGCGAGCATTGCGGGGTCATCGTGCCAAACTAAATCACTGGGTTTGTAGGGGTGGGATTTGACTTTATTGTCGTAATGAGCTTTCTGTGATGCGCTGGCTTGTTGTTGGGTGGATGCTGCTTGATCAAATGCAGACTTAAGTCGGGTGTTAAGGGATGTGGCATAGGAGGCAGGGGATGTGTATGTGTCTGGGGCGGGGAAACCAACTACAACATTGGCGGGCAGACGGGGTTCTCTACCGTTAGCAAGGTAGAATGGTGAAAATCCAGTTGAGGAATGGACAGTGGAGTTGTAGGCAAATTGTACTTGGTGTTAAACATCATCCCATTCACCTTGGGTTGTGAGGAGATATTTGGCCAGCTGATCTTTGAGGGTACGATTGAATCGCTCTACCAGTCCATCGGATTGAGGATAGGGGGATGTACGGGTTTTAAGTTGATACCTACTAATTTGCAAAGTGCATGAATTAGGGCACTGTCAAACTGACAGCCTTGGTCAGTGTGGAGGGTTTCAGGAATACCATGCTCACAAATGTACTTGTCGAAGATGCACTTGGCAACAGATTGGGCGGTTTGATCCCGAAGAGGGAATACATTCACATATTTTGTGAACTGGTCCATGACAACCAGTATGTACCGGTTGTTCTTAGTAGTGACGGGTAGTTCTGTGATATCAGCGAAAACACGTTGAAAGGGTCTATCGGAGTTGGCAACTTTCATGGAGCTTTGTTACGGCTAAGCACAGGGATGGAAGGAGTAGGAGGGGGCGTGTCAGTTGTAGGAGTTTCTGTGGAAACCGAGGGGCGACGGGAGAGCACGTCTGCGTTACCATGGCGGGTGCCATCACGATACAGTCATAGGGGTCTAGTTTAAGGGCCCTTCTAGCCTTTCGCCAAGGCCATCGTGGCTTAACTTGCCGGCATTAGACAAAGCGGCGAGAGAACAAAGCGACCGTGAGTGGGAGACCACACACGCGAGTGGCGAAGCCACGAGGGCCTTTTCCAACTTGTCAAGAATTTCTCATGTTTTTCTTTATAATCTCGATTTTTTGCTACCCAAAAGGGTAGCAAAATTCCAACCAACCAGGGTGCGCGTGGCTACTACTCGGATGCGCGGGGGGGAGTCCCGGATACTTGCACAAAATTTAAAAACAAAAAAATGCGAGTCTAGTTTTCCACGAGATCACGACCGCGTAATTTTTCTTTCATTATCTCATTTTAATTGTACATATAAAAGTATTTCAAGAAATTATTCGAGTGAGTGAACTTTGTTGAGGCCAGTCTTCTGCGCGCTTCTGGTTTGCGTACTGCGCGCACTTACGTGTTCTTAATCAGTTTCAAATGTTACGCGTGGCAACTACTTGTTTTCAGTTCGTTCGCCACGGCCAGCTAGACAACAATTTTCTTTTACCGTTCTCTATTGTTCTCTCTCATTTTCATGGAGTTGTTCATTTTCTAAGTTGAATCTACATGTACATCTGTGATGCCTGTTCTGAGGTATGTAATGACACCTGCAGTATGAACAATAAACCAACTGTTAATCATATAGACAGGTTTCTACACTCTAAAAAAGAAGTGTAAATTTATGTTGTGTAAAACTGTTGTGTAAAAAAATTGCGTCATTTCTGCCCAATATTGAGCAAAATGAAAATTTCGCTTGTACCTCCTACATGTGTCAAATGTGTTACACATGAAAAGGGTAAAATAGTACCCAACATTGACTACAAGTCCCTGCAGCACAGGCAAAGAGTTCAAATCATGGTGTTATTACCCAAGTGATGGGTTAAAGAAACTGGATTTACCCCACCGCTGTGTAACAATTATTTCATTGCACACGTTGAAGAGTAGAATTTACCATGACATTAGTAAAATGTTACCACTGTGTGGGGTAAACTGACGCACGTGACAACGTTTACCCAATATTGTGCACGCGTCATCACTCATGTACAAAATGGCCGCCGCTTGTGAGACCTTCAACAATTTGGGGATTTTGATGACGTGATTTCTTTGTTCCAGGTAAGTCAGTGAAATGAATTTCAGTGTTGTTTCCTCCAAAATAATGCTGATGTATGAGGATTAATATCGGGGAGCTTAGAGAAGTAACAAGCTTATTTTTTGGACATTTATGTGCAACTTGGACGTCACGGCTCTGCCAACCACGATTCCATGCACATGATGCATACGTTTCATGTACCGTATAGTGAGTGTTCTCAGATCTAGAAACACGGAGTAAAGTGACCGACATTTGGGAAATTGTTTTTGAATGAGTTGATTGAGGGAAATTCTAACACCCCTGCCCATCATTTAGCCCACGTTCCTCGTAATAGTCCTTATGCATCAGCACCATATTTGGGGAAATATCATCTTATTCATTTTACTGACTTTCCAACCCAGGACTCAGTTATTGAAATCCCTCGCGATTGCTGTCTCTAGCACGCAATTCACATTGCAGAGTTCAAAGTTGAATAAAACCGCAAGGATCAATAACAAAGGTACACAACAACGAATTCAAAAACAACCCAAGTGATGGGTACATTTAGAACCCAATAGTGCAGGGTAAAAATTAGAACCCAATATCTGGGTAAGAAACTGACACAACACTTGGGTAAAAGGAGGGTTGGGTAAAGTTTACCCAATAATTGAGTAAAAAGGGAACATGGTCGTCACATGGGTAAACTTTTTTACCCAACTTTGTTGTGCAAACACGTAACACAATTATGGGTAAAAGTTACACTGAAATGGGTACTTTTTTGCACTTTAGCTGTTGTGTAAAAAAAAGTACACAAGTTGACGACCATGTTCCCTTTTTACTCTCGGAAAGGTAGTAATTTTACCCAATATTGAGCAACTATTTTTTAGAGTGTAGCATCGATAATTCTAGAAACTATAGGTCCGATTGAGATCGCGTTATAGGAAATCGGCGGCCTGTGGCAAAATGTGGGGAAATAGAATTTGAACCCTACATTTTAGTAAAAGAAAATTGATTATGAACTGTAGATCTACTGAATGTGCTACCCAGTTTCTTCGTGAACATTTGTAGAGTGTAGCTATAGAACTTTGAAGTAGAATTACTGCGGGTTCCCTGTATTTCTTCACCCGTACCGGACAATTTCGGGCATCGATAAATCGTCTTGCCTTGATGATGTCGCCATAGAGGGCGCTATATATTTACCTACCGGTTTTGTGATGCCGTAATATCATTTCTGTTATATTTCACGTCGGAGAACATCAAAGAATGATGGATGCCAAAGATAGTGTTTCTCAAATTTCACCCATGAGTAACCGAACATCAAGTACAGTTCATGTGAAAGCAGCCGCAAAACGAGCTGAACTGTTATGTAGGCAACGTCTACTGACAAAGAAACAAGAATTAGAATCTAGACATCTTGCTGTGCAACAAGCTAGGCAACAGGAAGAATTTAGACTGCAGAGAGAAAAGGAAAACTTCGACCTGCAGGTAGAAATAGAAGTTTCTGAAGCCAGCATTAGTGCTATAGAGCAATATGAAGATGAGTTTGATCAGAAAATCAGATTCAAGTTGCCCGACGAAATTCCTCATCCGGCGGCATGTGCAAGTTCTGTGTTGGGTGATAGAATTGAAGCTGGAGCATCTGAAAGGGTCTCTTCAAATGAAGAGCCCAACAAGATTGAAAATCCTTGGTCGATACCGCAAGACTTTCAAGGTAAAGTAGATGAAGTCGAAAACCGGATGCCAGAATTGACTCCGCAGGTGAATATAGGCCAGCTACACAAAGATTGTGCTCAGCTGGATCACCATGATGTGCCTGAGCCAACTACAGCACAACGGTATCAACCACATCTGCAGCCCATTTCCGATATCGGTGAGCTGACGCAACCTTTGATCAAGCAACAAGTTAGAGCTGCGTTACCAGCACAACAGATAGAAACCTTCAATGGCGATACACTGAAGTACACAAGATTCGTCAAGTCCTTTGAGTTCGGTGTCGAAGACAAGACCACAGACGTTAGAGATAGACTGAATTATCTTTGTCAATATACCTCCGGAGAGCCCAATACTCTGGTAAGCAGTTGTTTACATTACCATGATGCTGAAGAGGGCTACAGCAAGGCTAAAGAGTTGCTAGCCAAAAGATACGGCAACAGTCACAAGATTGCTCAAGCGGTTTTAAACAAAGCCAATAATTGGCCTGACATCAGAGCAGAAGATGCTACCGGCCTGAATAAGTTTTCGATATTCTTATCGGAGTGCAAGAACATGACAAAGTCTGTCAGCGCTCTCAGTGAATTAAACCACACCCAGAGCATCCAGATGTTGGTCGAGAAACTTCCGTACAGACTGCGCAGCATGTGGAGAAACAAAGTGTATGAAGTGGAAGAAGAGAAAAAGAGATGCATTGTCCTTGACGATCTGGTGAGTTTCGTAGATCGACACTCTCAGATACTCTCCAACCCAACGTTTGGAAGGCTACGTGAGACTCCCCACCTAGGCAAGAATAACATTGGAGAGAAGAACAAAAGAGTTCAAGTCAAGAAAGAGGCATTTGGCACCGCTGTGAATAGCCATGCAGAGAAAGCAAGGCAGAAGAAGTCTTGTCAATTCTGTGGCGGTAACTCCCATCACGCTACATTAGAATGCATGAAATTCGCGCAGCTGAGTTGGAAGGACAAGTCGTCATTCTGTTTCAAACACGGATTGTGTTTTGGCTGCCTGGGGGGCGGTCATACGAAATCAAGCTGTAAACAGAGAGAGTTAAGTAAATGCAGCAAATGTCCAGGCAACCATCCAACAGTTCTGCATAATGATGAGAAAATTACTAAGACGTCCCACCCAGCGCAGAACTCTCAGACCCAAGTCACAACGGGGTGTGCAGGTGTACTAGGGGCTGGGGCGAATTTGCACGCATCTGGCAGTCCTCGAATGGCTATCGTACCCGTCTTAGTAAAGGCATCTTCAAGTCATGAATGCATTGCCACGTACGCATTTCTAGACAACGGATGTGGAGCAGTTTTCGCAGACAGCGAGATTTGCAGAGCACTGAAGGTGAGAACAAGGAAGAGAAGTATAATACTGAAAACCTTGAATTCAGAAGAAGTTGTCGACTCGATCGTGATAGATAGACTCCAGTTGGGAGGGATGATAGAGGAGAACAGCTTCATCGACCTACCTGATGTGTATGTCAAGAATGACATTCCTGTGTCGCCAGAAGACATGGTAACGAAAGATGATCTGCAGGGATGGACCCACCTGTCACACATACAACTACCACAACTGTGCAGCCCAGCGATTCCAAGGGTAACCCTAATCATAGGTATGAACGTACCAGCTGCTACAACACCAATTGAGGTCATCAGAGGCAACTCGGGAGATCCTTATGGTGTTAAGACCCCTGTGGGATGGGTCATCTATGGAGTGCCCGGCAGACCCAAATCCCAACTTGATGCGAACTACATCAACGTACTAGATGGCTTGACCAACCTGGAAGATCAATACAAGCACTACATGAACTTAGACTTCAATGAAAGGTTGGGTGAAAGCCAAGATGAAAGTGCACTGTCAAAGGAAGACATGCGCTTCTTAGACATTGTCAAAGAAACTACAGAGTTTCAAGGCGGTCACTATCAGATGGCACTACCACTACAGCGACCCACAGTAAGAATGCCTGACAACCGCTCGCTGGCAGAAAAGAGAGCTGTTCAACTGAAGCGGAAGTTCGATAAGAACCAAGAGTTCAAAGAGAAATATGTGCAAGCTATGGAAGATACCATAGGCAAGGGTTATGTTGAAAAGGTTCCCGACAGCCAGAAGTTCAGAAGTGATGGTAAAGTCTGGTTCATCCCACATCACGGTGTTTACCAAGTTCAGAAGCAAAAGATGAGAGTGGTGTATGACTGCGCCGCAGAGTATGGTGGTGTTTCCCTGAACCGACAGCTGTTACAAGGGCCAGACATGACCAATGGTCTCACAGGTGTGCTGATGAGATTCAGACAAGAACCAGTTGCCGTCAAAGCTGACATAGAGGCAATGTTCTACCAAGTGAGGGTGAGATCGGAAGATAGAGATCTCCTAAGATTCCTATGGTGGCCAGGTGGAGATCTGAGTCGTGAATTAGAAGAGTATAGAATGACAGTGCACGTCTTTGGTGCAGCATCGTCTCCCAGCCATGGGCGTCGCGAGGGGGGGGCAAGGGGGGGCACTTGCCCCCCCCCCCCCCCTGGAAAAGCAAAAAAAAAAAGGAAGAAAAAAAAAGAAAAAAGAAAAAAAGAAAAAGAAGCGCAAAGACAAAGTGGTGTAATTTTAATGATCTGGGGGGGGGGGCAAAATGTCCCTGCCCCCCCTCTAAAACTGATAAATCGAGAATGTGTTGAGAAATACAAGCATTTTTTGGCAAAATCTTTTTTTGCCCCCCTCTAGAAAAAATCCTGGCGACGCCCATGCTCCCAGCTGTGCCAATTATGCACTACGTAGGACAGCTACAGACAACGAACAGCGCTATCGCTCGGAAGTTACGAATGCTGTCAGGAAGAATTTCTACGTCGATGACTTTTGCAAGTCAGTACCAGATAAAGAAGAGGCCAAGGTCATCTCGAGGGAAGTGACAGACCTGTTAGCTGAGGGTGGATTCAGACTCACCAAGTGGGTCAGCAATCAGCGAGAAGTCTTACGGTCGATTCCTAGGGAAGAATGGTCTAAGGAGGTAAAAGGCCTGCAGATTGATCAAGATGTTCTTCCACCAGATAAAACTCTTGGAGTCTTGTGGTGTATGGAGAGCGACACCTTCGGCTTCGAGATCAATGTGAAAGATCGTGAACCCACACGTCGTGGTATACTATCCATTGTGAGTTCAGTTTATGATCCGTTGGGAATGGTCAGTGCTGCCATTATGCCTGCCAAGTTGCTGCTTCAGGATCTATGCAGATTGAAGTTGAACTGGGATGAGAAGATTCCTCAAGAACACCTGCACAAATGGAACCTTTGGCTGATGGACCTACCCAAACTAGAATGCATCTCAGTAGATAGATGCTTCAAGCCTGAAGGCTTTCAGGATCCTGTTAGTGTGCAGATCCATCACTTTGCCGATGCCAGTGAGAAAGGGTATGGCGTCGTCAGCTACCTGAGACTACAGAACAGATATGGAGATGTTCATTGCTCCTTTGTTACATCCAAATCAAGAGTGACCCCGTTGAAGCAGCAATCCATACCCAGACTTGAACTTACAGCAGCCACTGTAGCAGTGAGAGTACACAACTCGATAGTTAGAGAGCTGGAGATCCCTGTTGACCAGACTTTCTTCTGGACAGACAGTATGACCGTCATCAAGTATATCTGCAATGAGACGACAAGGTTCAAGTCTTTCGTGGCTAATCGACTTACAGTGATAAGGGACAGTTCTCATCCATGTCAGTGTAAGTATGTGAGATCAGAACAGAATCCAGCAGACGACTGTTCAAGGGGACTTCCCATCGACAAGTTCATTGCCAATAGGAGATGGTTCCGAGGACCAGAGTTTCTCTGGCATGCAGAAGCAGATTGGCCTTCAACTTGCGTGACCGAGGAGCCAGAAGTAGATCGGGACCCAGAAGTAAAGCGTGTCATGGCGGCAGTTCCGATTGAAAATCTGCTGAGTCGGTCAAATGCAGTTAAGAAGCTGATAGAATACTACTCAGATTGGAATCGTCTGAGGAGAGCCGCAGCATGGTGGCTACGGTTAAAGAGAATCCTGAGAAAGAGAAGCAAAGAAGAATTCAAACATGACGCTGTGAACAACCTCACAGTGGAAGAAATAGAAGAAGCTGAAGTGAGTATCTTGAGATGGGTTCAACATGAGGCATTTCCTCACCAGATAAAGAGGCTTCAAGAAATGAATGATGGCCCTCAAGATCTCACAAGGGAATCTCCAAAACAGCAGAAAGTGGATAAGCTGTTAGACCAGTTAGACCCAGTGATGCACAAGAGCTTGATGAGGGTCGGCGGTAGGTTACAAGCCGCTCAACTCCCAGAGGAAGCCAAGCATCAGATAATCCTGCCACAAAGGTGCCACGTGACAGACCTGATTATGCAACATACACACCAAAAGATTCACCACCAAGGCAGAAATCATGTACTTGCAGAGCTGCGCCGGAGATATTGGATTTTGAAGGCAGGAGTGGTTTTGAAGAGTGTGTTGAAGAGGTGCGTGATTTGCAAGAAAGTCCAAGCTAAATTGGGTCAGCAGAAGATGGCAAACTTACCCGCTAACAGGCTGCTATCTGAGAAGCCAGCCTTCACTAGCACCGGAATAGATTACTTTGGCCCCTTCAATATCAAGCAGGGCCGCAACATAAAGAAGCGGTATGAAGTAGTATTTACCTGCTCGACCAGCCGAGCAGTTCACATTGAGATTGCAGAGAGCCTAGACACAAGCTCGTGCATAAATGCAGTGAGACGCTTCATTGCCAGAAGAGGAAATATAAAAGAGTTGATTTCCGACAATGGTACCAACCTCGTGGGTGCTCATGCAGAGTTGAAAAAGGCGATGAGCGAGTGGAATCATGAAACTCTCGAGAAATTCACAACTGATCGTGGTATCACCTGGAAGTTCAACCCGCCAGCAGCTTCACACTTTGGCGGCATCTGGGAACGCCAAATCCGTACCATTCGGAAGATACTACAAGCCATGTTGAATGAGCAGCATATGAGAGTGTGTAGAGATGAGGAACAGCTCAGGACCTTGATGTGTGAAGTTGAGTACACAATTAACAGTAGACCGTTAACCCATGCGTCTGATGATCCTAAGGATTTGAACGCCATCACTCCCAATGATTTGCTCTTGCTGAGACCAAGCAGTCTATACGTCGCACCACCTGGTGTTTTCTCAGAGAAAGATCAGTATGCGAAGAGGCGATGGCGCCAAATGCAGTATTTGGCAGATCTGTTCTGGAAGCGATGGTCTAGAGAATACCTGATGGATCTTCAACAGCGCCAAAAATGGTTGTACCCTCAGAGGAACCTACACCCTGGTGATGTGGTGTTAGTTGCTGACAATCAAGCACCGCGCAGTTCGTGGCCCCTTGGAATAGTGGAAAAAACCTATCCTGACAAGAATGGATTGATCAGGAGTGCTGAGGTAAAAACAAGAACGGCTCTTCTGGTGAGACCGGTCACGAAGCTTTGCCTTCTCCTTGAGCAAGAAACTTCAGTTCTGAAGGATCACAATGAGCCATTGTGTAATGCACAACAGTTATAGACACTTTGAAGAGACGAGTCCCCGGCGTCTAAACTGGGACACCTAACTGCAGGGTTTACCCTAGAGTTGGGATGGGTTGCTGGGAACCCAAGTCAGATTAAAAGCAAGACTGACTTTAAGGGTCCTTTCAAGCTGTTGCTTCAGGATACCAACCAGACAGTGGATCTTCACAAGGGAGACCTTCAATGTTCTACAGCCACCATTTCACCTGGAACACCTGTCAGTTCGATGCAGTGAGATTTAGTCTTCGCGGATGGAGCTGCAGGTTCTGAAGCCAAATTCTACTTGAAATCATCGCAAGACGATTCCGGACATTCGACGAATTGTACTCATCCTAATGGAAGTCTCCGTGAATGTTATGTCTTTTAAAGTAATTTTAAGAATGTTCAGCATACGCTGTACAGTTATACTCTACTTGTTGAAAAGACATTGTTCTACTTAGTACAAGTGTTTGCCTTTTTCCAAGTTGTTAGATGTGTCCTTTTTGTTTTGATGAAATCTCACTTTCTTAAAGCTTTTCTTGTGAAGCATGCAAAGACTGTTGTTATGATAACTTATAAACTTGTTTGATGAGTCTTTATTCTTATTGCTACAGGGATGCATGAATAGACACCATTTGCTGGAGTTACACCTGTGTGCACTCTGTATTCAGTGCTTCGGTTGACAAGCATCTAGTATTCTACAGGTTTCTCTTTAAAGCAGAAACGATTGCTGCAACTAGTTCTATTTTTAAAGTGTGTTTAAATTAGTGCCTGAGTCTTTTATAGTTTTCATGATTTGAGGTAATTGTATGTTCGTTACATAACAATTAAGGGGCTGGAATGTTGAGGCCAGTCTTCTGCGCGCTTCTGGTTTGCGTACTGCGCGCACTTACGCGTTCTTAATCAGTTTCAAATGTTACGCGTGGCAACTACTTGTTTTCAGTTCGTTCGCCACGGCCAGCTAGACAACAATTTTCTTTTACCGTTCTCTATTGTTCTCTCTCATTTTCATGGAGTTGTTCATTTTCTAAGTTGAATCTACATGTACATCTGTGATGCCTGTTCTGAGGTATGTAATGACACCTGCAGTATGAACAATAAACCAACTGTTAATCATATAGACAGGTTTCTAGCATCGATAATTCTAGAAACTATAGGTCCGATTGAGATTGCGTTATTGGAAATCGGCGGCCTGTGGCAAAATGTGGGGAAATAGAATTTGAACCCTACAAACTTATTTTTTCATCTGAATTTATAGTTATTTCTCCTTACGTTTTCCATTACTCACCCTTCTTTCACAAATGGAAGCAACTAGGCAAAATCTGCGCTGTGATTGGTTAACCTTTCAGCGCTCTACTTATTTGCATAAAAATATGAAGAATTCAACAAAATCAAGTTAGAAAAGGCCTCGTGGCTCCGCCACTCGAACGTGCTGACTTAATCTTTGCTCCAGTCGCTTCGTGCTTGCGCAGCTCTAAGCCACGATGACCTTGGCAAAAGGCTATATAGGGCCCATCGGGATCGACGGCCGGTACGATCATTGTGAACTGGTAATTTACGTAAACCAACGAGTGGTTTGTGATCGGTCACAATTGTGAAATGTGTGCACGCGAGATAATGGCGAAAGCGGCGAATAGATGACCAAACTATATGGCCCAGAGTTCGCGGTCATAAGTGGACCATCGCTTTTCTGCGGAGGTGAGAACATGGCTGGCGTACTGCATTTACGCGTTCGCGACCATTTTGAACTTGAGATAGTACTGAACCAATCGCAGAGTTAGAAGCATCTGTGAAAAGTGTGAAGGGCTTAGTAACATCAGGGTATGCCATGATAGGTGCGTGAATAAGTGCACCACGAAGGGAGGTGAATGCATCATTACACCATGATTACAAGTCCAATCAAAGGGTACATCTTTTTGAGTAAGACGATGAAGGGGCGCAGTAATTTTGGCAACGTTCTTGACAAAGCGACGATAATGAGCAAAGGCCTAGGAATGAGCGGACCTCAGTGGCATTACGGGGAATGGGCCACTGAGTCTTGAACACGATCAGTGCTGGATGGGTCGGGGAGAATTCCATCTTTCGAAACAACATGGCCCAAGAAACTAACTTGCGTTTGAAGAAAGTGACATTTACTGGGTTTGAGTTTCAGATTAGACTCCTTGAAGCGAGAAAGAACTTGCTCAAGGTTCTTCATGTGATCGGAAAAGGATTTTCCGACAACTATGACATCATCGAGATATAATGAAAGGTTTGCGGAAACACCATGTGCGAATAATTTCTCCACTATGAGAATGGTTCTGAAAAGAACCAGAGGAATAAACTTGCATCTGCTCGTGGTTGCCGTTTGTACATGCATTCCTGCATGACTGATGATGCATGCCAGTAGCACTACCCCGTGTTGATAATTACCTATTATAGCTCATACACCCTGACCCAGCTCAAGGTGACGATAGCGTTAGTGCTTATACACTTGTACTTCCATTTCCGTATACCGACCGGCGTGCATGCTTATTATCACTGTCCCTATACACTGCATGTACGCACCAAAGTTTACGATCGTGTCTTACCACTCTGTTCTTACTTTTCAAAATGTTGTGCAGCCTAGCTTAATATTCCAGAGCGCGAGGTAATCTAAATACGATTACCGTCATGGAGTTTAATGCCAGCGGCTGTTTCATCGCCTTACTAGCATTTACCAACAATTTGATATTTGGTTGTGTTGTCAAAAGCATAGGCGTTTTGCTGCCAACGCTACGGGACCAATTTACAGCCCAGACGTGGATAATAGGGATAATGGTGGCAGCAATGGGATTGATGTCGGATGTCTCAGGTATGCACATTGGTTGTTAATTTTTGTGAGGTAACTATAGAATTGGAAATTAACCAAGAAATTCGTCCAAACTGCATGCAATTTTTTAGTAACCTTTGACTTGACAGTTTGACACCGTCCATACAAATACATGCAGCGTAAAACTCCTGAAAGTATTCACAGACTCTATGACCACAATGAGTTGCATAATGATTTGTACAGGAAGAGGGGATGTACATTCTTTATCTGAGCTCAATGATACCACAGACGAATATGAACTTTCCACCCGTCAGTGATTAAAACAATTATTTCAAAAGATAGAATTCAAAACTTAATCAATTCGGCGTTATAGAGGTAAATGAATAATGTTTTTTTTCCAATGCGAAAGGATACACTTCATTTGTAAAAATAAAAGAGCAAGCGGGAAATTTCAGTACAGCGATAAGCAGTAAAGGAATAGGGATGAAAAGTTTGAAAGTGAAATAACATTACTTTATTTATCTTAAAAAGAAACAAATTATTTTAAAATTCCAGCCCTTGTAAATGACATCGAAGACCTACGAAATACAGAACTACCACAAAATCGATCGTGTCATCGCTGTAATACAGAAACTGGTATGCTCGATGATTATCGAAACCTTAAATTGAATGTGCATTAGATTGATTCAATTTTGCAAAGGGTTTTATGAGGGAATGTGGATACTTTTCTTATCTAAGGTGTGAAACGAATTGCTGTCTCACCCAAAGGAAACTCAGAAAATTGACGAAGACCTCGCACAAATGACCGTGCAATATTACTCACATGGTCTGCGGTCTCGATATCTCATAATTTGCATTCCTTTTAATGTAATTACAGGTCTCATTGCTGTTGTCCTGGAAGGCAGATTTGGTTGTAGACCTGTCTTAATCGTCAGCAGTGTGGTGGCAAGTGTGGGGTTGATTCTGGTTGGGCTTGCCTCAAGCACCATACACATAGCTCTGGCCTTAGCCGTCATAGTAGGTACAGTCACCATTGGTATCGCTTTGAAAGACATGACCTTAAAAGTAATAATAATTATATGTAGACCAAATCGACATCTCGTGTGAACAATGAATCGTGGGACAGAGTTGTGGATAAACAAACCCACGAGATGCTGTAGCTTGCCGTCAATTGTTCCAGAACCGCGTGACGTACGTGTATTGCACTCATCAGGAGATTTTGCACAAGCACCAGTGAAATGTCGATTTGCCTTACACCACCTGAGGATCAAAAGGTTCAGTTTGTATCGCTTATACGTACACATGTTACAGTAATGTAAGGATTATACACAATTGAATTTCTATACTGTCTTCCGCAGTCAATGTTCAACTTTTGTGCAATTTTGTTTTCTCTTTATAGGTCCTAGCTTTGGTATCATCGTTGTTCTCAGTAAAGTCTTATTGGGACGGCATTTCAGTGAACATTATGCCTTGGCATGTGGAATCGGTCACGCTGGCAAAGCAGTGGCCCTTCTTGCATTCGCTCCAATGACACAACTTTTTCTTGACACCTATGGTTGGAGGGGTGCATCTCTACTTATTGGTGGAATCAGCATGCATCAAATAGCCAGCGCATCTGTGGTACAAGTCAAGAATCCACAGTACCAGGCAGTAACAGGTAGAGGTGATGAGAACCTACACAGTGATAACACAACCCACACAAACTCACCTAAGGCGTTCTACATGCGCATCGTCAGAGCTATAGACCTCGGAATACTCCTTGAATTCAATTTCTGGATCGTTCTTATGTGCAACTTCGGAGTTACAACTGCTTTCAATTCCTGGTTGCTGTATTTCGTTCCTCATCTCCAAGTCAAAGGCTTCTCACCCACAGTAGCAGCCTCGCTGTGCTCAGCAGCTGCAGTCGGCTACTTCCTCGGCACGATCATCTGGGGTCCTTTCATTGACAAAGGTCTCATAAAATGTTCTACAGCAATGATCATTAGCAACTTGATGTTGTCTTTGTCGTTTGTAGTCGATCCGTGGATGAATGACGTCCTTAGTTACGTGTTCAGCACTTTTGTCTGTGGGATGTTCGCGTCAGCAGTCTACACTCTGGTTGACGTCCTAACTAAAGATGTCCTTGGGATTGAACGACTTGTCAGTGCATTCGGATGGATGCGGACCTTCTTCTTTGCAAGACTGATTTCAGGCTTTGTACCTGGTAAGTCAGAGAAACCAATTTATCACCCACATGCTTTATGTAAAGAGCAAAATGAGAAATATTTCCCATCAGTGGGCATACATATATACTGGTTACCCGCAAAGCAATCATGGCTTCTTTGGGTCTTATACATGGGCGCCCCCCCCCCCGGAAAACGGGGAAAAGGAAAAAGGGGGGGGGGGGAAGGGACGCGAAGCCATATTGCTGTTAATTTGATGGGGGGGTGGGACAAATGCTCCCCTGCTCACGCTCGGAAAAATGATAAATTGAGAATATAATGAAAAAGTTAAGGAATTTTGGGGGAAAATTAGCTTTGCCCCCCCCCCCCCAGGAAAAAAATCCTGGCGACGCCCATGGTCTTATAGTTCTGATTTCCGACATGTTCGCATTGCTGTCCCCTCTATATTGAAAATCGATATAGTGTCTGAAAGTATCGATGCATTTTAATCGAAATCTTTGTCAAGCAGTGATGAAGGTCTAGAGACGATCGAGACAGATCTCGAGACCCATTTTCAGATCTCTGGATTGTCCATTTCAGTGGAGTATTCAGCCGGGGGCTGGGTGGGCAACTTGTCCCCTGACGATTTATTTTTAAAGAAATGAAGCGCCTCACGAACCGCTTCTATAACACCACTCCAATGGTATTATTTAATATGCCATCACGCACATATCCTTTATGATGCATTGTGTGCACTTGTTACGAACGGGTAGGATCAGAACACCATTTTTATACCGGACCTGTTAACCTACACAATGCCGTGCCTTGTCTCCTTTCCATTGACCATGGATGCAGGCTGGGGGCATGCACTGTGCTTACTATAGACATATGCATTTTTTTTAAATAAAGGTTCCGTATATTTTTGCTACTTTTGTGGCAAAAAAGTGAAGTGGCTTCAGTGAAGATTTATTACCCCCCAAAAACCGAATGACTGTAAGGAGTGACCTTGGGACAAACGTGCTGTACACTTTAATATCCATTTTGGTCTCAATCCCGATGTAGGACCTTCAGGCTGTACTGGTTCTCTCTCTGAGATAACGTCCAAAATTGCAAAATACGCAACAAAATGTATTTTTAAAAGTTGATAATTTATCCTTTTTTTTTAATAATTCACCAGGCTGGATATACGAGAAGAGAGGCAGTTATGACTTGGCTTTCATCGTGATTGGTTTGTTACCAACTGCTTCCCTCATTCCGCTGGTTATCGGGCTGCTACGGAAGGAAATATAGGATATGAACTCCTTGACTTTGTGTAACTTAACAGACTCACATTATTAGTGTACACCTCTGCATTAATGGATTTAGGTGTTCTCCTTTTTTCGGTAAAAGTCCAACCAAACTAAACCTAAGGACCGTTACTAGCATTTTGCAATTGTCTCTTGGCAGTGCTCATTATCCTGATGCATGGAAACCAGCTTCAGTGGTCCCCATCTACATGGGTGGAGTAGGCTGTAGCATCGATCAGCCTATTTCTATCTTGCCGCTTGTCTTCAAGTCCTTGAGAGAGGTGTCGACTGCAGTGCGTGTATTCTTACCTTGATAAAAGAAAATCTGATTTCTGCTTGCCAATCTGGAGTTGCACTCGACAAAAACCACTTTGCATGAATTGAGTAATAACTGTCTTCGATTGCCATCGACCATTAGAGGCTGACGATATACCGTCTTTATTGATTGTAATGTTTTATTCTGTCAATCATAATATCCCTTTTCTCACAAACCTCTTAGCAACTGTTCTGTTTTATGCACGAGTCTTGACACCAAGATCATCATCCACATCTTTTAAATTCTAATTAAGCAAATTTACAAAGACACTCCTCTAAATATTCTTCGTGTTATAAAGTTTCCGTCTTAGCTTTGAGTGTCTTGTTGTACATGTATATTGATTGCATCGGGTTTAAAGATGTACCGTTATTTACTTTTGAACTAATGCGATTTTTTTTTCTCCTGACGACTTTTCAATTATGTTTTATTTTAACGGATTTTGTTTCTATTTTGGCTTCTGCAAACTTACATTATCGCTTCCTATAGGGCCGGAAACCAGTTTACCCTGCGAGAACTAAGTTAAAGTCGGACCTCAAATAGTGTAAAGTAATAGCTAAGCACTTTTTTCATTCCATGTCTCATACGAAAGTTAATAACTTTTGTATTGCTAGAAAATAATAGCAATTTTAAAAGAAAATTATTCTTGGGACGAAACTTGAAAATGGCACGGACAGTAGGCCTACAGCTTAAAAAAGAAACGTTTTCTGCAATTAAAAAACTTGTTGGTTTAATTAGTATCTTTGTAGTCCCTGTAAAACTTGAATGAACTTAAACAAAATCTTTTTGATGTAAATAATTGAAAATAAAACAATACATATTATCTAGCAACCACGAATATTTAATTGTATCAGGCGGTTCAGTTGATTGATTTTGATCTTTTTTTGTAATCAACTGCATGTTGTCAGCTACACAGGTAATAAACACACAGAGTCAATCCTAAAACAGCTGGCCGTTGGGTTTAAACTAGACTTTTTACATGTAGATTGGGTGGGGCGCGGCTTGCGGGTTTTCTCATGCACACCACACAAAAAACATCATAGCATAAATTTAAAAGTGTATTTTTTTTTTCAATTTAATTCTTACATTACTTTTTCATATATAAATTATTATCAAATGACAGGTTTCTAAAGAAATTACAAGCTGTTCGATCATTCAAAATGTTATTTAATACACGTGCGTTTTCCCTTTTATTTGGTTATAATTTGCGTGCATAGAAAACGTTTTACCGCAGGGCTAGCCTTAACATCGCATCTTGTAGTCTTCGCATATAGGACACAAATAAGCATGATTGTAAATGGGACAACTGCAAACAAACAAAACGGCTGTGTGTATTTTACCCCAAACTGACCTTGAGTAGGACCAGTCACCTTTCACTTTGTTTTATGCGAACTGTTCTTTGACCACTGGTATAGATGTTTCATTCATACAACCTGTGCCTCCAAAACCATCGCCAGCCAAGTCACATGTCACCCCACCTTCAACCCTCATACTCAGCTCACTGCACTCTCTGGTTCCCTACCGCTTCCAACCCCAACATCCCTGCCCAACCACCCCTCCTTCCTGACGCACCCGACTTACCCCTCCCACTGATTCCTCTCCGCCCTTCCCCAGTACTCCATCCCACACTCACCCACAACTGGTATAGGTGTTCCACTCACTCGCACACGAAGCCTATCCATCTTGGTTTTTCTACCGATTCATATTATTAGTGTGTAGTTAAAGTATTTCAAACTGTTCATTACCTCATTCATGTTCACTTTTTTTCATGTAATTGTATAACTATACATGTACATGTATAAATACTTTTATCGTGGAAGCATCCCATTATTCCTAAGCTCCAGTCGTCCTAGTCAAGAACTCAGTGCTCATTTCCCATCCTTGTTCTGTAAGTTACATATCATTCTTTATTTCTCATTATTACTAGTCTACAATTCATATTTGTGTTCATAGTTATTATTATTTAGGGTGATGATTTAGTGCATTTTAATTGTTGGGATTAGTTTATCACTTTTCGTACCGTAAGACTCCCTGAAACTGTTGGGCAAGTCCACTAGGGATTTATCAATTTCATTTGAGGAGTTCAAGTTCATTGTATTTTGATATTCTCTTATCCTTATCGGATTTTTTAATATTTGATTTACTTTTACTTCTTGCAAAGTTCTTTGCTAGTTTAAGCTAAAGTTTAGTTACTTTTATCTTTGGTTTTATTCTTATTTGTTCACTTATTCAGAGGTTGGTGAGATAAATTTAATTCTGTAATTCACAATTCCGTTATTAAGTTATTCGCTTAATATTTTACCAAACTTTGGGGACTACTCCTTAGAAAACATGCATTTAAATGTATGTACATGCATAGACTCTAGACCACACCCTAAGATTGCCAGCACTGCATCTTGTGGTTTATCTTGGAAGAAGGAGTATTGGAGTACACCAGCTGGTAGAGTCATTAAGAACCTCCTGGTTTATAGCTGAGTGTAGAATCTGTGGTTTAAGTTCCACATCGATAATAGGCATAGCTACATGTGTGGGTATAATATCGATACTGTGTGCTGTGTGAGTAGGGTTGTGTACAGCGGCTGGTAATTGCTATGTGATCAGTGCACCATCAGCCTACACAGGGAAAACCATAAAGGTTGCTAGTAGTATTGCTACTCCCTAGCTCATTAGTATGTATTAGGTTTTTGTGGTAAATTGTTATTGAGTGCAGCACTGACTAGGAGTTTTAGTGTTCTTGCCTGGACTCGAAAGTTGCTGTGAATATTTAAGTAGGTGGATTAAGAAACAACTTGTTCATGGATACTGTTACTTACGAGCGTATTTTCCTCAACTACGAACCTTTATTCTTTGACGAAAGAATTCAAGAACTTTGGAATTTGTTTGATTTAATTTTGATTTAACCTTGATTTAATTTTGATTTAACTTTTATTTAATTTTGCTAATTTCTAGACTCTAGTTCACTGTAGTTATATACTTTACATAGTTTGATGTTTACTTATTATTGTTTACTTTCTGTTTTTCATTATAGACTTACCCATCAACCCTTTTTTTCTTTTTGTTGCTGTTAAAATAAACTTGTAAAAAGAACCAATATCCGGGTCAGACGTGTATAATACAACCACCCCGTCCTTATTAAACGCGTCAATTTGTGCAAACGCGGCGGACATTTTTAGGTATTAACGAAGTTCCACAGTTAGGCCTATACGTCTCCTTCGTTGACGAGGAGTTTGCCCCAAACTTCTGTGTCCATGATGTCGGGCAATATACATGCGTGAAATGCATCAGGCAGCGCGACCCGAGCAGCGTTACGCTACGGTGGATAACTTTCCATTGCTCGCAAGTAAACTCCCAGGAAGACTGACAAAGCTTGGGTAATTTGATTGATCTACATAATTAGCAACAATAACGGGTGGTTTTCAATGTCAAATTCTCGCAAGAATGACACAAAAAGGGTCACTTTTAAATGATTTACCTACTTAATAATATCATTTCGTTTAATTAAAACGCGCATAAAAGTCTTTCCAGGACGCAGCGAATGCCTCTTTCCGGTGCGGATCCAGAGGGGGAGCCCCCCTCCCCCAGCCCTGACACCAAAGACAAATTAAAACAATTATAGTAATATTAAAAAATATATATATAAAAAAAAACAAAAAAAATATCACATTCTTCCAGTCTTCAACAATCGGACATAACGGGCCAGACCCTTCTTGCAAAAATCCCTGAACCCGCTCCTGCCTTTAAGTACAAGTCTTTCCGATTCACCGATGATGTTGCACGTGTGTGTCCTTGATTCACACCACAAACAAATGCACCCACAACAACCGTGTTTTTTGGTAGTTATGGGGTACCACTATTGTCCACTTGACTTCCCTTCTTTTATTCTCCCTTGTTCATATTAAATCTCAAATTCCATAGCGTTTTACATATGGGGTACTGAGGTTTCTAAAGACCGACTTGTAGGGTACCATTGTCCTATTGTTGCCCTATGTTCCCGGTACCCCATAAGTCAGTATACGTATAAACACACCCCACACACCCACAGCTCATATTTACTATACCCATGGGGACCTGCCCCTTTCCTTCTTTTAATCCCTTTTATTTGTACTTTAACTTTTTCTCGACAGCTCCCAAAAGGTTTTGTACACGACATTCTCCCGAGGACTAGTGCCCGGGTCCTTGGCCCCGGGCCCATTGAAATCGCACACACCACATTGTCCCAAGTCCTCAATCTGAACGGATAACCAACGAACGTAGGTATTTTTTAGAACTTCCCTGGCACTACAAAGTACAAACAAAATATATTCAACAGCACATAAAATCGGGGGGGGGGAGTTAGAAAAAAAACTAACTTGTTTCACATTTTGGGCTTGTAGATGCTGGGAAAACCAAGAAAACCAATCATGTTCTTGTAGTCTGGTTCCCTGACCCCACTGAAGATGAAACAAAGCAATTTATACACGTTGGGAATGTACGGTTAGAGAATTAGTCTAGCAGGCTTGTCCTCCTTCCCAGGGGTGTAATCAATTGCAAAGAAAATGCGCAATAACTAAACATGAACAATTAGGAGTAGTTTTTGAAAAAAGCCAGTTTTGTCCAACGCTGGTCGGCCGGCCAGCGTTGGAAAAATACCATTTTTCTTGAAAATGTCAGCACACCAGGAGCCACGATTTTACAAGATGCGTTAGACTATCATTACCCAACAATCTAGTAAGGTAATTCATGATAATTTGATCATTCTTTTGATGTTTGCAAATGTTGTATCTTCCCTTTAAGACACGTAGGGCCTACGTAATAACGTAAGTTTGTTTTTAAGACCAAATATTCTATCTAGCGGATCTAGGTTTTTTTGGGGGGGGGGGCCGGGGGGTGGTCGTCGACTAATGTTATGGCTGAACTAGTAAAATGTGGCATCCAAAAAAATGGAATGCTATAAATAGGGCCGGTCCTACATTTATTCTCAAATTTCCTTATATAGAATAAGGAGAAAGCATTGTAGCATTGTAAGCATTTAAAACGTTCTGGCAAGGCGATACGCTCCCCCCCCCCCCCCCCCCGCCCTTCATTTTATCACCAAAATTAGTAGAGATCCACAAATTTACCTTTTTGGGGCATCGTTTTGTTTCGCCACTGTGTATGTATTTTTTAACCGAAGGCACTTGTAAATATTCACAATATTTCAGTGCCGTAGCAAGGTCATTTTGATTGGAGGGGGTAATTTTTTTTTTTAGAAAAAGGGCACTCTCACATTCGATTAAAACCGACGATTATGCACACCATAACGGACAATATATGGTGCTTTTCAGGACGATACATACGTGAAATTCAAAAAAGGGCACCACTTCTTTTTTTGAAAAAGGACCGACACTACTGTCTTGTTCAGAAAAAAAGGCACTCTTCTGAAAAAAGGGGCACTCTTGGGCCAAAAAAAAAAGTCTCCGGTTTCTGGTATGGAGCTTGCCCGAAAAGTGGTGCGGCGACGCGGCTTTTTTTTTTTTTCCCTGATTTTTTTGCTTTAAATGTCGGCTGATGACTGCAAATGGTGCCCGACTAATCTTAGTGCAAATATATGGGAGTCCAGAGAGGCCACATAAAGCTTATTCTCGACCATAACCCAATCTAAAAACACGTTAAAATTGTGCAGCAGCAGGATTCCAGTCAAACCAGTGAGTTTGGCGGTTTTGAGACATCATCTTTCATTGAAAAAAAAACTTTTTCATTTTGCCGACGCGCATGGCTACGGCGACGCGCGCGCATACCAGAAACCGGAGACTTTTTTTTTTGGCCTTGACAAACTTTGGGGGGTAAGCGCCGGTGAAAACAAGGACATTTGAATGGAAAAAAGCACAATATTTAGAAATACTGCCCCCCCCCCCGCTGTCTACGCCTATGTATTTTAATTATTGCTCGGATTTATTGACCATCCACCCCCATTTCACCTAATTAGCCCCCCCCCCCAAGAAACCTTGTCGTCCCCCAGTCGCCCCCCCCCCCCTGAGATTTTGAGTTTCTAAAAAAAAATTCATTGATCTACATGATGCCCCCCATTAAATGTTCCAGCCCCCCCCCCCCCCCCCAGCGCCCCCCACTGAAAAATTCCCGGGCTACGCCACTACCCCCCTTCCAATTTTCACAACTGCCATTCGACATACGGCTTGTCTGATAAGTTTGTCTGACTGAGCATGATTTGTCAGGATCGGTCGAGCTCTTTCTGTGTCTACGCTCCATCCACTAGAAAAAGCTCGTTGACAGTCACACTAGTTGTTGGTCAAAGAGCAGCAGATTTAATTTTTTTTTTCCCCGGCTAGATCTGGCAGATCTTTTGAAAAAAAAATGAAAATAGTAGAATTTAAAGGCCAAAAAAATAATAAGTCGGTCTCTGGTCAGCGCGCGCGTCGATTTTAATCATGCGCGTCGATCTTTTTTTTTCCAAAATGTTCCGTGGTAGCTCCAACAGCGCCCTCTATTTCCGCACCTCCTCAATTTTTTTTACCAAAGAGCACCAAGGCAAATGATCGAAAGCACCAAGGCAAATTATGGAGGACACCAATGTACATGTACATGAGGACACCAAAAAAGCAAAACAGTATATACCTACCTTGTCTGTACAATCCAAGCTTGAAGAAAAGAAAAAAAAAAGCAAAAAAAAAAAAAAAAGCCGCTAGGCCGCGTCAATTCCGGACTCTGGTCTGACCAGAGACCGAATTTTTTTTTTTTTTTTTTGGCCTAACCGGGGGTGACCAGATGAAAATCTGCTAGATTTTGCATGCTGTAGCACTATATTACACGCATTGATCTCCATATTACACGTCAAGCATCAAGAGAGCGCCCTCAATCGATTATATTATGTCAACGTCGATGATGGAGATTTTTATGAATTTGGTAAGCGAAATTCTTGTAAATTTCACCATTTTATATCACATTTCAGGGATTTGAACCCACCCTATAGGTACCTATCCATGTCAAGATAATACATGTGGAATACTGGGGCCGAACATTTCGTGACAGGAGAGTTTGGAGGTCGACACAAATTGATATCCTCGACCCTCTCCTCTGGCTGCACAGTAGGAATAGAGGAAACAGGTCAACTCGTACGCGAGTCAACTCGTACGCGGATTGGTCAACTCGTACGCGAGTCAACTCGTACGCGAACCAACTCGTACGCGTGCCAACTCGTACGCGAGCCAACTCGTACGCGAACCAACTCGTACGCGAACCAACTCGTACGCGGGCCGTTTTAGGAGTGGTTTCGAGGATTGGGTTGGCATGGTTGGGAAGAATTTGGGAATAGTGTGATGGGTAGTCCGTAGTTTAATGTGTGACCGTTGTGTGTGATTGGGAGTGAACCCGTGAATGATGATAATAAAGTAACTGATTTTTGTAGTTAGACATGTGTTGTATCGTTTTGTGCATACCTGTGAATAGTGTGGCGGGTAGTCCGTAGTTCAATGTGTGACCGTTGTGTGTGATTGGGAGTGAACCCGTGAATGATGATAATAAAGTAACTGATTTTTGTAGTTAGACGAGTGTTGTATCGTTTTGTGAATACCTGTAGCCTTGTCACGTCAAATTTAATTCCATATATTAATGCAACGATATACCAGTTGCATTTTTCGTGTTTTTTTAATCAATATACCTGTCAGTCAATTAATTGTCACCATTGTCAAACTGACCCAATTGCAACGCTCTGGACTACCGTGGATCTGTTCTCGCGGTTCGGTGTCCTAAAAGAACCGGCGGGTTTAGAAGATCAAAAGAGATCGATCAGACTTGTCAACTGCCCGTCACTCAACTTTCATTGTGGTTCACAACCATTGATCAATTAAAAAGCAGACACGCGGGGACATCCGTAGGCCTAGCAATTTCTATTTACAACTGAAATGCTTGGTATAACCATGGAGGTATAGCCCGCTAACCAAATGCTTGTCAAAACAGCGGCGGCCGGGGCTAGACAAACAATTCCTTAACCAGGCCGGCGTGCGAGTGAAAAATTATTGGGATACGGCAAAGATCAACGCTCGAGCGCCGGGCATCTTTAATCTATTAGGGGTATTGTTTCGTAAACGTGGTAACACGGGTGTGTTAAAGCTTTCATGTTTGCCGCTAGTATAGTAGCGGTTTTGTTGGTATCTTTTATCAATTAGGGGTATTATGTTGTGAGCTCATTCTGGATCTTAAATTTCACTATATAAACCTGTACTGGGAACGTAGTCAATCAGTTGTATCAACTACCCCAAGCTATCAAGACGTTCCTGGTTCCAGTTCTCAAGACGTTCCTGTTTTCAAGATTCAAGATCAAGATTCAAGATCAAGATGCAGTACCCTTGTGTTGTGTGCTCTCTGCCTGTCCGTAGAAACCAGAAGGCACTTCTCTGCGACCGTTGCAACAGATGGCAACATCTGTCCTGTAACACCGGGTTTTCCTCGGAAGACTATGAACGGTTCATGGACGACTCATCTGAGCTAGGATTGTGGTATTGTGAACTCTGTTCCATTCATGACAGTGATTCACCAATTCCGGTTGGAGAAAGTACCAGAGCTTCAGCTCAGGCGCTTTCTCCATCTGGAGTTGTTGATGACCTGATGGATGTGGACGAGCCACAAGTCCTTCCTAGCAACGAGGAGTCGGCTGTGTCCTTCAATGTCTCCCGTAGTTTTGAAATCCCACAGCCACCTGAGGAGAACAGCATCGTCGACGCACCCGTTCCTGATGTACTTCCAGACGCCGGTCAAGATCAAGTCACCACGTACAAGGTCTTGGAAGGTGGGACCCAGCGAGGGAAAACCATCCTCGTGGACAACCGGGGCTACAAGTACACCAAGAGATGGCAGCGAAATCCCGCTTCGTCACAGCGCACCTGGGTGTGCAGCCTGCGAAGTCGGAACCATCGCTGCCCGGTCTCCGTTATACAGAACGGGGACACCTTCACGGCCGGTTCCCACACCGAACACTCGCATTCAGCAAACCCCGGTGCCCATGTGGCCGTTGAAGTAACAACGGCCATTAAGGCCACATCGAAGAGAGATGTCTTCTGCTCTGCTGGTGTGATCGTCGAGGAGGCAATGGCTGGCATTGCCCCTGACGCTCCAACGGCCAGCTTCCCTAAGCCATCCCTCTTAGTCCGTACAGCAAACCGAGCCCGTCAAGGTCAGCGCCCTCAAGACCCCACCGACCTCCAGTTCCAGTTGGCCATGGACTTCGTCCCAGCGGACTTCCTGATCAAGGACATCACTGTCGGCGATGAGAGGCATCTAGTCTTCATGACACCAACCCAGTCGTCAGTCCTCGACCAGGCCAAGACCTGGTACCTCGATGGAACTTTCAAGATAGTCAACCGGCCGTTCGTGCAGATGTTCAGCATCCACGCTTTCATCAAGTCCGAGCACGGCGAGCAGAAGCAGATTCCCCTTGCCTTCTGCTTAATGTCTCGCCGTACCAAGAAAGACTACCGGAAGGTGCTTCGGGCGGTAAAGCGTGAGCTGCCTTCACGTGGCAGCAACGTCCAGCAGTTTGTCGCAGACTTTGAGTCTGGACTGTGGGCCGCCCTGCGTGCTGTGTTCCCAGACCGGCACATTCAAGGCTGCCTGTACCACTGGACGCAGGCCATCTGGAGGCAGTGCCAGAGTCTTGGCTTAGCTGTCCCATACACCACCGATCCAGAAGTTCAAGCCTGCATCCGGAAGCTGATGTCCCTGCCGTTTCTTCCCCAAGAACACATCGCAGCGACCTTTGCCAAGCTGAAGACCAAGATCACCGAGCCTCTCCTTACGCAGCTATTCGACTACGTGCAGAAGACCTGGCTAGACAGCAACGTGTGGCCTCCTGCCAACTGGTCCATCTTCCAGCACAGCATCCGGACCAACAACGACGTCGAGGGCTGGCATCGCAGACTCAACTGTAAAGCTGGTAGAGCTGGTTTACAGCTCTACCAGCTTATCCCGCTGCTCCACACCGAGGCCAAGCTCATCACTCTGCAGATGATTCTGGTTCGTGAGTCGAAAATGTGCAGGAACCAGCGCCGGAAGACAAGACAACTGGAGGGCCGCATCTTCAAGCTGTGGGGCGACTACGCGCAAGGGACAATCAAGACGTCGGCTCTCCTAGCAGCATGCAGCCATCTGCATGGACCAGCCCTGTAAACGAGGAAAGCACAACCAACACCAACAAAAAAAACAAACGGCCCTTTTCAGGGCCACACAAAAAAAACCAAACGGCCCTTTTCAGGGCCACACATTTTCAAAAAAGAGAATAGACAATGTCTAACTGAAAACCCAATCGGTCCTTTTCAGGGCCACCACGCATTTGCAGTGATATTAAATAAAATTCAAATTTTTAAAAATAAATCAAATTCACCCCCATTCACCCCCATTCCCCATTGTTTTATTTTACAAAATATAATTTGGAGACATAATAATTAGGACTAAAAATTATCGGACCAAAGCTAAACATTAATTTTCGGACCCAAGAAAAAAAATTATTTTCAGGGCAACCTCGAATTTTACGAATTTAAAAATCAATGAAATTCAACTCCCCATTGTTTTATTTTACAAAATATAATTTGGATACATAATAATTAGGACTAAAACATAATTGGACCCAAGCAAAAAATTAATTTTCTGACCCAAGAAACCTCGCATTTGACCCAAGAAACCTCGCATTTCCGGTAAAATTATATAAAGAAAATATATAAACAATAAAAATCAACTCCCCATTTTTTCTTTTTTTACAAAAAATTATTTGGATATATAATAATTAGGACTAAAAAACTATCTTACCCAAGCAAAAAACTGGCGGACACTGTCCGTACAACTGTATAAGCATGCGTGATGCTATATTCCTTTTTTTATAGTAGCTCCTTTTTATACAATAGACCTCGCAAATATCGGTGTTTTCTTGTCATTTTACTTGTCTAACCAACCAGCAATTGTACCGCGGCATACACAGGTTTCAGCGATTCAATCATGCATTCTTTATACAATGCGCGGTGCGGCGGGAACCAATCATACTGGTTATCGCGAAGACAACTTCCCAATCAATCAAGCGAACTTGTAATTCTTCTCTAAAAAATCGCGAATGTAAGTAGCACTGGCGGATTCAAAAATCAACTTCACTTAATTTGAAAATCTCAACCTTTCAGAAAAGGTACAATTATGCCGACCTACCGTACCGAACCTAATTTCATCTGTCCATGTGAGCTAAACCAATCGTCTAAACTCACGCGTACGAGTTGGTCCGCGTACGAGTTGGTCCGCGTACGAGTCGGTCCGCGTACGAGTCGGTCCGCGTACGAGTCGGTTCGCGTACGAATTGACCCGCGTACGAGTTGGTCGCGTACGAGTTGGTTCGCGTACGAGTTGACCTGTATTCGCACAGTACAGTTTAACTTTAAGCCTTGCTTGCAACGCGCGCACGTTACACACAAATTGAAATGAAGGTGAGTGCGTAGAAATAGAACCGCGTAGCTTTTTCTGGTACAACTATAGAAATTAGAAGGTATCAGGTCATCTCGTACCTTGGGCAACTCGTACCTTGGACAACTCGTACCTTCTACTCGACGTCATTATACCGAGTCGTACCTTGGACAACTCGTACCTTCGGCAAGTCGTACCTTCAGTTAAGACGACTCGTACCATCACGCGTAAGACAAGTCGTACCGTCAAAAGGCGTCAATCAGGATAATGATCCGAGGCTGAATAAAGTGGACCGTAACTCATTGAAAGTGGACTGCTTATTAAAATAAAGGTGAATCTCTTTTTGGTATGGGCTCTCTTTCCCCCCCCCAAAAGAGGAATTTATTTAGTGCGAAGCCGGCCGTGGCAGCTCACACGCACTGTGTGCGCGGCATGCACACAGAATAATCAAACTGGATAATCAAACTGAATAATCACTGACGATGTCACCACGTCTTTGCCAAATCCAGAACCTAAAACGAACAAAAAAAAGTAAACTACATTTTTTGATATGACCAAATCAAACGGTAATTATGCAGAGTATGAAACAAAATTAATTTCTCTGTTAAAAAACACAACACAAGAACCCGCCCCCCCCCCCCCAAAAGAAAAACATTCCCAATAATATTGAATGATAATGACCTCTTGTTTCCTACCTCCATGCAATAACCAAATATACAACCAAGCCTATGCCAGTAATCAGTTCACGCTCAAACTGAATAATCACTTTCTATATCACCTGGTCCTTACCAAATCCAGAACCTAAAAAGAAAAGAAAGAAAATAAAATGATTTAAATTTAGATAACAATTTAAATTCATAGTTTGATTAATTATGCTAGACTGCGTACGAATTTGTATGCCCCGGCCCGACACGGAAAGCACGTGCAATATGGTTCTTTAGAACATAAATTAACTTGCAAAACATCGTATCAATCATGTGGGAGTCAAGGAACCACACACTAAAAGAATAAACTGTCGATGTCATCTGGTCCGTGCCAAATCCAGAACCTAAAAAGAAAAAACAAAAAGAAAGTATATTAAAATTTATTTCACAAGTTATCTTAGCTACCGAAATTAAACATTGAATATGCACAATGAATGTACAAGTACATGTAATTCCATTAAAAACAGAATGGCACTGCCGCGCGCGCAGCTCGCAGGCCGGCCGCTTCCGAGTCACCGGCATCGGTACCGCGCACGACCGACCGCTGCTCGCGCCCTCGGAGGCCGGCCCGCCAGGCCCAATGCGGAAAATCATGCTGCCATGGCAAAGCCATTAGATCTTGAATGTGGTTCTGTGAGAAGGAAATCTCACACCTGACTTGAAAAGAATCGTATCGTTTCGGAGTCAAGGAACCACAAAGTCACGCACGTACAGTGTACTCTACTTTTTATTCTGATGGTACGAGTCGTCTTAATTGAAGGTACGAGTTGTCCAAGGTACGAGTTATCCAAGGTACGAGATGTCCAAGGTACGAGTTGTCCAAGGTACGAGTTGTCCAAGGTACGAGTCGCCCAAGGTACGAGTTGACTCGAAAGCAATTAGAATACAGGGCCACTCCATTCTATATCTGCGCATCCATGGCTGCGTGGATATGCGCAGTCGGTTTTCTATACTATAGCGCCCTCTGTTGATGAAAATTTACTTCATGCCCACTCTGCATCCGCGCATCGAGGCATCCAATAAAGCGCCCTCTATTGATTAAAAATGTACTTCATGCCCACCCCGCATCCGCGCATCCACGCATCCAAGACGGAATGAGTGGGTAGGTTGGGGTTGGTTTTAGGTATGGAAATAAAGTAGTGGATCCTATAGGGAAAATCTGCAGAGGGTCCTGGGGTAAATAAAGCGCCCTCTATTGATGACTTCATGCTCATCCACCCCGCATCCGCGCATCCACGCATCCAAGACATCCCAAGCTGTCTCAGTCGGTATATAATACTACTCACTTGTCAATAATTTACTCTCTATAGCGCCCTCTATTGATCACAATTTACTTCACGCTCATTCACTCTTCATACCGCCCTCTATTTTGTATACATCTACGTTCATACCACTGTACATACCCGCGTACGCGTACGCGCGCATAGGAGAAGTCATACCAATGTTGCTTCGTTCTCAAAAGAGTGCCACTCAGCGACCTCACATCGCATCCAAAGTTTTTTTCTACAAAAAAAACCTTTTTCTGGCGTGGCCCAGTGGCCCTGCATTCTATAGTTGCTCCCTTTTCCTACCTCAATGTTTCACAGTCACTATGCCGAATCTCCACTTCGCCAACAACCACTTTGCCTATTTGCCACTTCGCCGAATTGTCACTTAGCTAGTCCCATAAATGTGACTGAAATACTGGACTACCTCGGTATATCAGTCACAGAGCCACGTGCGGCCTGTGAGTGGAGCGTCCCGTTGCTAGGGGAGCCGAAAATTAATTAAAGATCGAAATTATTTTGACAGCAGAAAATAAACCCAGCTACAGTATGACTGCTAAATAGCACAAAATTGTTAAATTTGGTACCTTCAGAGGTCTAGTTATCCAAAAATCATGGTAATTCGTCAGAATGCAGACGGTTTTGAGCAAGCATGGCATCGCTGATATTTACCAGACTGTTTCCCGGCCACCCTAATAAAAGTTAAGAGGCCAAAGGGGTCAGGGAACCAAACAAAAGCTTTAATCATCTACTGAGCGGCGTCCACTTTTGCAAAGCGCAAAATCTTTGAAGCCCTCTGCAGTGAAGTGCGCCTCTTGTGTGCGCTCTTCATCCGCGGTCGCGTGTTGCATCATGGGGACCATGGATGGTACGCTAGGCATGATGACCACATTGCGTCATTCAAACATTAACACGAGTTGGAAATTTAACGTGTTCACGATCACGAGGGGAGCTTTTTTTTCTTCTTCTTTTTTAGGCCATTTTGAGGGTGAAATCTGATGTTTTTGTTGGGCAATGTTGGGTTTTTGGGTCAAGGACAAAATTGTGTTGCTCGGCATATACGGATTAGCTTGGACCCTACTATTGCCATCGTCAGACCATGTCCGAATGTTAAAACGGCGATAAGTTGGGTCCAAGTTACTCGGACTAATCCCTAAGTGATTGTTTTCGTTTTGCTGAAAGAACACTCAGCTTTTTGTGATTCGTGGAGAGCACTTTAAAACAGTGGTTGTGTTTAAAATTCCGTAGTTTGTGCGGCGAAAATGTTGCGAGGGGGGGAAGAAAATATGGAACCGAGGAACTACTACGATGAGTAGACGCACACCTGTCTTCGGCTGTCTAAGAAATCAATAACTTTTCTTTAGGGATGGGGGAAATACTCCTAGATGAACCCTAGATAGCGCTGCCAACAGGCGAAATAGTTAAGGCCTAAACCTCCGGAGTATCGCCTCTCCGGTTTAGCAATTCTCGATAGCTGACATGGATCCGGGTCAAAATATATGACGAAGCGGGGAGGAGAACTTAAATAAATACAGACAGGAATCCAGAAATTCAGAGCAAAACTCGTAAGGATTGTTTAATCTTCATAGTTTTACATTATGTATTTTGCCTGTATATCGATCATTCACCTGACTCTTGAAAGAGATTTGGAACAACTTTTATGGAATTTGTGTCAAGAGATGTTTACTTGAAATGATTTTTTCTTTTACGTTGGTGAAGAGCAAAATCCATTAACCCGATATAAAACATCTATACTCCTCCAGGATTTGACTGGCCCTTCCTCACTAGTCACACAATAAAAAGCTTTCATATTTTTCTATACAGCAATTTTGTAAAGTTCAGGTGAAAAAATGTCTTCCCCTAACTACAAAGATGCCTCACCGAGGAAAGTGCTACAAAGACGAGTCAAGAAGCAAGCACAATGCAGCCAGCAAGCTGAAACAGCTCAACTACCTGATATAGAAACAGGTACATGTAGTCTCCATGAAGATGGACATGAGATTTCTACACGTAACAGCAAAACTCATGGAGGAGTGCAACAATTAGAGGACAACAATGATAATTCACAGTCAGAATCATCTGGTACAGATGCAGCATCTGCATCTTGTGGTCAAAACAAGAAAAGATGTCTTCCTAATGAACCTAAGGAATCTGCTCATAAAAGGGCCAGGCTAGCATCATCACAACCGAATGAAACAAGTTTAGCGGTTGATGGTGTCATTGAATCTGGAGGGAGTAGCAATGGAGCTGAAAGGGAATCTGATACATGTGATGGAGAAATCCTGGCTGAGCAACAACCAGAGGATGTAAGACATGATAAAGACATGGGAAGAGGTGCAAGGGGATCAGGGTGGGGACGTGGACGTGGACGTGGACGAGGGCGTGGGCGAGGGCGTGGGCGAGGGCGTGGGCGAGGAAGAAGGCAAGGTCCAGACATAATCCAAACGGGAAGTGATCATGGTAAGTAGATAAATAGTCCACAGTGCTCCTTTTGAGATACTCATTTTATTCATTGCAAGCTTTGACTCGATACAGGTGATTCAAGATACAAACCACTGGTATAGGTTTGAGGAATGCATTTACAAAATAATTAAAGGATTCCGTATTTTTGGGGTGTGGCACCCAAAAAAAAATACCTGTATTTTAAAATTAACAAAAGTTATGACTTTCTCAATGAGACATTGAACCAAAATCGGTCCATGGTGAATTATAATTAGGAGTGGGAATGCTCCTAATTCTGCTTAGACTCGACCCAAGATTGACTTGACAGCCGACTCAGGCTAAGTCTAAATTTAACTGGAGCGTGAAACAAGCACAGTATACAAAGCTCTTTTTTTTTAAAAGAAATCATTGCCTCTAAATGTTTACACAAAACTTATTCCTTTAATTAAGGACATCATAGTCTTTGAAAATTTGTTTAGACTAAAGAAGAAAAAAAATCATGGGGATACTAACTTTAATAAAAATTATCATGCACAGAGATTCAGGAGTCCAATGTAGCACCTCAGAGAAGAAGTAGAGGAAGAGGTAGGGGAAGGAGGGGCAGAACTTGCAGAGTAAGAGGAGGCAGTAGACAGTCAGGTTAGTACATGCACATGTGCAGGCATAATTAAAGTCATTGTTTTGGATAATTACAAACTCATTAAAGGGCAGTTCCATAAATCCAACATACATCTGACCACATGATGTACATACAAAGTCGTTAAGGGTGGTGGTACCTTAGTTTGGTCTGTAATTGTTTTCTAATCATTTGATGTCGCATATTTGTGATGTATCACATTCACTTTTCCGACAGCAGCTCATTAAACTGTTTGACAAGTACGTCCAAATTTAAGGAATTGCCCTTTTGCAAGGTATTTCATCCAGGAAATTTAGTGCATTTGAAATAAACATTTTGAGCCAAATATCTGCCTGTTATTTCAAAGTACCCTTCCAAATTGACCTGTCTAATTGGGGGGCCGCCTGATAGTCCGAAGGTCCGAAAGTCCGAAGGTTCTTTAGTCCGAAGGTTCGATAGTCTGAGTGTACAAAATGTCCATAAGAGGGGGTCCGTTAGTCCGAAAATGAAATAGGCCTAAGGTTCGTTAATCTGAACATATGATGCAATAGTCCGAAGGTTCATTAATCCGAAGGTTCATAACGTCGCGTCAGTGCAACAAGGTCGTAACTCCATTCTGCAATAAAGTTGTATCTCGCGCGAATATGCTCTGTGCAACAAGGTCGTATCTCGACGGCCATTGACTTTGCGTGTACATCCGGGTTATTTTAAGCGAGATATGACCTTTTGACATTCTAAAACTCGCGTTTTGCGTCATTCATGCCATTTTAGGAGATACGACCTTGTTGCACTGACGCGAGGATAAGTCCTTTAGAAGGGTCATTTATCCGAAAGTTCCATAATCCGAATTTAGAATAAGGTTAATCAGTCCGAAGGTTCAATAGTCCGAAAAAAAAATAAGGTTCAAAAGTCCGTAGGTTCATTATTCCGAATTGACAATAAGGTTCGATAGTCCGAAAAGACTATAAGGTCCGATAGTCCGAATGAACAGTTAGGTCCAATAGTCCGAAGTGTCATACTGAGGAACCGTATTGCCCATTCGGACTATCCAACTTTATTGTCAATTCGGACTATTGAACCCTACCGTATATTCGGACTATCAAACCTCATCATCTATTCGGACTATTGAACCTTATCGTCGATTCGGACTGTTGCACCCTATTGTCTATTCAAACTATTGAACCTTCGGAATAATTAACCTTATTCTATTTTCGGCGTAATGGGTCCTTTGGACTATCGAACCTTCGGACTATCGAACCTTTGGACTATTGAGCCTTCGGACTAACGAACCTTGGGACTATTGAACCTTCAGACTAACAAACCTTCGGACTATCGAACCTTCGGACTATTGAACCTTCGGACTAACGAACCTTGGGACTATTGAACCTTCAGACTATCGGGCTGTAACCGTCTAATTGACAGGTGAGTGTGATAGGTTGGCCTAGTAGTTAGGGCTTATGAGTTGTGATCAGAGGGTAAACTCCACCCCGATGGATAGTATTGTCTTCAGACTTGAAATTTTCTAAATACCAGAGAAAGTCTAAGGGTATCCTTTACCGTAAAAAAAATCATCTTGTTTTTAATTTTATTATCTTTAAACACATTTGGGTCAGGGAAATAAACACTCAAAGCAACAAATATTTTTCTTTAAAAAAAAGAACATCAGGAGTCCGATGTAGCACTTCAGAGAAGAAGTAGAGGAAGAGGTAGGGGAAGGAGGGGCAGAACTTGCAGAGTAAGAGGAGGCAGTAGACAGTCAGGTTAGTACATGCACATGTGCAGTCATATTTCTAAGTCATTCCAAACTGATTATACATCATGTATATCATCCGGCAGATATAGTGCATTTGAAACAGTTGTGACTAGATCCCACACAGTGAGTCTTAAGGCCTTTTTTAATGAATAGGTTTTCATTTTTCATTAGATACGTTCCCTAGGAAATGCTAAAGAGAAAATAAAGAAAAAGTTAAACCACTGAAACAGAATGGCATGATGTTAGTGCGAGTAAGTCCGCTGGTCTAATTGTTGTGCCATTAGAGGGCGCACTATGCACCGTCCACTATTGATCACTAGCGTCTTGGGCCAAGACTACTTTCCATAGTGCAAGATAGCTCTGGTGACTTCAGACCCATTTTGTTGGGTTGGGTCACGTATACATTTGAGCCAAAATCTGCCTGTGATTTCAATGTTTCAAAAGTACCCTTCCAATGTTCCTGTCTAATTGACAGGTGAGTGTGTAGCTGGATTAAACACTGCACTGGAGAGGGTGGCCTACCTGTACATGTAGCTAGTGGTTGGGGCTTGTGACCCATGATCAGAGGGTCAGGGGTTCAAATCCTGCTGCTGGCCACATGCTGTGTCCTTGGGCAAACCACTTTACCCACCTTACGTCTCTCCATCCAGGAGTATAAATGGTGCCAGCCAGGGTTTTCCCGGGGTGCTGCTGTGTGCGATGTGGCAAGAAGAAACTTGGCCGAGAATGGACCCTTGTTGTGTGGGGTCTGAGGCCTACTTAAGGGCCCTGAACTTTTTGTATTCTAGATGCTCTGTGATGCAATCTGAGTCATTTTGTGGCCACTTTCTTTTGACTTTTTTGAGCAGTGGCTGTCAAGATTATAATTTAAAGGTGGTGCCATGTGCCAGATACTAGGATACTTGGTCATGTATAGTGTAGGCACGCTATGGAAGCAGCAATTGCATGTCGCACCAAAACGCCCAATTGTGCCCGAAGAACTCATTGCGAATAAGCCGGAATGCAGCATTCTTGGCTTATGCCCTGACTTGCATTGTACACAATGTATCCATAAATGGGATCATTGTCACTCGTTAGGAAATCTCGAGTCGACATGCACCCAGACTCAATGACTTGCATTAAACGCAGATGGTGGAATAGGCTCCGTACTAGATACAGTATTAAGCCATGCATCAGACGTCTGTACGTACATATTGCAGTACGTACATACAAAACTAGTGTTCGTAGCACGTCAATTTCACAGAGCAGTCCGGAAAATCCGAAGGTAAAAAATAGAGACACGTTCATCAAAAAAAAGACAAAATGCGCGGATTTCTCTATTATTCATTTCTTATTCCATTTTCTTATGTGTGAGGCGGGGATATTGGCGGCAAAAGCCTTAGGTCGTCTCAAACATTTGTGAATGTTTGAATGGGGAAACACTTGTACTACCAACAACCTGTTATCTACACACAAAAAATGTACTGCCTTACCGTCCTAGGGGAATAGAAATATTCTGTCAATTCATACCAAAGATACTGTAGGTAAACTCCAGCGTGATGCGTAGTATTGTCTTCAGACTTTACATTTTCTGAATACCAGAGAAAGTCTTCTATTTTATATTTGATTATCTTCATACATGCTTAAGTCAGGAAAATAAACACGCAAATCAACAAATAGTTTTCTTAAAAACTTACAGAACGTCAGGAGTCCGATGTAGCACCTCAGAGAAGAAGTAGAGGAAGAGGTAGGGGAAGGAGGGGCAGAACTTGCAGAGTAAGAGGAGGCAGTAGACAGTCAGGTTAGTACATGCACATGTGCAGTCAAGTGCAAGCAGTTTAGAAAATTATGTAAATAAAACTTAATATTTGAGAGTAACAAGGATTTTACAAACACATCAATCATGTCGGCTACAGATTTTGGAGTAACAGAAAGATAATCACATTGTTATGTCTGTTTGTATCCTAAACCTTTATGTAGGTAGACAGAAAAGAAACCGAGAGACAGAGGAGGAGGCAATGTCTGATGACGATGACGATCTCAGTAAGATTGATGACTCTTTTGAGGCAAGTTGCCTCGGTAAGATATAAACATCTGTTTGAGTTCCGTATGATCTGATACACCGTGCCCTCTGGAGACATGCACACAATAGAGAACAAAAGATTGTATACGTCTCCACAGGGCAATTTCTATAGATGAATACGTCTCCACAAGGTTTTCACGAAATAGATACATGTATATGGATTTTACTCAAAAACTAGGAATTTCCAAGGTATGTATGATGACCCAAGATCTACTATTTGCTTTAATATGCCACCTGACTTACCTGAGAGGAAATTACGTATGGCGTATTAACATAAACATCCGTGTACTTGTTTGGTTGCAGAAACATTTCATTAAAGATCTTTTAACTGGTGAAATTAAGACGGCTTTCAGTTCCTGAAAACAAAAATGTACGGAGTATGCCCATGTACGGAGTATGCCCATGTACATGTAGTACTTGGGTATCAGTTTGTGAAAACCAATATTACGCGGTCCTGTAAAGTATGTGCACTTGCTGTGCACTCATGCACCACCGTGTGTTTTACATGGTGTTGGTGATGATATGAGCCATTAAAAATGATGTAAGTATGGAATATGTATGTAGCTCGGGAAAAAGTTGCTGATCACATCACTGTGTTGTGTGGATATTTCATCAGGTACATTATCTGCAATGTGTACCTTATATTAGAATGTCAAGATGTAGAGAAAAAAAGAAGATGAAATCAGCAACTGTACTGAGGCTTGTATGTTGCCTACATCTAATCATTTCTAATGGTCCCTGATAGATGTGTGTACATTGTATCTGACCTTCAACTAATGCTTCATTTTGTGTTGAATCTGATGCAAGATCCAGCTGATAGGAAGAGCCATGCAATACAGATTGCATTGTGGGAGAAACAGCTGCAAGAACACCGCTATGCCAAGTGTCCGTTATGTTACTGCAGACGGAGACATGTGATGTCCATCTTTAAACACTTCCAAAAGTGTTCTGCTAACAGGGTCAGTATTGTTTACATGTTTGTTTAACATGACTACATAACAGAAAAACATACGGGTACTCATAGATTTTAGAAATCCTGCCATGAAGACAGTTTCTGTATTAACCATTTATTGCCTGAGAGCTTTGTTTTCCTCTGTCATTATTAAGCAACAAGTTGTCGTTCATTTGTTTATAGTTTTGAGCTGTTTAAAAGGTAAACACCTTTTTTCATAATACATTGCTTATTTTCCTGAAATACACATCTATATGTTGAATGAAACAGGACATGTCAAAACCGAATCTTTGATGTCTATCATCTTTGGTCTATGATGAAAAGAAATTGACCATGCAAAAACAGGGTTTTAATTCAAGTCCAGGCTTTATATCACACCTACATCTCTCACACGAAAATACATGTATTAGCAACAAAAGCCCTCAGAAGGCCGCATCTTGCGTGCAAATACTGATGTGCACAGTACATCAGGCACATTACATTATTTATCTTGAATTATTGGTTTGTTTGGTTGAAGTGTACAATTTACATGTGAACAAGTGCAGAAATTGTGTGTGTTATATTTCAGCCTAATTCCTACCCATGCCGTCATTGCCAGAAAGAATTTCAATCAGCAGCTGGGCTGAAATATCACCTGCTGGCTGTGCATCAAGACATGGTATGTATGGGATCAACCTGTAGCACCAACAGACATACACGTACACATGCAAACAGACATGTCTGCTCATGGTCTGATGTGTTGGTACATAGAGTTTGAATTGGTACACCTACACATGGGCGTCGCGAGGGCCCCCCCCCCCCCCCCCCCCCCCCCGGAAAAGCAAAAAAAAAGAAGGAAAAAAAGAGGGAAAAAAGAAAAGAAAAAGAGGCGCGAAGTCATAGTGGTGTAAATTTAATGAGTTGGGAGGGGGGGGGGAATGTCCCTGCCCCCCTCTAAAACTGAGAAATCGAGAATATGTTGAGAAATACGGGATTTTTTTGGGAAAAATATGTTTTGCCCCCCTCTAGGAAAAATCCTGGCGACGCCCATGCACCTACATGTAGTGGTAATGGCATACTTTGAAATGACTTTGAATAGAATCAAATTCATATTGAAACATAGACGATGCGTTGGTTTTGTAATGCGTACAGGTTTGAAACATTTGTATTTTGTGTGCCAGTGGTAGCTCCTGACCGACGATTATTTTTGCTCCGTTAATGCATTCCGTTGATGCATTGAACTCTCAAAATATTTTTAAAGTGTCAACATATAATTCCATGATGTCAATTTGCTTCAGAAAGTAACCCTAGCTGTCGTGTATCTCAAAACATGGACTGTTGGATAAGCAAAGTGCAGTGAGGAAAGTGAGTGACTTATTTATCTTGGATTTTCTGAATCTACAGAACATGGAGGCAAGTAGTTCGGAGAATGCATCAGATGCTACAGAGCTCAGCCATGCAAATATAAGCTTAATCCTCCGCAAAGTTGGCAAAATAACTTGTCAGAATGAAGGCTGTAGTAAGAGCTTTACAACCGTAACTGGCTATCAGTTCCATCGGAAGATATGTGGCAAGGAAGCTGAGGAGATCAAGTGTACAGAATGTGGTAAGTAGGCCTTGCAAGGTTTTTGTATTTCACTCATAAACTTGGCATCATCGATATCGAAATCAGTGGGGAGTTAAGTCATTCAGTACAGACTAATCATTGGTGTTTGGTCATTCTCGGCAGAGACACAAGGTATTAATGACAACATTATGGAACAACTCTGACAATGTTCACATTGATCACATTGTCATACTACCCATTGGTTTTATAATGACCTTTTATTAATATGATTTACGTATACTATAAGGACACCAAGAATATATAGGAAGTAATGGTGATCGGTTTTATTTCAAGGATTATTTCAGTTTGGCCACGCCAGCAAGCAAAGACAATTAACAGTCAATTTCAAAGGATATTCAAGAACCCACTTGAAAAAGATGTAACCGATGCAAAACTTTTGGGAAATGAAAGGTTGGGGTTCACAATGGCAAGGAGGCCCCTCGCTGTCGCATGAGGGTGCTGTTTGCTTTTGCTGTTTCCTAAGCTTTGGTATTCTGAACATGTCTGCGTATAGTTGCCAATGCAAACTCCAGCAGAGATTGCTTAAGTTCCAAGTTGAAGCATGGACAAAGATGTACAATGAGTTTCTTGATAATAAGTGCAATGCTTCCTGCAGACTTACTTTGTGACAAATAGAATTGTTATACCTCTGTCTTGAATGGTGTCTTTTCATTGACCAAGAACAATCACGTGTTAAGTTTATAAAAATTCATGGCACACTCCCTGTGGGATATCATGTACACGTGCACGGTATGTACGGTGTGAAACGCTTGTATCGTTGGTGCCACGCTATTTTCACCATGATTTCACACATGAGTGGGAGCAGCACATGCATGTGACTTGACGTTGGATTTTCGTGATCGTTGTCTGAACTGTGCTGTTTGTTTTTCGTGATTTTTACATCAAAATCCAAAGAATCCAACACAGGTATAACAAAAGAATTGTCAACTGCTGTGATGTGGGATATGACAGTTTGAGCACCCTCTGATGGCATAGCACCCTCGGCTTCGCCTTGGATGTTGTGCGCACCTCTGGTGTTCAAAACGTCATATCCCACATCACAGCAGTCAACAATTTGACAATCTTCCACCAAAATGACCCGTCCACTTTTTGTCTTCGTTGTGGTTCATGTAAGTGTTGGATGTTCAATCTCTGGATTTTTTTTGCCATTTTTTTTATTTACTTGGATATTGTCAACGATTAATAAGTTGTGGTTGTTGAATCTACAGATAAGATATATTACAGCAAGAATGGTCTGACTCATCACATGAGGACTATCCATAGACCTCCTCCCTCTGATGAGATCATTACACCAGAGGGAGTAGGTAGAAGCAAACGAAGAGCAGCAGAAAGGTATACCTCATCTTACATCTTGCATTCTTGTCTACGAAAGGGTGATGGCATAGTGCTTTCTGATTGTATAACGTCAAAATACCATGTGACCATCCGGTTTCTCTGTGATTAGCCACCGTTGCTGTAGGCAAATACGCCATGCATTGTAAACTAGACAGTAGGGCTTACCGGTATTTTCACGTAAAATAAACACAATTTCATTATGGTCACTACCTGTGCCTTGTACAGTTGTCATAATCATACTGGCCCAGTGCTGTTTTTGTTTATTGCATGAGATGGCTATTAACATGTGCAAGATGGCTGACATGGCATGAACCCAGTAGTGACTGCTGTTTACTCATGGTTCACAGATACTAGCCAGTGGACTGTCATCTTGCTGACTGTCATCTTGATGAGAAGAAAAAAAATCAGAAAAAGTCCTGCTGAAAAATCCTGAAATCAGAAAAAGTCCTGCTGAAAAATCCTGAAATCAAGAAAAATCCTACCTACTCCCTCTGGTGTAATGATCTCATCAGAGGGAGGAGGTCTACTTTCCTCGGATTCATCTTGGAATGTTCCATGGAACACCTTGAGCAGATAGATTTACTATATCACATATTGCAGTCGATATGAATTAATTGTATCCTTCTTTATAGCTTGTAACACCACAATCTTGTGTTTATTGAACCAGAGCCCTAACCTCCATGCAGGAACTGACTCAAGATTTAGAGCAATCAACAGCAGTGGGCCAAAGAAGCAAGACAAACAAAGACAAGGATAAGGATTGGCAGCAAACCAAGGTATGTTTGTTGGATGTTTTGGTTGTTGTATTATAAATGCCAGTTTGATATTTACTTTGAGTCAGCTGAGATGTATATCTGTTGCTATAAATTGTCTTAGTCCCATAACCCTCCTATGCAAACATACATTCTGTGCCAAGTAGTCCTTTCATTCAAAATCAAGTGACCGTTTTCAACAGTTAAGAATTTCCTGCGTATATAAAGCAGAATGGACTGTCTATAACTGTTTAGCTCATGACTAGAGCGACGTCTGAAAACAAGTCGCTACTGAGTCGTTCTAATGACTCCGACAGTCGATCTTTGGCCATCTAGTGCATCCAGTCAGTCCTAATTGTTTCAGACATCGTACTTTTCATGTAATTAATGCATAGCTGCCAACTAGTACGATTTTTTCGTAATTATTACGAATTGTTTGTTAAATTACGATTTGCCACTAAAACATTACGAATTTCCCATTTTCTACCTAACGAAAAAAAAAATACTTGTAAAGTATCGTTTTTGACCGAAAACTTCTGGCGAAATGTCGCGATAATGGATGGACTGGTGACAAGTCTAATAAGAATGCAGTCAAGCACCTGATAGACATCAATGCAGTGTGCGCAGTGGAGTACTTGAGGACCAGACTAAAAATATTTTTCAATGGTGTGTCATTTGTGTGCATCTCGTGGATGTGTGGTTGTGTGTACTGTATGTGAGTACTTTTCAGTGACGATCGTGAGCACATTTAGTCGCTTATTGCCGGGATGAGACCCATCAGTGCGAGATTTTAATCATGGAATTTAATAAGAGTATGGTTGGAATAATTGGTAATAGAGTTTGAGTTTGTCACAACGGACAGAAAAGATAAATCAGCATGCGTTTGCAAGGTATGTTGGCGGGATATTTCTATTGCATACGGTGGCCCTAAATCATTGTGTGTAAAAACATGATACGAACTCGAAACTCCACATCGATAGCATGCATCTCAAAAAAAATATGCGCACGTTATTATTGTTATTATTTATTTGACTTCAACAAACAAATACAGACATTAAAACAAAATTAATTAAAAAAATTAATTAAACATGTGTACATGTAAACCATGTACCTGTACTCGATGTTGGTAAAGCTTTTGATAAAACGAGCAGTTGAAAATGACCGCGCGGGTTGATTACTAATTGGGATTTTGAAAAGTTGGCAGCTATGTTAATGCAAATCTTGCCTTTAATTTGATTCGGCGTGGCTCTAAAATGCCTGTCTGAACCAGGGGTAAGCCTTTCTGTACAACGTAGTCTGCCCAAAACGAGATATAGTTTTCAAAAAATTGAAAAGTTGAATTCCTTTTTTATACAGTAATTTGTATTATTGCTCAAGAGTGACAGAAGCACTTTTAATGCAGTAGTAGAGATTGCACTTCTTCTACTTCTACCTCTACTTTGATGCTTGGCAAGGTCCCCACATCCGCATATCACACCAAGGTTGCACGTAAGACTGATGAATAAGTAAGGTTGACTGAGGACAGTTTTGAATTGGGAAAAGAAAGCAGAGGTGACTGATGCAGGGAGGTTGTTCCAAGTAGGTATTGTTCTTGGAAACAAGGAGTATTTGTAGACGTTGGTGCGAGTAGATATGTGGCTATACTTAAACTGATGATAACCGCGTGTTCCTGGGGCTGCTGGAGTTAGAAAGTTATGCAGGCTGAAAGATAATTGGTTGTGAGAGATCCGGTACATTGATGATAGTCGGGCGTTTCTTCGACGGGTTTCCAGTGACTCTCATTTCAATTCCTTGATCATAGAAGACACGCTTTCAGTGGGGTGATATTTGTTGAGAACGTACCTTGCAGCTTGTCTTTGTATAGCTTCTATTTTGTTGATGTTGGTTTTTGTATACGGGTCCCATATACAACTGCAGTATTCCAGACACGGACGTACTAAGGCAATGCATGCGCGTCCCTTGAGGTCCTTGGAGCAGTGCTTTAATATACGGTGACAAGACCCAAAATCTTGCTGGCGTCATTAGTAATTTTGTCAATATGTTTGTTCCAAGAAAGCTTTTGTGAGAAGTAGAGGCCCAGATAGGAATGTTCTGCGACAGCTGTCAAAGCATCCAAACCTAGTCTGTACAGTCATGTGGTTGCTAAGGCAATATGTCTGGTGTTGTTAGGCAAAGCTAATCCAATTACGTACTTAGACAAGAGCAGTGAAATCCATGCACCCAAAAAAACATGGTCTTTTGAACGGTGTGTTTCTCAGAAAATATGCTCAGTATGATTGAAATGTTAAATTATAACGGAAGACGACATTGTAAACTTCATGTCAGTGAACAAATCTCGGTCATTGATGCCGAAACGTCAATACTGGTTACTGGTAAAGCTGACCTTCATGTCTGGAAGAAATTGTTCAAAAACTTCCCCAAATGAATGTATTAACCTCATTTTCCAGGAATCTCTCCAAGTTGTTATTTTACGAGTAGTTCAACACTTATATCATCTATAAGAATATTCTGAATTTCAGCTTAATCTGTTGTAAACACTAGTCTACCAAGTAGAATCATCTTCATGGAAAATTTCGACGAGAATTTTCCGCATACACAACTGACCAGCATTGTTCGCAAAGCACCGTAGCCGCTACGGTTGACCGATTCCGGCCAAGCGATGGTAGATTAGCATATTCATTAGCGTCACTTGGCGTGTTTTGGCGTCGGTCTCGGTATCGACCAATGGAAGCCGACAAAAAGGGTGATATTTATCGATTAATAACTCGTGAAGGAGGCTTTTCTCCAAATTTATACTGCGTACCATAATGAATAGGAACCTTAGTAATATTTGTGAGTCTTGAAAAGATTAACAGATATTGCAAATGCTAGTCTACCAACTTTCAAAAGTGCACGTAGCCGGGCCTATTTTTCCAATCTTCAGCAGTGGCGATTGTTCTGTAGAGTAAACAGTCATCTGCGAAGAGATGAATACTAGACTGAATCGAGTCCGGGAGGTCATTGATGAAGGTGAGGAAGAGGAGGGGCCCGACAACCGTTCCTTGAGGAACTCCTGAACTGACATGGCACCAACTTTTTGATGTCGATTGAAGAAAGACCTGAAGCCACTTGTGGAGGTGGTTTCAGACACCGTAATGATGGAGCTTGAAGAGGAGTTTCTTGTGGGGGACCTTGTCAAAGGCCATGGAGAAATCTAGTATGATGGCGTCAACTTGTTTTCGCTGGTCCATGGCAGTAGCGATATCATTCACTGTCGTGATTAGTTGAGTTTCACAGGAGTACCCTGGGCGAAAACCGTGTTGAACTGAGTTCTAAATGTTATTTTCTCTTTATAATGATCCATGATGTGGCTGAAGACAATATGCTCAAGCTTTTTGGGACATATAGAAGTGATGGAGACTGTTCGGTAATTTGAAGGTTTCGAAGGATCCCCTGTCTTGTAGATTGTGACACATTTCCGATGAGCCAATTTTAGCAAGAACAGGCGCTATAGTACTTGCATGTTGCTTGAGTATTCTTGCAGGGAGGGCTATCTGGACCGGTAGCCTTTGTAACTTCAAGCGACTGCAAAAGTTTAAGAACCCCTTGCTCAGAGATAGTCAGGTTAGCAATTTCTGGATGTGAATGTCTACCAGTGGAAAGGGGACATGTTGTGTCGTCCGTGGTGAAAAGTGATTGCACAGGATTAATTGTTGGATATTAATAAGCTGAAAAAAAGCAATCTTACTTTTTTTTTTAAGTCCATTCATCATGCTCTCTGTGTGCTGCATACACATAGAGTCACAGACACATTAGCTTTTAGGTATGTTGATAGATGTATAGTCTTGTTTGTATACCCAAGAATACTTGGCTACGTTTGGCTACCTCATGTACACAGTTTGTTACAGAATCAACCAAACATACCCAAGCAGCTTATTGCAGAATATTTTGTTTGTAACTATTCTCTCCAACTGGACAGAAAAAGAAGAAAGATCGAAAAGTCCAGGAAGACAGAGAGGATGAGGATAGTAGCAAGTCATCTGATGAGGAGGATAGTAATGATGACAACACTGTCAGTGATGGAGATAGTGACAGTGATGCTGGTGAGTTGTTGAGATTTCATCTCAATGTCATACATCACTCACATTAAGTTAAATGTCTTTGAAAACTATCCATAAATACCTAAGACAGTTTACCCATTCCTATTGGTCGAGAGCCCGTCGCCTGGCCGGTCTTAAACGGATGATAAAGACATGGCTGGCTGGTCTTAAACACTTTTCCAGGGTCACGTGAAATTTGGATTCCTAAAAATCCAGTGCCTCTTACCGTTTTATTGTTTGAACATTCACAATCCTCAACTAGGCATGCTCAATACTACCAGTGAGTCAGTATTTTATAGTCCTAAATTCACAACGCAACGCCCCGAATGCATTGCTCTGAGAAATCGCGCAGTACGCGCGACGCGTGCGCCAATCTCTGCAAAAGGAATTGTTTTACATCTTACTCGCGAGCTGGACACTCGATTATTAGCTAGAGGGGTGTTTCACAAAACATGAAGTGAACTTGTTGAACAAAATCGGGGTTTTTTGACCGAAAGGTTTTGATTTTTTTGACCGAAAAGGTATTTATGAATGGGAATAAATATGTGCTTGGTCGGTATTAATCACTCCGTTTAAGACCACTTGGAGTCTGGGTGCTGATAATTACCCGAGCCGAATATCAGCACCCAGACTCCAAGCGGTTTTAAACAGAGTGATTAAAACCTCTCAAACGCACATTTATTCCCTTAGTCATCTACTCCATTATGATCCATTTATCCATTATGATCCGTTCATCTTTCCCTATATCCACTTCCACAGTCTCCATATCCGAATCTGCATCTTTTGTGTCTTCATTCTAGTATTTATAGTCGGGGGTCTCAGCTCTAGCGTCAGAGTCCCTGTCCTTACATTTTAGAGAGTTTTGCCCCTAGTGATGTAAAAATGGCAGCACAAGAAGATATTATGTCTTTAGGCCCAATGTTGTGACATCACATTTGGAGTTGTGTTTAGCCCATACCTTCTCACAAGAAGCATTAATTAGTGGTGTGAGAAATCAGAGATTTCACAATCAGGAAGTTCCCATCCAGCTCACAGTCATGCCAACAAGAAGTGAGGAGTGAGTTGCCACATGCAATGCCCGCTCAGTGACTGGGTATAGTTTGCAGGATTCAATGACCATATAGGGCCTATACAAAAACACTCCACAGCTGTAGTGTTGGGGGGAAAATGGATGGGAACTCTCTGATAAGTGGAATGGGCATCGCAGGTCCTCAGGTCATTGTTATTTCAGGCAACACATTGTCGAAAGGCCATTGGCAACAAGGATAACTAGGTACAATGTACATAAAAATCACAGTGTGATTATATGAGCAACTTACCGGGTATGAACACACAGGCAGCAGAGCAGTCTTGTAGTATAGCAGTTATTAGTCACAAAGACAAGCAAGATGTGTGCTATGTGAACTAGCGGGACATGTTTGGGGGGAAAAAATTAGCAGAAGTGATGCATTTGATTTCATGATGATTTGTAGCTCTGAACGCATTTAATGACGGGTACATGTCTCAATCTGATCAGTGATTGCAGTATCCAAGTCTGTGGTCAAGTCTTAGGCCTTCATGTTCTTGTACAAGTCTCAGACCATCAAGTTCTCTCATTCTTTCTATTCAGTACTTACTATTAATACTAATAACCATTGGGACTTGTACACGTGGACTTTGTAATAGGTATTTTATGTTGGACATTATGTTTACAGACAGAAGACAAGGCAATTGCACGTACTCTGATGTTGCAGCAGACATACCAGACTTGATGAAGATTGCACACACAGAGTAAGCCTGTTAATGCCAAGGGCGGATCCAGAACACAATTTTTGGGGGGGCCAAAAAAATTTTGGTCCTCCAAAAAAGTGGGGCCAAAAATTACGGCGTGGGGTTCGGGGCCCGCTAAAGGGCCCCGAAAAATTTTTGGATTCTAGATGCTCTGTGATGCGATCTGAGGCAATTTCTGACCACTTTAACCAATGTTTTTTTGAGGAAAAGATGGTGGTGTACTCATTGCCTGCCTTTTTTGCGATGTCACATAAAAAATATAAAAAATGGTTTCGTTTGGGGGGGGGGGCCATGGCCCCCTTTGGCCCCCCCCCCCCCCCCCCCCTGGATCCGCCCTTGGTTAATGCTGAGATTCTCACAAGGTTATTCAAAGAGTTACAATTCCTTCTGGCACCACAAAACATCACAGCTGTAAAATGATACAGTTTCTAAAGGTTTCATCAATCAGTATCTTAACTTGTTAGTGCAGTGTGGAATATCCCAGTCGCTGTCCAGTTTCCTTCAACTTGTTTAGCTGAGTTAACAGCATTCATTTCTGCCTATCATTAATTCTGCACACCCCCTAGGGAGTTAGGGTCAAGAGCTATGGAGACACATTTTGAGTGTAATCATTCCAATCATGCACTGTACAGTCGACTCATGTTAGTACAAACACTATTAATACAAACTCTAGTTATAACAAACATAAAGTCTTGGTACCGTCTGTACACAATGAATGGGACTGATGTTCCTCTTAATACAAAGTTCTGATATAACAAACATTTTGGCTAGGTCCGGCAGAGTTTGTATTAGCAAGAGTGGACTGTACTTTGTTTCACTGTTTGTGAGTAGCCAATCAGAGATGATGAGTTGAGGATGTTCAGTCAATTGATGGACATTGACGATAGCTTTCTTGGTTGCTTGGTTACTAGGAGGATGCATAGGTTTGATGCCTGTAAGAAGCATGCTTCAGCAGCTGAGGTATTCAAAGTGGATTGGTCGTCGTGGACTTCACTGTCACAAAGGTAGTTGTACTAACAGCTCTTTTGGTAGTTGTGAAAATATGTAAGAGACATTGTAATTTCAGTTTCATTTGATTGGCAAAGACTTACTTTGTACGCAGTAATGCATGCCAAAATGTTGGACAGTACCCCCTTGAGTATAAAAGTCTAATAATCATAAGTTAACAAGTAGGGAAGATATGTACTGCCACTTTTTTGAGGGTGAAAAAAGATCGTCCCATTCCTCAGGTGTGTATTAAACACCCTAAAAAAGAAATATAAAAAAGAACAATCAACCAGGCACCATAACTATTAAAAGAAATACATGTATAAGTAGTTTTGGGGAAAAAACGATTCAAGAAAAGAACAGCACCAAAGCCACTCATTTCAAACTTCATTCATAAATACCTGAAACAGTTTACCCATTCCTATTGGTCAAGAGTCCATCACATGGGTGGTTTTAAACACATGACTGTCTTAAACACAATTCCTGCCTTTTACACCACATCAAGCGGCACACGCCCATTTCCATATCAGGAGAGTTTTAGCACTACAATAGGCTCAAACCAGAGACACGGTCACGTGGCCAAAGGGGTGTGTGGAACAAAACATGAAGTAAATTGGTGAACAAATCATTGGAAATTTTTGAATTTGTGTTTTTTTTCCCGTCTTTTTGACCGAAAGGTTTTTACGATAAGAAGAAACATTTGCTTGGCCAGTATTAAACAAGTACTTTTTAAAGCAGCTAGGGGCCATGCCCAGATAATGGCCTGAGCCAAACATTCACTCATCCAGGCCCCTTAGCTTAGAACCGGCCAAGCACATATTTGTTCCCTTATTTGAAAATAACAGCGGAAGCCTTCAGGAATGGTGTAAAGCTCACATACAGGTATAAATTCCACTTTGTCATGAACACTGCCACCTAGTATGAAACTGTTCCACCGCCCCCCTCTCCCCCATGCATATTACTTCATAATAGTTCCATCATCTTCCCCCATGCATTGAACACACATTGATGTCCATGTGGGTGGCCTATATTTCAGTGTGTCTTTTCTTGTTCCATTCTGCAGTGAATCTTGCCAGTATTTGCCAGAACGTAAGAGATCTTTCCGGTTTACATCAGATGCAAAGAAAGAACCCTCCTCACTGGAGTTATTTCAAACCTCTAGCTCCTCCCCAAAGGGTAGGTGATTAGGCCAAAAAAAAAATTCTTCTGCTTCCGATTACATGCCTTTCAAAAATAGGGTCGGTCGGAAGATTGTTTTTTTTGCCCATTTTTTGTTATGCAGATTGATGGGTACGTATTCAATTATATGCAAAGTTTTAGCCTGAACTATTTGCATTGCACTACGAAAGCTATACACAAAATGGCCATAAAGTGAATTAAACCTACCTTAATTATTGTAAATATATTTACGTTCGATAATTCTTAAAAAATAATGGAAAATTCAAGTCATTCGCAACTTCGCACCATATGTAAAACGCTAGTCAAGACCGGAAGCTGGGCAAAACTCCAAAAGTGTGTGATGCACTGTGCATGTGTGGCGCACGGCCGACAGACCTCGTTTTTACAGTCGAAAATTTTGGGAAACACGCTGCATTGTATCACTCCAAATACGAGTAGTGCGATCTCAAAATGAACTCTTGAACACAGAAAATACATACACAGACAAGGTAGATCAATTCTGTCAATTAACTTGCATGCTAGCGCTATCGATCGCATAGCCATGCACAGACTGGTTACCACATTTTCATCATGTCTTCTAAATTGGCCCCTGTGCGGCGCGGCGGGAACCAGTCGCTGCATTGATTATCCACCGCTGCATTGATTATTTACGCACGTGATTATCCACCGTGATTGCGAAGTAGTTATATCGCGAAGAGAATTTGTACGAATAACAGAGGTTTCTTTTGAAAAAAAATAGCGAATGTAAGTAAGAAAACAAATAAATACAAGCATTTTTTGACGCAAAAGGGTTGTTTGCATACACAAAAAATAGCGAATGTAAGTAAGAAAACAAATAAATACAAGCATTTTTTGACGCAAAAGGGTTGTTGAGAGGTATTTTGTGAAGACAGAAAAGACAAGATTTTATTTTTATTTATTCAATCATTTTTTTTTTTTTTTTTTTTTTTGGAGGGTCGCAGCCTAAAAATAGGGTCCGTCGGGTAACCGGAAGCAGAAATATTTTTTTTTTGGCCTTACTTGTCAAATAATGGAATACACTTCATGGGTATCATGTAGGTGTATAATCTAGCTTACATGTATGTTGGACCATGGATATGGACCATCCACCCTCAAACCTCAGGCCAATTTTTTTAAATACTTGGATTACTGATTTTATTTTGGTTCCCTGGTTCGGAAGGCGAGCAGGAAATTACAACAACAACAAAAATCACACGTGAGGGCGCCAATAATGTTGTGCCCAGTATTCCGACACGAAAGTGCTCAAATGAAATGTCATTCTGTCTTGCTGCACAAACTTACCAAAAGTTGCCAGGGAATTTTAGGGCGGCAGTCTTTATTTTTTTATTTTTTAAATTCAATTTTCTATTTTTTTTTAGGGGGAAGCGGCAATTCCGTTATCCTAGTTTTAAAAAATGGCCTTAATGTCCTTGCTTTAAATTTTGATTATTGTTATTATTAAATTTCGTGGAGATCACCAGTAAGGACAGTTGTGCCAGTCTATTACGGCATACATCAAAATGGCGACCGGCGGTGCTCGCTTTGCAAATTTAACCGAGGAGGAAGTGGGTCAAATTTTACACAATAGTAATAAATCCAGTGTTGTGTGTGAATGTTGAATTAAATTGAATTAATGTTTCACTTTATCCAAATACTGCACGATCAAAAACATGGTGGAATGGAACAATGAAATACTGCAGCTGCCTGATGAATATTGATGAGGTATAGTAAAACAAATACAACATGATTTTGCGGGGAAATAGTGAAAACAAACGATCCCTGGTTGTTGGATCATCCAACACCTTGGGGTCATTAGTTTTCACTATTTCCCCCACAAACCATGGCCAAGTTCGGGCAAGGACCATTAGTCGACTAGTAGTTGATTTGTGACGTACCTTACGCCTGCGCACTAATAGCAACATGCGAACGTCTCTAGTCGAACGCTGGTCAAAATGTCATCGCAAAACTTCTGGATCCTGGCTCTCTGCTAGCGTTATGAATGCGCGCGGCTATTGGTTACCAGCGAAGCAACCAACCCCAGTAGGTTGGTTCCAATAAGTCGACTAGCGTAGTCAACCACCGTCGACTAGACAGAGTTCGGGCAAACTCTAGTTAACCATTGGTCAACTATAGTCCTTGCGCGAACTTGGCCCATGTTGTATCTGTACTATCCCATACACCAATTAGTGTCCAGTAGGAAGTGATAATGTAGTGCACATCCACAGAAAGAATGACACATTTCCCAATTCAACTGCATGTGATATTTTACTCACACAGGCACATCCAATCGGTGTTTGAATCTGTTTGTTGGTGGACCTATTTGGAGTATTGCCTGGTGTCCACACCGTGACGATGTATCTACTGAGACTGAATATGCCGCCATTAGCTGTCATCGATCACACAATGTGTATCATTACACTACTAAGACGTATCACGGGCCTGGTGCTGTGCAGCTGTGGTCATTTGATGGACTACACCAAGTCAATCAGTATGTTATTGATGCATCAAGTCAGACAGCGTATACTGAGTGCACTAGGCAGCAGTATAGACCATTAGTCTATGGTTTCTTATCTCGCCTGTGGAAAACCTGTTCACATCCTCAAGCTTTGTTTGTCAACAAATTCGTCATAAGTTGTAGACAAACCTATGCATGAAAATACTTCACTCAGTGAAAGAGAACCTTTTTTATTTACTTGTACATGTATGTGTATGAGTATTTCTAAATACTGCAGTGTTGAAGATACTTTTCATTCTCACAAAGTAACTATCTACCCATGCCTCACATCCAAGCTTTATGCACGAGTTGGCCATATTAAATTGAAAGCGAGGTAAAATCTTCATTTTTGAAACTTGTAAAAAGAAATGAAAGCAATGAAATAAAGTAAACTACAAATTAATACCAGTCTGCTCTGAATTTATAATTTATGATTAAACATACCCTAATGTGTAAAGCCACATTTAAAAAAGAATTGAAAGTGAGGCTTGGAATGCATAAATAGTCTGGCACCATCCCATTCAACAGTTTACAAGGGCTATTTACACATACGTGATTTTGTCGCAACAACTATGTCGCGCGGCAATGTCGCCCATGTAAGTGAGTGATTGAACAAATACGCGATACATGTATGTTGCATGATTTTTTTAATTAGCGCTCTAAGTCGCATTTCTTTGTTGCGTAAATTTAAATGCGCTCATTGATTTGTGCGTATATATAAAAATACGCGACATTATCACGCGTCAAAATCACGTATGTGTAAGTAAAATTCAGGGAACACGATCAAAAATTGGCTTGCTGGTGAATAAGCTCCATGGCAGTGATTGTTGTAATAATGTTATTTGCTTAACCTGCTATCACAATAGTACATTTACAATTTTGGAAATTCTCTTGCACAGATCGCAGGCAAGTTGTCAGCTGGTGTGCTGTATGGCACATGACTATGGCTGCATATGGGACATGAAGTGGTGTCCTTCAGGCTGTTGGCAGACAGACTCATCTAACGTGACTGAGTCTGCAAGTACTAGCAGACTAGGACTATTGGCACTAGCCTGCTCAGATGGCAGTGTACGCATTCTCAATGTCCCTCATGCTGAGTGTGTACAACAACTCAAAGAACCAGGACTAAACCCAAGTAAGATATGAATAATTAACAATTGATGACTGTTGCAATGTGGGAATGCGGTTTTTAACAGCCAAGGGGCGCATATTTGCCTTGGGTGCTATGCGCTTCGAGGGGGTTAAAACGTATTCCACATCACAGCAGTCAACAATTGTTTTGTTATATCGTGCCAATAACTCAAAAAGATAAATTAAATTACTGTGATGTAACCTTTGATAACTGAAGGTTTTGATGTCCTGCCGGACATGAGACTGAGCGTTTGATGTTGCAGTTCTCGTTACACGAAGCTAGCGCGCCGGCAGGTTCCACACGTACGTGCAATGTTCAATGAATGCAGTGCGATACCACCCTCAGTGTGTGACATGCATTTTTATTGTCCAGACACGTGGTTGCCCTAGACCAATGAAATTATAAGCACACGATATAACAACATCAAATGTGCTGTATGTGTGCTGTATGTTCATATACTTTATATATTGATTTAAAGTTTGACACCTTTTAGGCATATTCGCTGGCCTTACATAAGATTTAATATACGTTTTTCTTCTAAACTGTTTATTGCAGCTGTGCTAAGAATGCAATCATCAGTTACTCTGCGACCTCAGCATCAGGATCTCTTGGAGGAATGTGCTTCATCATGTGGTCAGTGTTGGTGTGTAGACTGGGCACCAGACAATGGCCATACCAAAATAGCTGCTGGATTTTCAAACGGTACTATCAGATATATATTGTAGTTCTATATATGTTAGGAAATGACTTTGAGCTGACTAGTTTTAGTTGAATGTTTTTCTGGCACCTGTAGTTGCTACATTTAGTCCTGGGTTCAGAGAAACCATTAGTGATAAAGTATCATGACGAAGGACACCTGCACCCAGTAGGCTCAGTGACTGGGTCTTGTGGTCATCGACACTAGTAAGGAGAGGCTTGTGGGTTGGAGTTTCATCAAAGCCTGGTATCACACTCTATCCAACACCACTGAGTGTACAATCCTCATATCAACTAAGTATGATCAAGGATGTGCATCTCCTTGGTGCAACATTGCATTAGTATTCAATGCTGTTATTGTTTGGCTTATTTCGCAGGTGCTGTTGCATTGTGGGATTTATTAAGCCAGAGCCCATTACTGCATGTGTCGGGATCCTGTGGGGTATATACATTGCCATACTGTTTGTATGATGCACATCATGCTAGGGTGACCGGCCTTTCATGGTGTCCTTACGGTAAGTTTATGATTAGTCAATGCTAACACCATTTATGATACTCATTTCAAGTATTCCCATAAATCTGTCCTATGCTGTATGTGATGAAAGAAGCCAGGATTGCATAACAGTATTATCACAGTGAAGGCTACCTAGTTTCTTAGGGAGCAGCTCAGAACACCATACAATCCTGATGTTTGCGATCATCTAGACTATTTGGGTGCTGTATGTTTCATAAACCTGTGTGCGTGCACAATGTGTCCCTCTCATTAGAGTTCTTGAGTGTGGTCAGGTACTGTTCATCAGTGTTGTAGGACTCGAGTCAAGGACTCGGACTCGAGTCGGACTCGAGTCACATTTTTCCTTGACCCGGACTCGACTTGAGTCACATTGGAAAATTACTCGGACTGGGACTCGACCATGATGACTCGGACTCGAGCTTGGTGACTCGTGACTCAAGTCACGTATTTTCATCAAGTAAAAAACATAACTTTACGTATTTGTGCGACGAACGTAGCATTCTTTTTTACTCCACAGACAAAACACGGCGCCGCAGAAAATCATATCCAGGGGCAGCCCACGCACGCCTAGCGCCTGCACGACGAGTGTCCGGTACCAAAGAGTGTCTGCTTACTGCGCATACCGGTCGCACGCTATAGTCAAGAGTGCAATATTCTCGACAATGCTATACTAGGCGGATGCTACTTTGCATTACACCGGATAGGCTTAGTACATACATAAATATCGCGTTATTTTGGGAAACCATGGGAAACTAAAAATAAGTGTCACCAATATGAATTTTACAATTTTAGGATATTACTTCAATGCCCCCACCAAAATCAGTCAGAACTATAACAAGGTGTTCAGAATATTGGCACAACATTTCAATTTAAGACTTTGTAATCAGGAAGTATTCATGCAGAATGGGGAAGAAAGTAAGGGCATGTAGGGTTTTCTTGGCACTGTACACTGGGAATTAAAAGGAAAACATATTTTGGGTCTAAACAACATGTACACACACAGCCATATGTTTGCGAAGGGCGATTTCTAAAGGTTTATATTGAATGAAACTACATGTTCACGTTGGCGGGTGAAATCTTTGAAAATTAATTTCTCCCGTTTGGAAGACTGTGTCTTCATGCAACTTTCAGGATTTATTTCCCCTATAATGATCCAAGTATGTGCTAAAAGTCGTTGTGATATGTTCATTACTTTTCGTTGAAATTGGAAAAATATGCCTGGCTACGTGCAATTTTGAAAATTGTAACACTGGCGTGCACAATATCTATCAATCTTTGCAAGCCTTGTGACTCGAGACTCGGACTCGGACTCCAGGCTTGTGACACGACACTCGGACACAGACTCTTGGCTTGTGTATCGAGACTCGGACTCCAGGCTTGTGACTCGAGACTCGGACTCGACTCAAGGCTTGTGACTCAAGACTCGGACTCGAGGCTTGTGACTCGAGACTCGGACTTGGGGCTTGTGACTCGAGACTCGGACCGAGGCTTGTGACTAAAGACTCAGACTCGAGGCTTGTGACTCGAGACTCGGACTTGAGGCTTGTGACTCGAGACTCGGACTTGAGGCTTGTGACTCGAGACTCGGACTCAGACTCGAGGCTTGTGACTCGAGACTCAAACTTGTGACTCGCGACTCTGACTAAAGGCTTGTGACTCGAGACTTGGACTCAGACTCAATGCTTTTTACTCAATTAAAAGGCTTGTGACTCGAGGCTTGTGACTTGAGACTCGGACTCGAGGCTTGTGACTTGAGACTCAGACTCGGACTCGGACTTGGTGACTCGACTAGAACACTGCTGTTGATGTACAGAGATCATGGCACAACAAGTCATATCAAATAATTACTCACTTTTAGAGCTCAAGAACCTATATCAAAAAGGGATCTATATTCATTAGGTCTTGTGTATTAATATTCATGTAGCTTTATACTGCAAAATATGTTGCTGCAGCTTAACATAATACCATGAAAAGGTTCCACCTAAATTCTTCTTACAGTGTATTGTACAACTGTTTGGATTGAATTCCATCACAGATGCTGACTACATAGCTACAGTTTCATCTGATCGTTTCATGATGTTATGGGATGTACGTACACCAGACGTAGCACTGACTAAGGTTATACATGCCCCACATACTGGCTGTAAATGGATGAACTACTGTAATGTAGTGGCTGTCACATATGACTTCAAAGGGTAATTTTTTTCATGTCGACAGACACGTATACTAGCTTGATTTCATCAGGGTAGCATTTTCAGTCATTTAAACTGATGTTCTTAAGGGCCATGATTACATTAAACTTACTTATTGAATGAAGTTAAAAAGGTATAAAGAAACCAATGAAAACAGTAAATGGACAAAAATTCTTTAAAAAAAAAAAAAGTTAAAAAAAGAATTTAAATAAAATGTATGTAGAATACAAAATCTATGCAATAAATTCAGGATATGAGTTAATCAAACTTTGGCATATTCTCTTCTGGACAGACTGTTTTGTACCATAAGGCACTCATCAGCAGAATGACACAATATAGAATACAAAATATATATAGAAATCAAAATTTACGTAAAATTAAACATGTGCAAAACAAAACGAAAATAACAGGACCAAAAGTATTAAAAACAAAGGAAAGAGCATTGTTCAAAATCAACATTAACCCTAATCCTGCTAAATGCAACAGAATGCACCAGTGGTAAAAAGGTGTTGCAAGTTGTTGCATTGAGCAGTGTCCTGATCTGATGCATTCCACCCCTGCATTCCAGTGCATTTAGCAGGGTAGGTAAGGCTGGCATGTATTATTTCACTGCATTCTGTTGCATTTGGCAGGGTGCCTAGAGAATACCCCATGGGGTTAGGGACAAAAAGCTAGCACAATGAAGTTAAGAGCTAAAAAAGCTAGAAAATACATATGAATATTTATAAAAAGTAAACAAAAGTCATTAACATATATAATTATGAAACAACCACATTTCTGAACGAAGGGAATAAATATTATGAACATGTCCAACAAATAATATTAATTTTAAAATTAAACTTAAAGTAGCAAGAAACAAGCACAACATATAACTACGCCCCCAGCATATTAACTGTCAAAAATAGAGCCATTACGATCATGCATGGAAAATATCAAAACAGGACAAAAAGGTAATTTTTAAATGAATGAGTAAGAACTGAAACAGTTAAAACAATAATCAACAAACTAAAAAATAAAGTGATGATAGGAAGAAAGAACGAAATAATTTAAAATCATGCATAAAGTAGTGTTTTAAAAAAATATTTTAAATAAAATAAACAAATAAAAGCAACTAGACTCACTCAAAATAAAAGTTTGACATACATGTATCTGGAAATGTAAGAAAGTCTATAAAGTTTTAGGCCATCAGCCTGGGGGTTCGGTCAGTATCAAAGCAGGGCATAAATGATTATAGTGCGCATGCGCAAGGTATACCGCCCCTAGAGTGGTAACAAGCATTTTGATGGACATTTTGAAAAAAAGGGTGATAACACCCAAAACGTTGCCACCGCTGCAAACCTATCACATATTTCCCAACTCTGGAGGTGTATACCTTGCCAAAAATCGCTTCTCATATGCTCATTTTACAGCATTTTTATGGGAAACTATCCAGACTTAGATAGATTTGAAGGTTTGTATGGTGATAGCAATAGGCTAAAGATTTATGATAGCACCATGCTACAGTCAATCTTGACCCTATATCAAGAGATTAACCTTTGTATTTTATGGGTGTGACATTGATTATCCTTATCCTCATGTTCATTATAAAGCATACAATCGCTGACAATTTCGTGTCTATTTGTGTACAGTGACCAATCACACAGGATCATTTGCCATTGCATTAGAGGAAGAGGGCCAGAGATTCAATCCTGGAGTACCTCCACTCAACAGACAACGGACTGGGTGAGTATGCAATGCTAGCCTGGGCCCAGGCTGCAGCCCCAACCAGTGTCCTGATGACGGGCTCACAAATTGCACTTCAAAATTAATAACTATCGATCCAAGTCTTATTTTCTAGTGATTTTGAAAGTTGGTTGATCTATTGTCAGTTATAGTTTTTTGTCAATCAGTTATTGTCAATTGCATGTGTTTGTTTAGTTGTTTGTTATTGAGGGCATTGTTTGTAGTGAAGATTCTCCCTATTCCCCATTGTAAACATGACCCTACCACATCAGTGACAGTTGACAATGTGAGGAATTTTTTGGCAGTGTGATTCAACACTGTATGGGTTGATGGTCAGTGGTTAAGTAGATTGAGCACTTTGGTTTGAAGTTGTTTAACCAGTTTGCGCCGGATGACATGTATACCCGCAAAGGTTTTGTGGTATTCGGAACGGATGACAGATAAACATGCAGGGAGCGAGGCCGGAAATATCTGTCAGTAACCCGCTCGCAGCAAGCGAGGCTGGAAATGTGAGTGTGCTGCCCAAGGGTGATGGCTTCAACCCGCCTGGCTTGAGGTCGAGTGAAAAGTAATCCCGCGCCTCGTTCTGTTCTTGTCAAAATAATCCTGGCGTGAACTGGTTAAATGCTCAACCAATAACCAACAGCAAAAGCAAGTTGCTAATGACCACCACAACATGCCCCTGCTGGATTGCTCGTACACCGTTGGAACAGTAGTCTTTTTAAACTATAATTCATGATTTTTCATGAATGTGAGGTATAGAGGACCAAGTTTTAGGTAAAGTGTTTATATGTGTGTTGCTTTAATTTTAATTTTGTTGTTTTGTTCTTCAGCACATTGATTACTCTGACTGGCTCCATTCCTTGCTAGCATGCAGTGACAGCGGGGATGTCACTATCCATATACTTACCAAATTTGCACAGTTTGAGACATTAAGGAAAGTTGACAGGAGGAAACTTATGAAGGTGAGTAGTCGACAGTGTTTGGTGGAAGTCTTCTATACCTTTGTATTTTTATCTAAATTAATGTTGAATAAGACTTGAAAGTTTGCATATATGGTGGAAAGTCAGTGGATATGAGGTTTGCGGTAGCATGGTGGAGTCAAATATTTATAACTTATCTCGGCAGTGTTTAATGAAAAAAAATGCCGGCCCGACCACTCTGCGTTTGTAACTTAACAAACGCAAACCTCTAGTCTTTCTTTTTATCATCAATATGGTGTTTTTTGTAAGGCGACAAGTTGCCTTTTGACACTCGTTAAAATGAGCCATGTTTTGTCTACTGAAACTTGAAAAATGGTCTCTCCGTGGCAAACTTTTGGTGGCGTACTGTAGTGTGAAATGCCAAATTGACTAGGCCCACTGAAAACAATGTGTCGAATTGTGTTTTGAATGTTGTGGTAATTTTTCTGTGATCAAACATAATTGTTTAAAGTGTATTCAAAGTGTGGATTTGTAATTCTGAATCCACACTTCATAAATCCGAATCCACACCTTACTAAAGATTTGTGGATACGAATCCACACTTTGTGTCCAATACAACAGATTCTTAGATACAAATCCACACTTTTAACAATAGTGTGACGTCATAGCAGTGGTTAAAAAATTGTATATTGCATAGTCATCACGGTACTTTTTTGTAAGTATGCAATACACTGATTTATTATTTCTTTAGAAGCCTGGTATAAGTAACGACAACGGATATGTGCCTCATATTTTTGAGTGAACGCTGTTGTTGTTTTCTTTTCTTATTAGCACGTGTACAGCACACAAATTCATCAATTACAACCTTGTAAGAAGACTGCCACTCCTAGGCAGAAGGGAGGGACATCCAGCACCTTGGACATACAAACTGATCATGGCCATGGCAGACATGAATACAGCCCCACTACAGATGACCAGCACGTAGCTGATAGTACAAATGCTCCAAATCACAACCATGCAATCAATACACATGAAGATTTGGCATTCAGGAAACAAGAGCAAAGAGAAGTTGCCCATGCAGCTGCTGTTGATTCAAAGTCATTAGAACCAGAAATGGAACGTGTCATAAATCATGATGGCAATGAGAAGGTTGCATGTGTAGAGAGCGGTAAACAGGAAGCTCATGAAACAGGAGCAGAATCACTACAGGACACTCAGTCAGTAGGAACTGTGCCAAATGACAAATGCAGTGAGTTGGACTTGAAATTGTCATCGCTTGTTAGTACTTGCGAAGAGGTTGAACAAGTGATCCAAGGAGATGGTCAACTTGTTCCTAACTCAACCAATTTGGATAAGAATGTTGCTACACAAGAAAATAGATTATCCACTGGTAATGTGAGTCACACAATGAGGTCTGAAGGATCTAGATTATCATCTGGTGCCACACAATCAAGACATTCACAAGTAGATGTAGCCACTGATAACGAAGATAACATGTTACAGAGTGAGCAACAGGAGGGATTGATAAATGCTGCAGGTCATAAACACCAAGACTCTTACCAAGACCTAGAGTCCATCAAGAATGAAGCATCTAAATTGATCAGGAACCGAGAAACAGAAATGATTCCTCAAGAAAATATCGCTGTATGTAACAAGAGGCATTCGCATGATGCTGAGAGTGAGTTTACATTAAGGAAATCAACAACAGATGAAGAACTTGAAGACAAGGTTTATATCTCCTTTACAGATTCAGTTTTGGTGAGTAAGATAAAGTTGAGTTCTGCCTGTAATAATTCTACCGTGCTACTATTTTTCGCAATGAAAAGATTTGAAATGAAAAATTGTAAAGATGCAGAATTTGTTTAGAATTCACAGCAATTACCGGTATTCATGCTATTTTGCCTCAGTTGAAAATGCTGTACAGTGGAATTTTCATAAGTCAAACCTCAAGGAAACTGACTCAAATTTTGAGTTAAGCAGAGTTTTGAGTTATCCAATGGATTTTCTTTTCGACAACAATTGACAGGAATAAGTTCTTATTTTTGAGTTAGAATGGGTTTTTGAGTTAACAGTTTTTGACTTAACGCGATTTCACCGTAATAACATTTTCAAATGAGAAGTAATTGTAATTGTACATTTCAGTTTGGATAGAAACATTGGTAAGCAAAGGGTGAGATGAAGACAAACAAAAACTGTTCAGACAAAAATCAATATTCGGTTTCCCTAAGCAAACTCTAAAGTCTTTCCGTGACTTTGAATGTACCATTGTACATTGCTGGAGTGCATATTGACTCATGACAAAAGAAGGCTGGCTCTTTAGAGGACCTTATAACATGTCATGTCTGTCTCTGGATGAGATGAGTCGCACATCAGACCACCCACACTCATCATTACTGTTCTGATATGCTTTTGGTTAAAGGATGAACCCAGAAAGTCGAAATGGAAGAGAAGATACCGCCCAGCTAGTCCTGCCTCCTTCCATAAAGGACCATTATCTGTAGCAATACACAAGGTAAGTCCACATCCTTGATGAATGGATACTGGTATACAAATATTGAGTGGCTCAGAGTGAAATTGGAGGAATATTATCGCAAGGTAAAATCTAGACTTTTCCATTTCAAGAGGCAAAGCTGAGTAAACTGGAAAAGTCCAGATTTTACCAAGCGATAATATTCCTCCCATTTCACAATTTAAGGCCACTCAATATTTGTTTTATATAACTGACATATAGATCCTTGTCATTTGACATGTTTGAACTTTTATTTCAATACAAAATTGGTGGAAAATGTATTTCTCTCTTCCAAACCACCCCTTGACGAAAATGTTTGAACCCAACTCTTTAGCGCTGGCTCTTTGGAACAATACGCGCAACGCTGAACACGCACACGAGCATGTATTTGCACACAAAAACCGCGTCACGGAACAAGAATGAACCTAACTGTTGAATAGTAAGTCCCATTCCCCATGGGCGAATGGGACTTTTTGAGCCTCTGTGTGCATGGGAGCAATAACGAATGCCACGTGATGTGAGTTCCACCAATCAAATAACAAGGATCTGTATGTGAGTTATATAATAATGAATAATGATATCTCTCACCAGGCCAGGAAGTCCATCTAACAATCGGTGCTTTTCTGAAATAACATGCTGTATTAATGTTAGCACCATCGCCAGCTCTGGGCATTAGGGGAGGGATGCCACAGTACAAACTAGGGGGCACACCACCAGAAAAGACACACTTGTAGATAATGTTTACGCTTATGGTTTTGCCTCTCCCTTTGCAAATAGTATACAAACAATCACAATATACATGCATTTTATAAATTAAAAGTTCCCAATTGTTAAAAACCCACCCAGCTGATGGTATGAAACTATTTCTAAAACTGTTGATGTATACACATTTCATAATTTTAAAAATCCCATTGTTAAAAACCTGCACGGCCGATGGTATAAAACTGTTTCTGAAACGGTTGGTTTTTGCGCCTATTGATCTCATCCTCCTTCCTGAAGGCATCATGTGGAAGAACTCATTTGTAGGGTGATGCATATCGTCAACAATATTATGGACACGCTTCCTCATTCTCTTATCATAAATTGTCTTCATGTCATCCAACTTAACTCCAATTATGTATGATGACACCAATTATGACACCTCATTGATGGTGCTGGTTGCAGTGCTTCATCCCTTGTTCAGTTACTGACCATATGCTTGCAAAAGTTGTTATGGAATTTGAGTAAACTTAGAAACAGCAAAATCTCTTTCAGTGGAAGTCAAAGAGATAGTGATGCATATAATGAAACAATCAAACACTCATGCCATGACATTTGCTTACCTATTAAGCTACCGCATTTTACATTGCTTAAACCTCTAAAAACATTTTATATCCTGTACTTGCCTACAATCAGGTGACATCGTGCTGTGCATGCCATGTTACAAATGACTGTATAAGGTTGCACATTTTGATTGGTTTTGTTGTGTTGTTGTTATTTTCTAGGTATGTTTCAACCCCAACCTGGGCACTCATACATGGATCTTAAGTGGTGGACAGACGGGTATAGTGCGAGCTCACAATATCAAGGCTTTGCAGTCAGAGCGGACTATTAAAGCACTCAGGAATCAGACTGCAACAAGAAGTATACCAACAGACCAGTGATTGCATTTGCTAATTATTGATACTCTTTCAACAAATTCCTGATGTTTTGTTTACTTTTCCTCAATTATTTATTATATCTGTTTTTATGTATGATAATTGAATAGTATGCCATCAACTACATACCAAGGTCATATGGCTCAGAGAACTGATTACCTTCAAATGATGTGGTCGTTTTTGGTTGTTCTGTAGTACCTGTAGTGTGCACTGGAATATAAATGGTGTAAGATCAATACATTTGGGCCTTTGGAAGGTGTAAGAAATGCGTGGACCCTGACAGGTTGACATGGTGTCCATTGTTCCCAAGATATGTGAGGCTGTTTCACTGTATTTGGGTGATTAATGTCAGTGTGAACTGTTCGTCAACAAGATTGGTCATAACAGAGATTGCAGTAGGAATACAGTTGATTCATATACTCTGCATGCTGAATATTCATGGGGCTGCTCTGCTTTATCAATGATTTCGTAATAACTGTCTCTGAAATGTAATACACGGTGTATCCAAAAAAAAAAAGGAAATGCAAATGTTAATTATATAAAATCTAATAAATATTTTCGAAAAAAAGATAAAGATCATGTGAAACGCCAATGTGTCCTCCTTCCATTGATACCTTGATTGTGTGCCTATGGCCACGAATGACTGAGCATTTGTTGTTATTCTGTCAAGAGTCAAAACCTTCACTGGGCCAAGTTTTGCCTGGCTAAGATTGCTGGCAGGTAATATGCAAAGGTTGAAATGGATTAGACGTGCAGAGCTTTGTGTGGAAAGAGGTGGTGGCCACGTTGAAGGCACTGTTTTGAGGAAACGGATGTCTTCTTTCTTTAAATTAAGCTGTTGCAAAAGCTGTTAAGCTGTGCAAAAGGCTAACTGGTATTCTGGGCATGTGGAACAGCTTTAATTTAAAGAAAGAAGACATCCTTTTCCTCAAAACAGTGCCTTCAACGTGGCCACCACCTCTTTCCACACAAAGCTCTGCACGTCTAGTCCATTTCAACCTTTGCATATTACCTGCCAGCAATCTTAGCCAGGCAAAACTTGGCCCAGTGAAGGTTTTGACTTTTGACAGAATAACAACAAATGCTCAGTCATTCGTGGCCATAGGCACACAATCAAGGTATCATTGGAAAGATGACACATAGCGTTTCACATGAACTTTAACTAATTGGAAAATGTTTATTAGATGTTCCTCATTAACATTTACATCTTGGTATCCTTCTTTGTTTCTTCACCCTGTATACATGTGACAGGTATCAAGTGGACATTCTGTCTGAAGTGGCCTTATTGCTAGCTTTTGTACCTTTTTTCAATATGAAATATATTGTATTTACCTATTTCGTCAAACTGATCAGCGAAATAAATTTCAAGTATTAAATCGTACCAGTCAAGAGATGAAGCGAGCATATACATGGGTTATGAGGACATTTTCCCTTTTTCTGTCACTTTTAATATAAAAACTGTAAAACCAACTGATCTTCATCAGTGGAGGCTCTTGAACTCTTGATGCTCAACATTTCTATTTTCTACATTAGTTACAAAGTGGACAATTACCATTCATTACTGATGTACACGTACACACACATTCAGTAGGCCTACTGGCTTTGCAGACTTATTTGTATTGAACCATTGTTTCATCACAATCGTTTCAATGATGAAGGTGAGTGCGGTATCTGGTAACTTGATATTTAAGTAATGGTTAATACTTTTAATTATTGTATTTTATTTGTGTATGAAGATTTTTATTGTTGAAATACATATCAAAAAAATCTTGAATTTGATTTATTTTATTTGTTTACATGTATATTGTACGTGACTGGGCTGTAATTGAATTCTATTTTACCAAGTATCAGGTCGTGCATGTCTTGGGAGATTGCAAGTTGTTACATGCAGCACTTTGCTGCCTCTTTATCGAATGAGCCTTCAAAGTGCTGATTTACTGACAAATGCATCATAATCCAATTTCTACCTAAGTTGGCCTTACCCATGCTATACGGTGTCCATGATAGATTAGGGGTCATTTGAGGTCATTGCTGCTGATTTCGGCAGCATTTGTCAATGTGAACACATGCCAGGCCTTTTCTTCGGAATAAGGTCGAGTTAAAGGTTACACATGGGTCATTAGCGGTCATTTCATGAAATGTTTATACTCCCTTTCAACTTTCTCCGCGATTTTGAGTGACACTCCTGTCACCACTGTGGCCCGGGTTCGATTCCCGGCTAGGGCTTGGTGAGTAGAGTTGTGCAATTCTCTCCTGTGCAGCGAGGGTTTTTCTCCGGACTCTCCGGTTTCCCTCCCTCTGCAACAACATCAACACTTTCGATCTATGCTCCGTGGCCAGACATGCGTCCTATGGCGGTTGCCTAAGGCGCATTGATATGCCTTCTGCTCGATCACGTTGTAATCGCATCTTTCGGCTTCTCAGCTGCGAGTAATATACCCAGCACGATATGTGACAGAGGGCCCCATAATTATTAACATCAATAAGTGTTTCATTAGGCTGAATTGTAAAATTTGAAATTCACCAAATGGTACAGCCTATCGGCCGAAATGTTGCCGAGCCTTGATAAAAAGTAGGTCCTGATAGGGTCAATAAATAGGAACAAGACTATTGTTTTCATAAACGATATGGTGGGATGTACTATTTGGCCTACAGCATGGGATAGATGATTGATCAAAATTAATTGCGAGTCTCAACAAGCACTACTAGTGAACGATGACAGAACAAAACATTACTTGGTACACTACTGTTTTATTGATAACAATGTATTTAACATTTTAACTGTACAGGTGTTAATCACTTGAACTTGAGCAACTAATGCGGATGAATAACCACCACATTCTGCTGTGGTTGTCAGTCATTAGGCCTATGCTTCACGCAGTGGCGTGTGTATATAAGTCTCATTTACAAACTATCGACACATACCGTACGTGGGTCATTCCATAAATAAGGGGTCCACAGTGTGACATTGTTATATACATTTTGTATGTCTGGATGCAAAAGATTGTTTTAACCTTTGCAGTTTGAATATGTAGAACTGGTTGATCTTAGTACTTTAAACACAATGTTTTCATTTTCCGACTTGATTTTCTTCTTACATGACGAAAAACATGGTTTCACTTGTAAACATGGACACCATTACACGTGAAATAGGTGACTTATTTGTGCCATATTTATGTTGGTTTTCATCGAAAATGTCTAAAATTCATATATTTAATAAAGCAGTAAAGATACTTGTGTCTCTTGTGAACATTTCACTTTTCAATAACAGGCTGAAAATAAGTTGCTAGTTTCACGTGTAACGGGGGACACAATGGTGTCCCCCCCCCCCCAACATGTGAAGCAAAACATAATTTTGTGCCATATACCTGTTATCTTTCTTTGAAAATTTCTGAATTCTATACAATTTATGAGCTAATAAATGACACATTACTTTATACAATTCTGACATTTTCAGATTGATGTATTGCACAAAATAAAGATTATTTCCATATTTAGAGGTTGGTGTCTCTATTACACGTGAAACCAGTAATTTTTAGGTACCTTATATCTGAAGTATTTCACTTAAATAAAACGTCCCATTTTTTGGTAAGTAATCATTATACCAAATACTTCATGAAATAATGGATTTCAAAACTTTTTGGTGCAATCATGCGGATATTTATGACAAAAAAAGGAAGTGATTCCCATTACGCGTGAAACAGTTTCCATCATGTATGAAGACGATCAACTTGATTTTTACGATTCATGTTTTGAGTGACAAGGACAAACCATTCGCACATACTGAAACTGCAAAGAGTGCAGAAAATACTTTATGTACAAAGTTATGCATATAAATATGCATTGGTACCCTTATTTATGGAAATACAATGTACTCACATTTGCATTAGGAATATGCAACTAGGCATACGCCCGTAACTTGAGACCCTATATGCCTTGAAGGTATCTCACATGTAGAGGGTGTTCTTGTTATTTTGAGCTACAATGCAAAAAAAAATGTGTACTCGTGCATATCCCAACGATTCCAAACCACTGCCCTCTAACTCCACACGAGGTCTATTCTACCAAGTTGAATATCACATTATTTTCTAGACGATATCACTGCTCGCTTTGATTCGCTTTCTGATGTTCATGTATTTAGAAGCGGTTTCTGTAATAAAGACGGAAGCATTTACTGCCATACGCAAAATGTACTAGGGCCCACATCTTGGCTTACTTGGATCATTGAGAAAATTTAGGTCGTTGAACTCAAATCATCGAATATCTGTTTTGTATCGAGACACTGCATCCGATCCCCAAATACAACCTAACGGTAATTGTACGTTTCCGAGCATAGGACTGTGTAATATCAAACATTGGCCTAGCGTAAGTGCATATGTAGGGACTATGTCGTGCAAACTGATAATCAGGCCTGTCAAATAGACCTTATGCATCGACTCCATCTAAGGGTGTGTTCCAAGACTATATCATGACCGATCGATTGTCCGAAGATTCGATGGTCGTTAGTCCGAAGGTTCGATAGTCTGTACTTACCACAGCTACTTGTGGGGTACTCATACAAAGGGAAATGAGGGAACAATGCTACCCCGCTACTCACCCTTCGAAAAACGGTACCCCAGAAGTGAAATTCTAAAGATAAGGGACAACAATGCTAGAACCCAAGAACTCCCATCTGCTGGGATGACCGAAGGTTCGAGAGTGAGGGCTCATTAGTCTGAAGGTAAAATAATCCGAAGGTTCGATAGTCCGAATCGACAATAGGGTTCAAGTGTCCGAATTCAAAGAACTGAACATTGTCAATTCGGACTGTTGACCTAGTGTGCGTTTAGATTAATTAATTAACCTTCGGACTAATTAACCTGATACATGTACTGAATTCGGGCTACCGAAACTTCGGACTAATGAACCTTCGGATTATCGAACCTTCGGACTCATTTAATGAACCTTCGGACTATCAAATTAAATGTTCGGATTAACTAATCTTATTTCATTTCAGGACTAATGAGCCCCCGGGTATAGGAAATGTGTGCGTTCGGACTATCGAACCTTCGGAATATCGGGCGGACCCCGACTATAGGCCATTATGCAATTATGCTAAATGTGTTCAAAGTTCACATACACGTACTATTGCTTGGAAATCAACATTTACGAACGAGTGAATTTGTGGCATTTGATAATAGTCGAGACGACTTGTATCCAAGCATGACAAGAAAGTATACAAGTACGAGATCATACAGAAAGAATGCCGAGATCAACATACTGTGCAAGTTCGACACAGGACTTTTGAGCCCAAGACCGTGTATGTTGATGTGTGATTAAAAATACCAACAGTGAACAGCGTACATGTACATGTATTCTTTAATACCCCCAGTTAAAAGTCCCCAGTTTCTGGTATGCGCGCGCGTCGCCGTAGCCATGCGCGTCGGCAAAATGAAAAAGTTTTTTTTTCAATGAAAGATGATGTCTCAAAACCGCCAAACTCACTGGTTTGACTGGAATCCTGCTGCTGCACAATTTTAACGTGTTTTTAGATTGGGTTATGGTCGAGAATAAGCTTTATGTGGCCTCTCTGAACTCCCATATATTTGCACTAAGTTTAGTCGGGCACCATTTGCAGTCATCAGCCGACATTTGAAGCAAAAAAATCAGGGAAAAAAAAAAAGGCCGCGTCGCCGCACCACTTTTTGGGCAAGCTCCATACCAGAAACCGGAGACTTTTTTTTGGCCTAAACGATTCAAAAATAGATTATCAATAGGCCTAATGTAGCAGTTACACAGCGCAGAAAAAAAATACTGTGTGACCACTGAATTCGCCGTTATTTGCAGAAAGTGAAGCTAATGATTTAAGCGTAATTTCCTGTAATTATCGGCCGATTGACAGTGGTCACACAGTTTCAGTGTTGATAACTGTTATGTGTACAATTTGATTGTATTTTTGCTCGGTTAAAATAAATGCATGTGCATTGTATACCGTAACTTAGACCTCTTAGATTCGGCAAACCAACGACTCGGTGATAATACAATAAATATTGTTATACCTCTGTCTTGAATACTGTATTTACATTGGCCTAGAACGATCATGTGTTAAGTTTATAAAAAGTCATGGCACACTCCCTATGGGATATTACGTACCCACAGGGAGTGTGCTATGACTTTATATACCTACGTAGGGTCGCAGTACGTACGGTGCGAAACGCTTATATCGTTGGCACCCACGCTATTTTCACCATGTTTTCACACATGAGTGGGAGCAGCGAACTAGCAGACGATCAGCTGTTTCGAGCACGCGATATGCAGTTGGCGTTTGATTGTCATGATTATTGTGTTAACTGCTGTTTGTTTTCGTAATTTTTACATCAAATCCAAAGAATTCAAGACAGAGGTATAACAAAACAATTGTTGACCGCTGTGATGTGGGATATGACGTTTTGAACACCCTCGGGGCGCATAGTTCGCCTCGATTGCTATGCGCCCCTCGGGTGTTCAAAAGGTCATATCCCACATCACAGCGGGCAACAATTGTTGAATACTGCTGTATTCTGAGTGAAGATTTAAGTATAACAACGGACAATACGACTACATTTCGTTTACTACATTTGTCTGCTAAACTAAGTGCTCCAACGCTATGTAGGAAAATTATGTGCACAAAAATGGTCCGTTGTGCTATGGTGTATTAAACAACATAAAACCATGCATCATACATATACATTCAAATATATTCTTAAATGATTAAGACCGAGGTAAGTTAAAACATACAATTATCAAAGGAAATAGGACACTCGAGATGAAAACAAAAGTTACAATCATTACTGTCGAAGGTTTACTCCAAACCTATTATTTTCAAAAACATTATGAACATTTTGTTAGTCGTAAATAAGATTTATGTAATTAACGGCGGCTGCTTAAACAACAGCACGTGATGAAACGCAGCCCTATTTAAGAATTTATTTGAAAATACTAAATAGTCTAAAGACCATCCATAGCGGGTTGGCGATAAATAAGTGAACATTTCTTTGAAAAATACTGATGTTTTGCGATTGCGATTACAAAATGCTGTATGTTCTGATTAAAAAAAAAAAAAAAGTGCATAAAGGTTAAAGATGCATCACACGAAGTGAAGTCGTTTCAAAACATTCTTTAAACAGACGTCTTTTCATATCAAAATATTTCGTATCGAAAGATAAACGTACATGTACTCTTAATTAATTAATTCAATGAAACAGTAACGAATAATGAACGTAAAGTGAGTGTTACCGAGCATCAATAATTTACTATTCGGCTACCGCGCATCTATTCTGCCTAAAAAAATAGTTTTAAAACACTCTTAAAACCTAAAATGTTCTTCTTTCTTGATGTATTTTCCTAATGGTACAACATGAGGAGAAACAATTAGTATGTCTTACTCAGCGGTGAAATATCACACCACTTCCAACTTATAATGTAGCTATACCACCCACACCAATTAATACCACTCTTTGACAGAAGTGGGGGTTTTGTACTCGCGTCTGTATTCTGAGTGGACACATTTTGTCGGATTTTGTGCTTTGACTTGAATGTTATGCCTTTTGCCAGTATAGCTCTATTAGCCATTCGCTCTAATGCCGGTTGTGGTGAATATTTCGAAAAATGTTACTTATAACATAAAAAATGAACCCAGTTTGGAGGTCTAAATTGAATAAGTTAATGAGCTTATTGCCAGTAAAGAGACTATTTTTTTTTCTAGCCGGTGGACCATTTGTTTTTAAGACGGAAAAGGGACGACCTCAAAACTTATACGCGGCTTACCCGTCTGCATTGGCTTAGCCCTAGGCGATCCCAGGAAGCTATTGGAACATACCCAGCGAAAGGAAGGATGTCATTTTGATCATTTTTTGACAGTGTTGCACCAGTCAGCGTGACTTGCTTTATCATTACTGATCATATGTTCTTATATGTCATTGTTTTATACACTCCCCAACATCAAGTAACATTCGTTTTATCAATAATGTAAAAGTTCACAGCGCTCAGTGACAACCACAGGCACGCACAACCATATTCCGATACTTCTTCAAAATGACGTTGGAGCTATCATCAAAGAACAAGACAGATATGGCACTGAGTTTAGTGGGTGCACAGCACGCTTGTGGTACGGCTTCAGGACTCATCAGATTGACCAATGTTTGTACAATAGCATGGTTGGTAGCATTCAGGTAGTCATTCAATGGAAAGGCACATTCACCTTCGCAGTAGAAAGCTGCATAACCATGTGGTGCAATGATCCAATCCTGTGGGAAACAATTATTCAAATTTAATGAATCGTTAAATTTAAATTCCATCAAGTACAATGCGGCCTAACTGCGATGAAAATCCAAAATGACCCTGAAATATAAATAAATACACATGCATGCTATCGTTAATGTCACTTGTGTGATACATGTGTTATAAAAAGAAACTACTCTGCTGATGCGAGAAGTCTGTTATTAGTCCCATGACTGTGCACGTGGAGATGAAATACTCGTTTCCAGACTCAACATGTCAAGAATCTGAACTATGTCATATTTGAGTCAAGTCGCGTCTACATCCTGCCGACCGGTAAATAAGGTAGTAAAATTGACAGTTAAGATGTCGCATCCGCTTTCCTTGAAAAAGGCCTTTCCATCCTATTTAAATACAAACCTTCATGAACAAGTAGAGAACCACTGTCAACCGGTTTTTCAAACAAACTTTCTTTTCATTTAGTATTAATATGGCCTAGTTCCATTACGAATGATCCTTCATTTTACATGTAGGCCCTAATCACAGGAAATCGTTTAATAAATAAGAAAAAAAGTTGATCCCTGAACAAAATTGACCCCATTCAAAAGGACCCGTTGGAAAGATACCAATCCAAACACAAGCTGTGTCTGAGAATCTTGATCTTTTGAACCTGAAACCCTTACCAACATTTATATCTCGCTTAAATACAACTCGCTAGAGGTTGCTTAACGAAACTACGTAAGTAATTGGCTGTGTTTATAGAAAATTCATTTACAGGTTGCATATGCTTTTATTCACAAAACAATACAAACCGAAGAAAACGTTTGTTTTTACAATAATTATCTTGGCCATTTAACTCCCTAAAACCAGTAACAACTTCACCGATGAGAACTCTTCAGCCGAATTCTATTCAACAATATGAACCTTAAAATATCAGAAAACATCTTGGTTGTTTTTCTCACCCAGATTTCTTCGAACATTGACCTTTTGACGTGGAACAAATGTCAACATGTGTGCCAACCAGTAAGCGCAATTCCAGATATATTTCGGCACCAACATCCGGCGACAACAGGTGATAATAATTGCCTAGCACTCACCTGCCATTCCAGATCCCTGAAGTTGACCTGCAGTGACCTCTTTTGGCACTCTCGCTGCCTGACTGATGCTGAGTTAGCTGCAATGGATAAATGACCAGCATTTGACTTTGTACCCTCTGTGGTGATATTTAATGGAGTCATTGATGATTCATGTGTGGATTTACTCAACGGATACAACGCTATTTATTATTCTCAATGAAGGAGTGTATACGTGCATGGGAAGTTTCCCAGCTGGCAACAGCATTGCGTGTTGACAATAAATTTTGTGACGTACATTCAATATAAACTAATCCATTTCTCAAAGTCGAGAGCCTGGCAATTTCATGTTTATGCTTTTGACGGCCATTGTGACGCTATACAGACATGATCCACGATTGGTTTTCATACTTTTCAGACAATAATAACAGGCTTACCTAACATACGCCTAGTTAAACTGTACCAATTCGGGAATACTCAGAGTTTGCCCAAGTAATGGCAAAAGCACGGTGCCAACTTTTGTACAAAAACACCGCTCATTGACAATTATTGTGTAGCTTTTACAATGTCTTTACTCTGCCATTACTTCAGGGAGTCTGTGTTAGTCTACAGCGACTCAGAGTTGGATTGTTCTACAACAGTGTATAAGAAAAAGGCAAAATGTTATAGTGCTAAAACAAATTGGTAGACTGTTAAAGAAGGCTCTACATGTGATGGCACAGACACCACTTAATCATAATCCCACAGATTTCGATAAAACGGATGGCGTCTTTCACACCCCCTTGGTTTCTTCTATAAATAATTTTGACTCATTCAAGTATCAACAAGTAATATCTCATTATACCCTCGGGTGCGACTAGCGCATGTCGATAACAAAATGGGAAAGACTCACGGTTTCGAGAGGGAGAGCCCAGGTCGTTGAGTGAGTTAGTGTCCGTGTCGATAGTTTCTGGTCGTTGTCTTCTCCTGGCACTTTTTCGTGAAGTGCTCCTTCTATTTCTTATTCTGGGTGCTTGAGGCTGAGAGAAACCTTGGAAGAATGCCACCATGAATGGTTCTTTGCCTTGCTCACTGTCCACTCCCACTAGACCGATTGCACTGGGATCCACTAGCTCACCTAGGTACAACATACACATCATTATATATTAACATTTCTTGACCTGAATGTTGGAGCAAGTAAATATCACCGATTGATAATTAGAAGGTTGCCAGCATCTGGAGCACGACATACTCTGATCACGTTTCTACTCATCATTCTTCAGAGTTGCAGTGACTCGAGTCAATGACTCGACTCGAGTCCAACTCAAGTCACAATTTTTGGTGACTCGACTCGACTGAGTCGACTCGAGTCCCTAAGGGTAGATGAATCGACTCGACTCGAGTCGCTGCGAGCAAATGACTTGACTCGACTCAAGTTCCTCATCAGGAGACTCAACTCGACTCGAACGAAGGATAATAAGATTTTGAGTCTAAAAAAAACCCAAAACTTTGCGAAAAATATTTGCAATAACTTACGGTACAAATTTTATGTTCGCCACTATGCGAATACAGTACGGTACAGCCGCTACAGCGGCTCTCGTCGTGTACAAACAAAAGAGGCACAGAATGCACCTTGTGGTTCTGGAACGCACAAAATACTATCCCGGAATGGGACTTTTTTTAAACACGTTTTTCCAATTCGTTGTTCCATCATTGCATGGCTTTAGGTGATTTCTTATTAACCTCTTGTATTCGAACGCCGGCTAAATTTATGCCCTCCTTCTAAAAATCACATGCCCACTTTTCAATTATCAGAAAGAGTTTTGTATGATGCAATTTGGTTTTGATGTTGTCAGCGTTCAGCAAAACAATTCTAGATCCGAAGCAAAACCAGAAAGCCATATATAAGACTGAAGTTTCAATTCTTGTAACCTGTTACTGCTAAAATGACTTTCTCTCCTGTCTTTTCGACTCGACCTTCTTGACCTAATGACTCGACTCCACTCGAGTCACTTCTTTAAAATGACTCACTCCACTCGACTCGACTCACAAAAATCGATGACTCATTACAATGCTGTTATTCTCTCTGATCACGTTCTGACAAGTAGTTTTATTTGAGGAAACATCATTATGAGCTCCTCAGACCTACTTTAATATTAAATACTCAACCTTGTGATATACGGGCCTGATAATACAGTGACATTAGCAAATTTGATCTCATATACATTTATTTAAATGCGAAATATGAGTTAATTAAATACTGACACACAAAAATCGAATGCCACGTACCATCTAATGTTTCCACTGTCACCTGCAATCCCATATTAGCACGTGGATATGTTCTCCATGTTGAACTGGCCATAGAAACATCAAACACTAACCATCCATGGTCAGCACGTCCAACCACCTGCCCATCCAGGTATGCCATAGATCGAGATCTGCCAAGCAAATCACAGATTGATAGATTATGGACTAAATACTGAACTACGGTTAAGTTACTGAATGGATAAATATGGCGATGAGTTGACGGGATGGCAGGACGGTATGATGACCACCTGCCTAGAAATTGGAATATTAAGATACAGTCGTAGCTTATACATGTACTGGGGACGTAATTAACATTCATAGCGAAACTAACATGAGGTGCGTGTGATCAATTTTAACAAATTCTCAGTCTCAATTATGTCGCGACTCGGGACGTCAAAAATTTGTAAAATTTGAATCGGCCGTAAGTCGTATTGCCAAATTCAGCACTAAACACTGAGAAACGCAGTGAGAAATGAGTGCCAAATACTGCTTTATACCTTCCATTCTCTTGATCTTGAGGTATGACTTGGTAGATGTTAATCCTATAGGTGCCATTACCAGCCGAATAGCTTGTACTGTAGCGAAAAACTCGTAGTTCGGCAGCAGTAACTGTCTCCTCCTCAGGTATGCGAGTCAGATCAAAATGATATCGATGCGGACCATGCTTGGAGACTGCTCTCTCTTTATAATGAACTGAAACAAAATGGGCAGAAACACTGGATGAAGCCTACACTAAGCACCAGTTACATAGTTCAGGAAAATAATACCTGATCAGTGATAGCGTTATAAGCTCTGTTCCATTTGATTCTTGTGCGTGATTTGTCAGTTTGGTTTTTAATGTTTCATACAAGGTTGGAGACACATTCGCACATTATTTGTGTTTTGTGTTTTTCCCCCAATACTTTGTATTGAGCAAAAAAAAGGCATTCCCAAACCAAGGAAACTAAGCGTTTTTAAGCGTTCGCAAAAAAATGCAAATAGCAAGAACTGACATTTTCAGGCACATTGTGAGAAAACATGACTATGGTAACTGCGATTCTGCAACAAAAATCACACAACTACAATCCACCGCAGTGAAACAGGAGTCCTTCGTATAAGGGTGAGATAAAGAAAAATTGAGAAATATACATTTTTGTGAGGTATTTGTGACCAAAAGTACCACGTGAACGAATTAGTATCCATCTATCACGTGAGCGAATTGGTATCTATCACGTGAACGAATTGGTATCTACCACGTGAACGAATTGGTATCTATCACGTGAACGAATTGGTATCTATCACGTAAACGAATTGGTATCTATCACGTGAACGAATTGGTATTTATCACGTGAACGAATTGGTATCTATCACGTAAACGAATTGGTATCTATCACGTGAACGAATTGGTATCTATCACGTGAACGAATTGGTATATATCACATGAACGAATTGGTATCTATCACGTGAACGAATTGGTATTTATCACGTGAACGAATTGGTATCTATCACGTAAACGAATTGGTATCTATCACGTGAACGAATTTGGTATCTACCACGTAAACGAATTGGTATATACAACTGTATATCAATAACGCAGCTCATTTGGCGCAGCTCATTAAATGGAATAGAATATATGTTTTGTTAGATTTCATGTTTACCGGTATTAAAAACAATTTTGTAAACAACATATTTTAAATTAATCAGGTTTTTAATCGGTCCTGAGGGGACGGTATGTGATAGGTAGCAGTATATAGCTACATTTTTGGTATTCATGTGTTACTCTTTTGTTTTCATGTGATTTTTGGCTAGGTCTACATGCACTGGGTGGGACTTTATGCAATTTTTTGCAGGAATGAAATGGCATATATTTTACAGCCACATTTTTTTCTTAGAATTTTAAATTTTTCGACGTGAAAATATTTTGCTTTTTTACTCTCACTTTTTGTGAAATTTTTGAAATTTTTTCACAACCTTTTTTTTTGGACTCCATGTAATTTTTTTTCATCAAGAATTCACTTTTTTTTTCTTTACTTTGAAGATTATTTTGTATGAATGCGCAATAAGTGACTCATCAGTTAGTTCTTTACTCATACTGAATGTTTGGTGTAAAGTTGTATGTAAAGTCTTGTCGACTTTGGTAATTTTATATTCTTTGTCTAATTTTATTTCTGTGTAATTTTAATGTGAGGGCGCCTTTGGAAAGCAGTTTATCAACAAAAAAAACGAATTATCAACATTAATGCCTGATTTAAAATAACACATGTAGTGTTTAACAACGAAACTTGGTGTCCAAACATAAATGGTTACGCGTAGGACTCCCCCTCGCAAGATTTCTTGCTAATAATTAAAGGGACATCAGGAAAACAAAGGGCGAACAACGTAGAACGAGAAATTGGAACGTTTGTCATAATGTGTAGTGCATGCCGGTGTAGCGTGAATATCTGACTTCATGAAATATGGACTCATTGATAGTATTGCGCATGCGTAAGTAGGATAAAAACCTATTTACATGACTATAGGCCAAAAAAAAAAGTCTCCGGTTTCTGGTATGCGCGCGCGTCGCCGCAGCCATGCGCGTCGGCAAAATGAAAAAGTTTTTTTTTCAATACAAGATGATGTCTCAAAACCGCCAACTTCACTGGTTTGACTGGAATCCTGCTGCTGCACAATTTTAACGTGTTTTTAGATGGGGTTATGATCGAGAGTAAGCTTTATGTGGCCTCTCTGGACCCCCATATATTTGCACTAAGTTTAGTCGGGCACCATTTGCAGTCATCAGCCGACATTTGAAGCCAAAAAAAAAAAAAACCGGGTAAAAAAAAAAAAAAGAAAGCCGCGTCGCCGCACCACTTTTGGGGCAAGCTCCATACCAGAAACCGGAGACTTTTTTTTTTTGGCCTAATGGGAGAGTGACTTGTCACGTGTGAGGGATTAACCAATAATAGGGGAAATGAGTCCGATTTTCATAGGAGTAGGATTTTCATATGACACCAGTGGAGTGTTAAGTTTGGACTACATTGAATACGGACTCATAGCTTATATTACGCATACCTTTGTGAACTTAATTATTACGACAGTGACAGGTGACGTTTGCGGGAGACAAAAGAGACCAACTTTCATAGGAGTTCCAATTGTATATGACATCAGTATGCAAAACTGCTGCAAAGAAATACGTGGTTTGCCTACACGGACCGATGAGCGGCAAGATAGTGTCAACATGTCACAGGACGGAACATAATTTACGTTTCTATTTCTGGTTTAAACAAAGTTCACCGATGAATAAAGTAAACACACACTCATCAAACACAATATAAACAAGGATGGGCACGCATTTCTGCATTTCTGTTTAGAAATCTTCTGAACCCAAGAACGTCGACCTGCCAAGCCACTTCCACTCCCGAACAGTACGTTGACAGTAACGTGATTTGTGACGGTTGACGACAGTTCTTCGGAAAGGGTGGATTTTGAATTGTTGTAATATTATTTCTTTTAAACTTCATACCACGGTCGCAATGTCAACAATAAGATTTACTCCTTTAGCCCTCAAGGTTTATATTTGTTAATCAAACTTATTCAAGATAACGATTAGAGAAATTTCAATTGAACGTGTGGCTTAAAGTTAAGGATTACTCATAAAAAGACATTTGAATACTATGGCAGGGATGACTGCAATTTCTCAATTAATCTACATCAAAGCATTTGCCCATGACTGGCAAGAAATTTCAATTCAACATTTCCCTATATGGCACTAGTAAATAGTAATTGCATGTATCAACTTTTTGTACCCAGACATTATTGCAGATACACGTAACTCACGTAAATAAAAACAAAGGAAAAAGAAATATTCCTTTGAAAATAAAGTCTGGTTCTTACGCAATATACACTGATAGTGAATCACATTTAATTTAAAACATTAACGGTTTTCACATGTTCATCCCGGTAATCAAAGTAAACGTCTTTTTTTTACCAGTATATGTATAATCGGCATGAAAATGTGGGCCTACATCCTATAAACAATTGACAATGCCCCAATTACGAAATTATTCAACATTATCTGTGTAGGCCTAGTTGTTATTCAAATTATTTGCATTCACTGTGTGCTAGTTTAAGGAATTAAAGCAAAACATCTTTGGGGGTTTTCAGCAGAGTGTAAGTGGTATTGCTGCCGGGGTTAGAACAAATTAAAACGCCGAAACATTGTCCACGGTTCCCCCATTGGCTTATCTATCACATGGCTATAAGGATCAATGTGGGGACAATCTGCGCGTATATAGTGATCAGCTTCATTATGTACGCACACTCCTCAGGTTTTACTTAAACCGTATTTTTCTAAAACTGTCACACCTAATATTTGTTTAGGAAATACAGGCTGTTTACATCCTCATATGTCACATTTAATGTCAATTGATGGGTTCATAATCGATTTTATATGAGCTATAGCATAGTCACAATGGTTGTACGCTATATCTGCTATGTCGCAAGTTTATATTTAAGATTTTGTTTCATTTGTAGAAACCATGCTTAAGATTTAAAACCAAAAAAAAGTAAAAGGACAAAACTCAATAGAAAACATTCAGAAATCCAGACCGACAATATGCCTGCGGGAAAAAAATCAGAACAGATGAAAAGCCAGGTGCAATACGTGCCGTGTTATATTTTCAGCAACTCAGCATGCTCTCCGGATACGCCCACAAGACTACCAACTGGGATGTGTTTACATTACGACGTGGAGGGGGAAAGGCCGACACAACTATTTATGTTAGAGCATGGAGCTATTAGGTTAGAGCCTGGGTCGGGATCTTATGCTGGAGTATTGGTATGACCATGGTATGACCATGGAGTATGACTGATGACTTCATTGAAAGATATGGATGGGGCAAAAACAGTACGCATGTGCACTGAATCCATACAAGTACATGTAATGTGCATTGAATCCATACACAAGTATTACACCACCAGCTCACAGTTACTCTGCACGCGAAACTGGTTTGAATGTTACATGCCCTTTCATTATCCCATACTCTTTTTATTTGCACTTCCTGCAAAAAAAGGCCGAGATACCACTTTAAGCAAAGCAAAATTCGTACAAACAGAAGGCTCGTCATCCATTGATTTCTTGTCCAAATTTCGCAGCATTTTTGTATCCGGCTTGGAAACCGACTAAAGCACAGCGTGACCTTTCACCTTTGTATAGATTCTGACTCTGCTTTGATAAGGACATTTTTAACAAAATCACACAAAATATCAAGCAGGGGTTCTTATTTTTCTCTCACTGATTCTAAATCAATTATTAAGCCAAAGGGTAAAATCGAATGAATGATGAAAAGTTCACCGTAATGTGAAGTGTGTTGGTGTGAAGAAGATGGATATGTTCCGTTGCAGGTCCATGGGGAGTTGGCCTTGCACGTACAGCCCCGTATACGGTCCACAGGCTTGCCAAATCAGTAGTTTCCTTAAGAACTCCCTACTTAGTTTCCTTAAGTATAGAGGATCAAATTTGCCAAAATCCATCACTCACTCTGCTTCACGTGGATTTTAATGGACTTGGTGCACATGGCTTATCTGCCAAAATCCCCTAAAATGGGAGGGTGGGTTCAACCTCGTCCCCAGGGTGTCGAGCAGTACGCGCCCAGTCTCACCCTGGTATTGGATCATTTGCACGTGCAAAATTTTTGAAAACGTATGCAAATGAGGAACAGTCTGGTGCCTGCATGTACATTACATTAGCGGGTTTTTTTTGTGTGTGATGTCTGGGATAAAAACAGCATCAATTCGTCGCGCCGTGAGTTATGAAAACACGATTTTATTTGAAGTTAAACTGTTACAATATGGCCCGACAATATGCAGTATCACATTTCATATTAATGTATTGTGAGTAAGTTGGAAAGAAAAAGAGTATTATTGAGAAGGCGTGGACGTTATAATTACAACGACCGTGCAAACACGTAATGCACGTTGAAAATAACAACACCTAACTACACGATATAAAATCCATTATTAACAAATTGCGGTATCGAATCAGGATACAGGAAGAAAGTTTCCTATCCAGGGCTAAACGAGGTTGGAAATAAAGTAAGCACTGGGGACGAGGTTGGGGATTGATTTTGATGGGGTTGGGAAGGTTTAAGGTTAACACAACCAGAACATATTGAACTGCCAGGATCAGAAAGCATACTGGACGTAATGGTTAACAATGTAACAATCAACATCAGTGTGTTCAATTGGGTTAAATTCGTTTAAAAAATTAAAACTCTAAAAAAATTGAAAGTTTATGAATGATTTTTAAAAACAATTTTCGGGCGATTTAAATCAAATAACCCTGATTTAAATTGCAAAAATGACTATTTTAGTGTCCGTGCATCGTGTGCTTGGGTCCTAACATAACGAAATATTAAGGGGAAAATGGTCTTCCCGATTAACTTGCAGCTTATCTTTTCATGAGAAATGTGGAGCGAATATAACGATCAGTAGCACAGCATGGTCCGTGTGAGTCATCTGTACTTCAGGATGTCAAGCTCAATTACTGGCAAGCGTCATCACGATCTCTTATTAATCAACAATATCCGCCCCTTCACCCACAACGTCTTACCCAGTCCCCTATGTTTGCTTTGCACATTTCCCAGCTTAACATGTTAATTCCGCAAGTCCTGCAGTTGGCATACTTGTGTGTTGATTCAATAAGCAATGCTGCTGATTGATACCTATGTACTTGTGTGCTAACGACCGCGAATGTGGCCTAATTCTTTAACAATGAAAGGATACTACATTGTATCAACACCGCAATGACCATGCAACTGTATGCTTGAGCGCTATGTTCTCCGAGTATAAGACTTGTTTCTGAATAAATGTTAGAGCGAAATAATTCCACCAATTGTTGTTATGAATTAAGATCTTCACTTTTGGAAAATCATGACAGTCACCACCAACCTCATAAAACTGATATCACCATTCACACCCATATCGAAATTAACATACGTGGGGTATGCATCTGGGTGCTTGATGTGACTTAATGAAACTTTTTGTTGTGTACAGGGTGTCCCAAAAGGTAACCCACAAATATAAGGGAAATATGAATAACCGGTGAACGTATTAACCATTATAATGGTTTTATCATAAACAGGGGCAGCAAAGCACACTTTTCGGACTTAAAGAGATCGGAGAGATGTGCGCTGAAAAGTCGGCCCGATCTGACCGGACACCGGGCGACCGGATGAAATCATAAATGTTTGATTTTTTTTCGCATTCGATTTCACCAGATCCAATGTCACCGGAATTTGGAAAGGTGTGCGATATTTATGTTTACCAATTAGATTCACGAAGGAAGTCACATGATTAAAAATCGGTGGCTGCCATTTTGTCAACATGTGACTGATCATCATGTGACCGATTAAAGAACTGAATCGGGCAAGCGTGCGGGTATTCCGATTTCCGTTTCGGTCTCTGCAACAGTGAAAAAACCGTACCGGTGATCCTACCTCCATGATCTGATGATCTGGTGAACCGGTAAAATCGGAAAGTTGTGCGGCGGGCTTAAGTTTTCCATAGTTGATTGCATTCCTCTGGTCATCCTATGTCTTGAAAATGGTGCATGTATGTGAAAAACTCTTTATGGACATTTTTAGATAAAACATTAACATATCCAGACATAAGATTTAGACAATTTAGAAGACACAAAACATGTCTTTGAACAAACCTGGATTTTTGTCAATTGATGATCTTGTGCTGCAGTTCAAGTTCCATTTTGAAAGTCAAGAAAATGGTAGCTTCGACATCCAATGCCCCAGCCCACAGACACGTTGCTGTCAGGAATCGCTCACAGGGAACTATTTGGGGACAGAGTAATTGCACTGAATCTTGTTGTGGAATGGTGGGGGAGGGGTCCAAGTACAATTTAGTTTTTCAGCAGTCCATCTTTAATGGCAAGACCAGGCCAACTATATGCGCCGCCGCTGGCAACATGCGGAAGGGGATCGGGGTTGAATATCATCATTATTTTGACAGAAATCCTGTTTTGTTCGGCATGTTTTGATCATTTACCTGATACATCTGCATGTGCCCAGGTTTTACACCAAAATGTCCCAAGAAGGTTTCACAAATTCAAGACAATTGAGCTTAAAGGGAATATACATCATTTGCTTTTGCTGTAATTTTCAGAAATGGATGGAATTGGGGGATTGGAAATATAAAGCAAATATAGTTACACTGACTTTTTGGAGGTTTTGGGTTCGAAAATGCTATAAAAACCAAGAAAAACGATCATTTACCTGTAGTCTGGTTCCCTGACTCCATATAAGAAGAAACAGAGCAGTTTACATACATTGGGGAATTGTAAGGTCAGGGAACCAGTCTAGCTGGCTCGTACCCGTTCATTGGTTTGTAATCGATTGCAAACAAGTGCAATAGTCAATTGGGGCCAGTATTTGAAAAAAAGCCAGTTGTTTCCAACGCTGATCGGCCGATCAGCGTTGGAAATTGATACAAAAATACCACTTTTCTTGAAAATGACAGTATACCAGGTGCCATAATTTTACAGGATGCTTTAGACTGTCATTTACCAATGCCTATTAAGGTATTTCGCAAAAACTTGGTAGTTTTATTTTTCGATGTTTGCAAATGTTGTATATTCCCTTTAATGAAGCATGTCCAGAGGAGTGCAATTAAAATGTCAATGGAAAGACTGCCTTTATAGTTTAATGATAGAACTATACAAATGGTTATTGAATTCATAGCTTGGTCAAATTATCACTTTGTTTGTGTGTTACCTTTTGGGGGACACCTAATATGAATTATCTGAGAGACATGGAACCTGTAAAGCCCACATACATCAATAATTGAAAATGAAGACCTCGTACGAGCAATGAAAAGAGCAACGGGCGCGCATTGTCGTTAATACGGCTGAAAATGCTTTACAATTTGAAAGGCTGCGTGTTCTTATTCCTCCATGGTTGCATTCAACGCAATCGTGTTTCAGTTCGTCAACATTCTTCACATAGATCACATTATTGTGTTTGTATAGTTGGATCGCAACTACAAAACAGTAGTGTCTGCAGAAGGTATCTTGCTGGGTTACAATAAGTAGGCTAATTAGCCAGCCAGCTGGTTTCCATCTACGTGACAGGTGGGGAGGTCAACCATCAACCCATGGTCTGTACAATGCACACTTTATGCAGTCACAGCATGGCGTGCCATACTCTCTATGCCTCAACACGACAAAACGGTACTGCCATTTCCCCGCAAATCCTCACAGGGAGTTGGTTACGAATAAATCACTCTTGGTCGGCGGAATTTTGCAAGGCTATTTTTTTATGGTTCGTGCGTGCCAAGCAAATTCCTTTTATAGTGTGGGCATGTGGGTTATGCCGCTGTATAAAGCTAGAGTCCAGAGATTAAATATGCATTGTATCATGATTGTATCGAAAAGCGGTTATAACTCGATGCTTTGACTGTACTAAAATCAGGGGTGAGATTGGGAGAAAATGAAATATCCACGAAATAATCCATAGAGCCTTAGAGGATTTGAGGGTCGCCGAAGGCCCAGAGCAACGAAGGGTCTATGGAATATGCTTGTACAACTTTGCCAAAAGGCACCCCTAAAACCAATTTCTTTTGTTCTATATACCTTGATAGGTAAAAACAGGCTTACAGAAAAACCTCTGCAATTCCAAAGGGATTCTTTTAAAAAATCCTGAAATCACAAAAAAACTCCCTTCAAAAAGTCTTGAAATCGGAAAAAATCCTGACAAAATATCCACAAATCAGGAAAAAATCCTGAAATCAGGAAAAATCCTGACAAATCTCACCCCTGTTAAATGCATTTTGAAAACTCAGGTATCGAAAACAAACTGATTAACAAAGGTTTTAGATAAAAAAAATACTCATGCATTGGTATTCCGTTTGTCATGCGCCAATTTTGACAAACTGCGAGCAAAAACAGCAATTTTATGCAGTCAGAAACGCCGCAAGCATCATTGTATCGAAGTTCATGCATTGTCATGCTTACTGTCACCCAAATCGGAGCCCAAACATCCATGAGTTTACTAGAACTAGGACCTAAGCACCAGGACAGCAACCACCAAACCTAACTACAAGACCAAGTGGCAGAACTATTTTGTTTTTCGCGTTTCCTCCGTTTGTGTGTTGAATGAAATTAATATGAAGTCATTTGCGCGGTGGAATATGGTTTTAGTCATGCTGATAACGACACGATGCCAATATCGTCTAATATCGTCCATAGTCCATGCAATGATTGATGCATGACGGTCACAAACCTAAAGGTTCAAGTGATTTTTCCCCGAAGGATTATAACTTGTCCTCTTTATTCACGCCATATTTTGATTTTACAATTGTGCAGAACAATCCTCCAAATATGACAAGATACTGATGAACTTAACTTGCATAGCCCAAAGAAAAAAGAGAAGCTACGGGTAAAGTGTTTCTTTATGAAATGGCAGAACACGGTATTGGCCTGAAGACTGTAGTAGAGTACTTGTGTCGTGAGACAAAAACTAAAGGACTGAAACACGCACGCGTGACGATTCGGCGGTGTCGGGTACAAATTCGTATTTACACAGGAAAATCAGAAAGCGGTTTCAAACTTTCGGTTCGACAACCAAAATATGCTCAATCAACGTTTGAGTAAGGACCCACCCATGCTGATAATCACAACTAGGTACATTTTTTATATACTATATAATATTATGAAAGCTTGAATTTAACATCGACATACATTAATAACAATGATTAATCCGTTTTACTTTATTAGCTACAGGAAGTGCATTTCCTGTCGTGGGGCTTCGACAGCTAGCTTGACATGACCTGAATGCTGTATGTCCCTGCGAAAGTTAGCTTGACATGAACTGAATTCTATGTCCCTGCGAAAGTTTCGTCTTTGAACGTGTTACAGGCATGACAGGAATCATTGCTTCCAGACTTTTCATGTCAACAGCTACAATAAAGATTATGTTAACTAAGTATATACATGTACATAAAACGCCAAGCACCCACACTTTATGAGGTAATGTTGAAAGACAAAGGGAATTACCTGGTAGACTCATGATTGTATCGGCCTGGTTGACAGCTGATACCTCATTCGATGTATAGTTAAACATTGTGCCAGGCATCCATGGTAGTGTGTCGTCTGAAAGAAAGTACAGATCCAAATCCTCGTCCTCGAATTCCTTGACATTTAAGGAACGGTAAAGATCCAGCATAAACAATGGCGCCGAGTGATTCTGCGTGCTTTTCACTGCTTCGGGTCGTGGTCTTCGCTTCAAACCCAAAAGGTTTAGAATTTCCTCTTGAATGTCCCGAGTTTCCTCTTGGCTGTATACTGAGCTAGACATTCCAGACAGTTCGGAGCTTACATCTCTAGGAAAACGACGAATTTCGTTGCTTGAGTAAAACTGTGCGAGTACACCTTGACATGCAAGGAGGATACAAAGTAAGCTGCACGTGCGACTCATCTTGTGGTTGATCATGTAGTTCATTCCTATATGTCATAACCATACATTTATTCCATCGTTTATTCAACAATTAAACTATTTCAAGTTTAACTCTGATTCCCAAGTAATCGAAGTATCACACATGCATCGTTGTTCGGCTATTTTGGAAGCAGTCTCATGTATGGTACGCACAGTTTGAACTGTGAACAATCACTCCCCACACTGCACTATCATGAGACGAACCCTCTCAAAACCTGAAGAGAATGTGGTTTTCCGCAAGAGTTGTCCCGCATTATCCCTACTCGTGGCAGTGTGTAGGATTACGAAGCTTTCATCTGTTGTTCAAGCTTGGGCGCACTATTTCTGAGAAACTTCATCTCACCCGAAGGAGTCACAACTACAACAATTGTCTCACGTTACGAGTTAATGCTGAATTCACTCTTGTTCCATTCAAACTTCGTATAAAAGCCGTGTAAAGCTTGGATGGTTAGCCAAAGAAACCACGTGTATACACAGTGCATAGCACGGACATAGCCTGCCCACTGTCGTACTGCTGTGAAACTTGAATACGTAGTGCACCCGAACTATCGAAGTACACAGCAAAGGGTGCTAATAGCTAACTTCAATGGCCCTTGTTGTAGTAGTAGGCGTTATACAATCTGCAGACACGAAACATTCAAGGCCAAGCACCCTTACACATTTCAAACTCCTGAACAATTATTCATAAGTGACGTTACCTTTGTCAGTTCGTGGCTCGTGAACGAAAGGCTATGATGTTGGCAATGGCAGCTTGTAAGGCGAGGCCATGTTACCTTTAACTTAGGAGTGATGAGGTTGACATAACACTGACTTATTCCCATGCCATCGACATATCAATCATTGACGGGCCAAGTCAACTAAGCAGGGGTTCTCCAAACTGTTAAAACGAGAGGCAGGATGCGAGGGGGACAAATCTTACAAGAAAATCGATCCGCACATTTCGCGCCCTCAAAGGTTACCTCGGCGGGATGGGAACGATTGGCTAAATAATGGAGTCCTTATAGAACTTCTTTTTAAGTTTGACTTCCGCTATATGGGCGTGAAAATTAATTAGAATTTTGATCCAAAGGGGTGAGAATGGATGTAGCTGGACATAAATGGACCAAATCATTACTTGAATCATAAAGCAAGGAACTGATTTGATTTTATAAAATTAAACACACTTTAATTCTCTTTGTAACTTGGCGGGGGTTGGGGGTTGGAATTCATTGATGCTAGGCGGCGCACATCCCACTTTCTTTTATTAATATTTCACGAATCCGTGGAATGAGTAGCATCAATATAAATGCAGTCGTTTCCAGCACACAAGAATTGACACTTGTTTGGGAGGAAGATGGGCATGGGCGCCCCCCCCCCCAGCCGACCGATCCCTGGATCCGCCAGTGAGCGTGAACTAGACTATTCTTGGTGCAACATGCAAGTTCCTTGTCCCATCCACGAACTTGACTCGGTTGACATTGTTATGGGTGTAGGCCAATAAATAGGCCCGAAATTGCCTCGCTGGCCAAATCACGATTTGCATGTCCTGAAGTTATCAAATATTAGAGTAACATACAATGGACGGTAGGCATCCTTTTTAAAATAGCGATAGGCTTTAGGACTACTTTCAGGGGTGCTCATCTTTGGATAGAATTTTCTCCCAAAAGTCATCTGTTAACCCCAAAAAAATTGAACAGAAAATGAAAGATGATGAAATAAGCTTTAATTTGAGGTGTGTTTCAAACACCTTTGAGAGTTGTGAGTGTTTTTCATAATTTTTGGAAGTGCGGTCTATATGGCAGTTTACTGGTCTGCATCCTTGTGAACTGGCGTGTTTATAAATAGTTGAGTAGGTATGGGGGACCCCCGTGCACCCCCCCCCCCCAGAACTAACTTTCACCAATTTTTTGGGTGCCTTTTAGGATCCTAAAACACATTTTGGATGTTAACAGAAAAAAAATCCGATGCAAAGAAGATATCCAAGATGGCGGCCAATATGGCCGCCAAAATTGGTAAACACTGGGAAAAAACATATATCAGCCAAATAATGTGCTAAAAGCATAAATAAAATGGTAAGTTATATGTTTTAAACCCTCAAAAAATCATTTCTGGTATCCTTTTTTTTGCTATTATGCTTCAAATTCAAGATGAAGGCCAATTTGGTGGCCAATATGGCCGCCATATTGGTAAAAAATGGAAAAAGTCACATATCAGCCTAATAGTATGTTAAAATCATAAATAAAATGGTAAAATACGATTTTGACCCTCTCAAATTCATTTCAGGTATCTCTTTTTTTGCTATCGTGTTTCAAATTCATAATGACGGCCAGGATGGTGGCCAATATGGCCGCCAAAATGGTAAACAAAAGTCGAAAAAAGTCATATATTAGCAATAAAATGAGATAAAAGCATCAAAAAAATTGTTAGTTATATTTTTTTACACTTGCAAATTCATTTCTGGTATCTATTTCTTGCTATCATGCTTCAAATTCAAAATGGCGGCCAATATGGCGGCAAATGTAGTGGCCTATATTTATCTTTGGTACAAATCCCCTGGTGTACGTGCGTCACACACAAGGAACGGTGCGCGTCAACCAAATGTCCTGCCCATGGGACGTCGTTGCTAGGTAAAAGGGCCCCCTCTTTCGTTAGCGCACGGAGCCCCAAAATAATGTTATTTACTTTCGAATGAAACACCAAAAGAAAAATAATGTCTGCGATTTGCAGTATAATCTGTTCCTTGCTCTATGCTTGCAGCCCGACAATAGTGGATCTTTTTGTGTGCTGTTGGAAGTGCAAAGGCAACCCTACATACACGCAGCGGCGTAGCTACCGGGGGCGTGGGGGACGCACGCCCCCCCCCCCCCCCGTAAAAAAAATCGCCCCCCCCCCCGGAAATTTGACATTCGGAGAAAATCATGAAACCATGATTAACGTGTTTCACAGAAAGTGCCTTTTTTCACATTTGTATTGGGGGGGGGGGGCGAAAACCGTGATTTTCGCGATTGGCTGTTTATTTTAACGTCCCGTGGAACTCGTATAGCGATACCCGTTGTTTGACAATGACCAAGAATTCGGTTTTAAAAAGCGCCCACATTGAAAGATAGTGTCCAAATAAAGATGGTGTTCTTCACTTTACGATCCCGACGAAAGTCAAGAAGATGAACGTTTGGGACTTTCCACATTCATAACCAAAATAGTGGTAATCTAAATGTACAAACTTCAGATTCACATACTTTGTGGTAATATTCCGTTTTACTCGTGTTTCATTGTTTATATCGTTCATAACAGTCAGAGAGGCAAATTTTATGGACAATCTCCAATGGTTAAAATCGTCCGCACGTGTCAGGAAACAGACCAGTGCCACACATAATACATGAACTAGCCAACAGCTATACGCATTGACACAAAGCTATTCATACTCGAATACAAGCCCTAAGAGGCTTCAATTAAGATATTTTGTTTAAGCATTTTAGTGTATGAAATACGTACATTCTGCTACTATTGCCCGAATTCTGTTGGTTTTTCACTGTTTTCTCGTTTCAGTAAAAATTAAAACCTGAACTTGAAAATACCGGCCACCAAATTTACAGCGCATGTAGTCTTTTTTTTTTTTTTTGGCTACGTCCAAATTACTTGGTACGGCTTGCAATTATTGAATGAGACTTTAGAAATGGCTGAAGCCACGTCCCATAGACACGTTTGTTACTGACAGTAGCAAAGTAATTAGCTTGTATTGTTTTCAAATAAATCACACTAAGATATATATTAAAGAAATATAGAATAAAGGAATAAAGTACCATCTTCCAATGGGGGCGCTGTTCAAACCGGACGATCATGCACACTAACGGACAATGGATGGCGCTTTTCAAGGCGGCACAATTGCCGTCGTTAGCGAGAAATTCCAAAAAGGGCACTCGCAAAAGGCCGGTGGTAAAAAAGGCACTTTGTTTCTTTTTTTTCAAAGGGAACTTGTTTGAAAATAAGGACACTCGTTGACAAAAAAACGCACTGTTAACAAGGTTTTTTTTTGGGGGGGGGGGGGTAAACGCTGGTGTAAAAAGGGCACTTGAATGGGAAATGGCAGTATTGGGGGTGTATATATATACCCCCTTACCCCCCCCCCCCCCCCACCGCCCCGCTGGCTACGCCTCTGCCCAGAAGTTACTTCATACACTTTACTTTATCCACGTCCACTCGGGGGGGGGGGGTGTTTCCTTTGTTGGATGGGAGGGTCTCGGAACCGTAACTGGGTTTTCTACTAAAAAGTAGCGGAGATAGTGGCTTTAACTCATGTCATCTTGAGCACGGTGGTTATTGTCACCGAATACATTCCAAAATCTATTTCATATTTTATGTTCAATAGTATAGTCTTTTCAGTCATTGACACTGGCGGACCGCGCCATGGTGTCCGACAATTAGTTCAGCCACCACGTGACCGATACATTATCATGTCTGGAAAAAGAAACAACGTTCACTCTATTTTTTTCAGTATAAAATTGGAGAATTACATGTAATGTACAACGCGTGTCAGAAGTCTGCATGACAGAATACGGACTGCTGCCATTTCTGCACCGCAAGAAACATGGCTCGGTAAAGATACCCATGGGACCCGGCCCCATCGACCCGGCTCAGCCTGACAGTTCACCCCTGGTGGCGCGCTTCCCGAACCTTGAATAGGAAAATTAACGTGCAAAAATTCTAAAATTTTATTTGTAATTATTTTTGGTACATTGATTTCTTCGAAAAATCACCGTCGAAACTGAAACTGAAATATCGTGCCAAAACTTGACCTCTCACTTCCGTAAATCTAAAATACATGTGGAGTAGTGGAACGTGATGTGTTATTATGAAATAATTTTGTGGCGGTCATTGGGTAAAAAACTGAAACTTAAATAGGAGAATAAAATGCCTTTTTTTGTTTAGGACATGCATTTTTAAAAATAAACTTGAAGGACTAAGTATTATTTACAAACCAATCTAAATTGACCGTTGATAAGAACTGTATTCAAGCAAGCCCGACAAAATCTAGAACCCATCGGCTGTAGGTAGGTATCATTTTAGTTCTCACGTAAGTACGCGATGTGAAAAACAAACTTGATCGAACAAGGAATCTACGTACGAAAAGGGAAGGATGTGAAAGGATCGAAAGTAAAATTCGCTTTTAATAAAACTTTTACCCATCTCCAACTGATTTCTCATCATTTTTTCCTGTAGAATGCCAAAATACAATTCCAACATGAATGCTTCTTGGGGTGACTACGGTTAGAAATCATTCTGTCAAAATTATAGCAAGAGAAAGGGTAGTCTGAGCATAGAGCAAGCAACATGCTCTGTGGTCTGAGTATCACCCGTTGTCCACGGAGCCGTATATATATCCGGTCCTTGCTTCGCAAGGGTCGATAGATCTTTATCATGCTGCCACCATTTCAGTCATGTTCCATGTATCCAATAACAGTACTGAATGATAATGTTTTTTCCGTGTAAAAAGGAACAAGACCATTTTTCCTTCCAGCCTGGCTTTGGTTATATTGATTTGAATTGGGAAAAAATCAAATGGCTGCAACATGATAATGGTCTTTTTTATTACACAGAGAAAGGCCAACCCAGTGTAAAATGCCCACAGACAGGTCACGCGAGGGGTCCGGAGGGTAAAAGACGAAATGACTGGCTTGCCTTATCTCGATAACCTGAAAATATTGGAATTTTCTTTCCTTTTGAGAGAAATTTAACGCTCCTCGTGTTTGTCCTATCCACTGTATAATACTTTCCCTAATTGTGTTTCATGTTTCAATTAAATCCAATTCTTGCAGTGCATTGCTTCCAACTTTAATCGACTTCGTATTGTACCACAGCTTGCTTGCTAACGATTACGGTTCATTATAGCCGCAGAATCCTCGTTCCGGAGACCTCCAGTTCAGTCTCTTTGTTGTTTCATTATGTAAATGCAGGCCGTACCACTGGGTGTCAATATTCAGTCTTATAGATGACATGGACGGCTGTGCACTGAGTGACAGCGATTTCAGTAGAACAAAGCGTGGGCATTGTGGGCAATGCAGCCCTGGCTAAAGGACTAATCAATGTATTATGTAATCACTCCCGGGCTTTCTCTTCGACTTTAATTAAAAAGTGAGAACGGAAGCGCTAGCAATTTGAGCCCCTGTGTATCCTGCTTCCAATGCCACTGGCACGGTACAGTCAATTATAGATGTTAGCGCTTCGTCACCACAATAAACTTTGTGTTTTTATTATTAACCCAGCTGCCACAATGTACGGCATTAAGTTGGGCGCGGAATTATGAAGTTTTTTTAATAGTGAACTAAATATATAGTTATTTCTTCTCTGCAAATGCTTTTTCGGGATAAAAGAGGGGAGGGGTGGTATCAGTCTTGGTGTTTTTCCTAGCTGCACTGTAGCTTTTACAAAGATATTCCAGTAAATGCTGTCGAAATGAGTTGATGGACAATGATAATTGATGCTACACTTAAATCCACGGCAACAAAATGATAATTTGCCTTCCCGTTTAAAAAGGCCAAACATTTCGTTCTGGAAAAAGCAGTGTATTTTTATAGTTTTATTTTTAAAATCAAACCGAATGCTTTAACGTGTCGTGGTAATTTTGTAATCATTTTTGTAATCGATTTCGTTGCACTGTCTGTAACACCATGAGAGGAATATAGTTACTCAATTTCTGTTTGGCCAAGGAATGTTGATATAATATCCGTCATTGTGGTGGATTGTGAAGCGCCCACATAGTACGTAATGCACATCATGTAATGACTTGGGGCCTAGAGATCAATAGTCACGTATGAATACATTACAGGTGGCTCAATCACTGTGACACCTCACAGCAGTCTGTGGTTTGCTCTCATTAGCGCAGTTCGCCTGCTGGAAAATGAAAGGCCTTCAGAAGATAATCAACCAGCGTTAATTTTTAGATTTGTCGCTGTCTGGAGGCAAGTTGCTTATTGTTCAGTGACGGAGCAAATTAACAGATGCATATTGCATGTCGATATTAGACCGAATGCATTAGTGAGAGTGACATGCCAGATTAAGGATAACCATTCTAAAGTTTTAGACTTTACAAGAAATACTGGCGTCAGAAAGTAATATTTATAAGATTTGTTTCAATATTGATATTGAGATTTTCCAACTGAAGTAAGAAAAAAGCAGCGTGGTGGTTTCGAAGGGCCTTCTCCACCTTGTCGTGGAAGAGGGGACAAAATGTTGACGCCTTTACGTGCATATTGCACGTTTTTTTTTTAAAGTTCTATCACAAACAACACGCCGCAATAAATATAAAGGAAAGGCAGATTTATACACGCATGTTCGTGCGTAAGACCATATCTAGCTCGAAAAAAATGCTTACGAGATAAATCACTTTCAACACAAATCTGGTATTCGGCAAAATTTATAGTGTCTATATAAGCAACAAGTGAAACATAAACGCTTTAATTTCACTCAGGTGTTGCAAAGCAAGGTATTTTCTCGGTGGTACAATGTATACTTAAACTCCTCTTTGCTTTGCTACTTCGATATCCCAAGAAAATAAGTCCGCGTACTGAGTAGCCCAAGCGTAGGAACTACCGAGTACAAGAAGTAAATATTGATATTTTACTTCTTTGAGTAGAATACAGACCAATGATATGACCATCATGCACGTTACTTCCATCAACAGTTTTTAATGCTAAACGAATAAACACATAGGCTACTATAGACATTTGGATAAGTTGTGAATATAATCTTTACCTGGTTACTGACTTAAAAGAGATGTTTTAAATATAAATGCAAGGATTCAATCAACCACGCTTTTCATGTTTACATATCAAAGGGAAACATATAATGACGACTTGAATGCCATCATTAGCAAAAAGTAGGAGCGTGGGGTTTGACTATCTACACGTTTACAATAACCAGTGCATGCACCAAATCAACATTCATGCACTATCAGTCTTTGTCCTACCCGTACCCGTTTTTACAAGTGTGATATCGGGAAATTCATGGTAGTTGTCAGTTATCCAATAATTTATTATAACATTATTACTTCACTTCAAGTGTTTTGCACATTAATTATCACACGTTCGCTCATTAATCATCAGAATTGTTCAAGGCTTGGCTTGTTTACCTGTTAATGTTCTAGTGGACTACAAAACTTTAGATATTAACAAATACAACAAAGACCGTCTGTTAAATTCCCACTTTTCCATTATTTCCAGATGTGCTTTTTTTCATAAATTGAAATGAAATCGCGTGTCCCCAATAACGTGTCAATAATTGCACGGGGCTCATGTTAAAGGCATAGGGCCTCACACATTGGGCCTCTCACAATGCTTTAATACCACATTTGTGTTTCATCTACATGTATTTGCTTGTATGAATGATCTTTTTTTTTCATAACGTGGCAACACATTGTGGTCTTTTAATTATGTACATCTATATTTAAAAATAACCTTTCGTTGTGTTATAATTGATCTCTAAGCTACATTTCTATTCTATGTACTGCGCATAAACGTACTGTGATGGATTCCCAACTCGTAATTATTATATATTTTGTAATATTTCGTCATGCTGTCTTCTCATAGCAACTATAATCAGAAAACTTATATCACCTCAGTGCAGTCAAAATAGTTATGTGACGTCCAAGGATCTTCAGTGAGGTAAGTTTTAATTTGGCGGTTTTTTACTCGTTTTAGGCAAGCCATGCTTTCGTGTCAGTAGCACGGGCACTGCATTCCTCGTGACAATAAGGGCCTACTACAACCTCCTACAGACTTAAAACCGCCTACAACCTTTATGCGGCCCTGTTATATGTTACTTTTTAGCAATAATCATTCACGTGTAGCTTCATTGTATCACAAGCCTATGCAAGTGAAAGCACAATCATTGGAAGAAAGCTTCGCAATAAAAAGTTTGAGATGAGGCTAATACATGTATACTCCTAATAGCTAAAAATGGCGATAGACCACAATATAATTTTGTTAAGTAAAAATTGTATTATATTTTATATTTTTTTCACCTCATAATTTTGAGTAATCTTAGACCCTCGTTGTTAAAGTGAATACGAGTTACATAATGTATATCTCATACCATAGAGCAAGGAAGTCATACAGAGAATAAGCGGTAAGTTAACATCCATCGTTAACTTTCATATGATACAATGACAATGGCATAATGCCATTTTTTGTGCCATGACGTAATATTCCTATTAAAAATGGGGCAAAGACATAATTTATTGTCACTTTACATGCAGTTAAACTGTTTCAGAAATACATTTTTGATATCTAAGTACTGTACTAAGTTTTTAGGTTTTTATTTAAAAAAAAAAACAAAAGCAGAATTTTCCCAAAGTCAAATCACCGCTGCAACTCCCTAAAGCTAAGACCAATGACAAACTGCCTACAGCAAGCTATCGCCGGTGTATGGGTGGGATGCTATCATGTGACTTTTCAGAGCATTTTTCTGGTAGAAGTCTTTGCCACAATACTGACAAGCATAAGGCTTCTTATCTGCATGGGTCCGTCTATGGGTGTTCAATGTACTCGCTAAGGTAAATCCTTTACTGCATACCTCACAGTGGTAAGGCCGCTCACCTAATAGTGAAAAGGGGAAAGGACATATATTTCCAATTTAATTTTTGCATTCAGGGCGACACAAAGATACACGTACATGCACCACAATACTGCGTTGGGCATGATTTCAAATACTTGTTTTTTATAAGATATCTATTTCTGTGTTACATCCACTCCATGCTGAATTCGTCTTGCTCATTGTGAACGGATTACTACATTGATCGATGATAGCTAAACGTCAAGTATGACTAAACGATTAAACATTCAGACTGACACAGAGGCTAAATGGCATTCGATAGATGGTCGTTCTCACCTGTATGTCCGTAGATATGTGCCTGTAGATTACCTTTCTGGTTGAAACCTTTACCACAGTATGCGCAGGTGTACATTTTGACGTCTGAATGCGTGCGCAAGTGATAAGTTAGGTGAGTCAGCTGTTTAAATCCACGTCCGCATTTCTTGCATTTATGCGGCTTCTCACCTATCGGTATAATAAAATATAAATATACACATTGTATATTAGTTACTGTTTAGGTTCACTGTATTTGAATTTCATTTGACCTGTAAAAAAATCAGACACAATAATAGTTGTTACATATCGACTGAGAAATAAAACTTCCCGAATAAACGGTGCTTTTTTTAAATTCTCGTTAAAACAGGAAATTGAAAGAAGATGGAAAAGAGACAACTTACCCGTATGCGTGTAGGAGTGGATCTTCATGTCTATTTTTTGATGAAATCCTTTGCCGCAATACTGGCAAGTGAATGGTTTATAGTTTGTGTGAGTCCTCATATGAGTGTGAAGGTTGGATGCACGATTGAATGCCTGCAAGCAAAAGAGGATACAAAGATTCAGTATGCATGCGCTAATATTCTTCAAAGTTGGTATATATACGTGCTTACTACACATCTTCAGTGAACCGCGATCATCGCTACAAGACATCAATAAACTGTAGGCCTACAGACGCAGAAACCGCAATTTAGATATCCTCAGGACGACATCCGAGGTAGGCACATGGAAACAAAATAATTTACTGGAAAACATCTTCAACTTTCAGGTCTCTTAGTTTATAAGTTATTATTGACCATGCATTATTCATGTCCTGCTTACTATTAATATTGATTTATTTTGTAATAAAATGTCAATTACAAGGTTGACTTACTTTGCCGCATTGTTGACACACGTAGGGC